>NC_092460.1:66199374-66501032 GCF_047495875.1 Pithys albifrons albifrons
TAGATTCCCATCTAATCTTCTACTAAGTCAAAAAAGATATATCGAAAAATGGAAGAGTGATATTCTCCAGCATGACAGTCAGCTATTCTTGCCTCTTCCAGTGTTTCTTCTTGATGCCACAAGATTACTACAGTCTCTTAGATTCCATCAAGGCCTAAGATGACAACTTGGCACCAGTTTCTAGAAGCATGGCACAGTCTCAAATAACTGATGTCAGCAGAGGTTAGATTTTTGAACACAACATTTCACAGCCCACAAAGAACACTAGTCCAAGGCATCTCAAATTATATACTTGTTGATATAAAACTACCTTGGAGATTCATCTATGGATTGTATCATATTTGAGAATTCTGAAGGTGAGTTTACACTTGCCACAAACTCATTTCTGATGCTGCTCACTGTAAAACCCATGAAAACACATTGTATTTTCTGTACATTTCTAACAATATAAACGAGACAGTAAATAACAAAAGGACCATTTCCTCCTGGATGGGAGTAAAATCACCATACCCACACACTGCCTACTGCCCATCAAATCTCCATTTTAAAGTCAGAAGGGTCAGAGAAAGACAGGATGATATATCTTTATTCTTAAGAACTATACAAATATAACTCCAAAAGTGTAAGAGTCAAGAGTTTGCATGCCATATTAATTTATATGCTCTCCCAACCCAAAGAAAATCCTTCAACAACACTGTATGCAAAAATAAATTACATGAAGCCAAGCAGGCTATGTTTATGGGTCATCTTGTACATCAAGCTTTCAAAATGTTACCTTCTAAGGTAACTTCACAGTTAAAGATCACAGGAGGGTCACTGACTGCATCTTACAACCTGTAACAATCTACCATAACCACTTCATATTTGCAGGATTAATAAAAGAGGTTCATGCACAGTATGTCATTGGGTGCCTTTGAGCAAGCCCAAGCACAAAGCCCTGCACACAGAAAGGCCTGGACTGGAAAGGACCTAAAAGACGATGCAGTTCCACCAGTCATGGGAAGCGATACCACCCACTAGATCAGGTTGCTCAGGGCCCCATCCAGTCTGGCTTTTAACACTTCCAGAGATGAAGAATCCTCAACTTATAAATATATAAATCTAGTCCTAAAAGCTGTATTGCAGAGAGTAAGATTTTTAGGTAACTTCCACTTAAGATACTACTTGCTTTCCACATTCCAGTAAACCCTTCTCCATGCTCAGAAAAAAATAACAAACTTTGCAACTTTTCACTAGTCTTCTAACAAATCACTTTTTGGAGAAGTATTAGACCAGGTGTTACAGAAGTTTGACTAACTGCAAGCAAGGACTATACAATTGCACACCTTAACTATCACTATTGCCTGGGTTCTGATGCAGTGCAATCACTGCTCAGCTTGCTAGGCTCATCTCAAATAAAAAATACTGACTATACACAAAACCTCTAGAAAAATCAAAGTAGCTGGTCTGACTCTGCAACTGCTGAGAACACTTTTATTTCAGTAGTGCTAAAGTGCCACTCGTAGTAAGGCAGAGGTCCCTCCTTCTGTCTCCTCTACCTCCCCTCTGGAACTCCACTCAGGTAAGTCACAAGTATCTGCAGTTCATCTTTAACACAGATGTGGTGGTACTTTTTTTTCCCCTTCTTCCTGATATACAAAGCATGCCTTTAAGAAACTTTAATTCACTGCAAACAAAAAAAAGTGAAGGCACAATTGGTGAGGTTGCAGAAACAGAGACTGTGAGTGGAAAAAATAGGACAAGACTTCAAAAGCTAAGAAAACTAATACAGAGAAACAAAAAGAAACAGTTGCAGAGACTATCTGTTCACAAATTATTTCAGATTAACTGAAGATGAGGCTAGACAGCATACATTATTTGGGCAATAGATAGCAAATTGATTTGAGAAAAAGCTTTCGCCATCTAATGTCTCAAAAAGTTATGGAGTAAGGCATACTAATGGAAATATTGTTGAAATGCACACTGTCCTTTAATCCAGATTACCTACTGAAATTAGGTAATAATAACTGACTTAATAATAATTTAAAACAAGAGTAACATTCACTTCAGTGTCAACAAAGCTTTATGGAAAGAGCACATTCTCGTGCTATGAAAAAGAAATTTAACTACAGATCCTGCTTTAAGTTTGCCTTCAGTTATGAAAATAAACTCTTCTGATCCTGTTCAAGGCTGTCCAAAAATTTAATGATATAAATTTTCTCACAGCTCTGCAATTAAAGTTACACTGAAAATTATTTCATGCATGAGTAACAGCGGCACACAATATACTTTTTACATAAGACCTGGTCAAGTCATTCAGATTTAGCACACCTTCCTGTGTTGCAACAGCTGCAGGAATGATACCAAGTGATCTAAGAAAGTACAGATTTCCTAAAGAGAATCTCAAGCTGGAGAGAAACATGAGATGCTGCTTGTCTGCCACAGTATGCAAACACCAATCCATTAGAGTGGCTCGGCTGTCCTGCTCCTGCACTATGGCCTGGCCTTCCTCCCTCGGCCAGGAACGAACTAACCGCGTGGGCTGTACTTGGCAGTCTCTTCTAGTAGTTGCATAGCAGGGATTTACTTCAAATAACATCAAGTCCTTATAACTAGAGAGCTGACTGATACAGTGTACAAGATATTGCCAAATGTCTCCTCTTCTTCCTGGTTCACCTCTACAAAGTTTCTTTAACTCTGCAACACACATTCCTCTAGGGTCTTATACTGACTTTCACTCTACTGCTTCAGTAGTAAAAAAACACTGTTAAAACGCTGTTCTTGAAAAAAGAGCATCCTGAATAGCCAGAGGGCCTCCAAATCATTTTGTATTTCAAAAGTTCCCTAACACGCAGATTCCAAACTGGTGTTTACAGCCTTCCTCCCTTTCCTTGCTGCTAGAAGAGAGGAATATGCAGTCTGTCAGGAGCTCACAACAACACGCATAAGCAGGCACATAAAAATAAAAAAGCCTTTTTAATTTTTAGTTGTCCACTGTTTCTTTAGACATTCTAAAGCTTGACAGATGAGTTTCAAGTAAGAAACTGCTTTTGAAGGTAACCTCATTCAACTGCTCCGTGAAGAAAGTTTGTACCAGCAGACAAGCCTTTGACTTGTCCAAACAGTGTTTACCTACTACAAGCAAACTGCCAGAGCTTCATCAAAGTACTGTTACTACTATGCCTATCTCACTCCCCTTTCTCATGGCTGCCAGGCACCAAGGACAAGCCATACATTAGATGCTCTGAGATACGAAAGCTCTACTACAGTCAACTGTTAAACAACTTGGAAAACTCAGTCAACTTGAAAACAGGTCTCCTATTAATGGAACTCAAGTACAAAACCACTTCTTTTTTCCCTGCTTTATACAAGAATAGAAGCAGACCATCTTAACCATACCTGAGAAGGAAAACAAAGTTTGCCTTCAAATATGAAGGTGTGGTTACTGTAGATACTCTAATCTCTCGGAACAAGAAGGCTGTCTAAAATATCCCTCTGCCTGACCCAGATGCAACAGAACACAGCAGAAGCTGCCCCGACTCAGCAGGGATTCAGCACACTGACACCACACACTGCACTTCAGTCTGCTTTTGGATTTGTTCTGAGATAAAGGAGTGGCAGCGCTTGCAACCACAAGCTAAATACGAACTTCTGTTGCACAGGGCATGCTGAGTTTACATGCATCTGTTTACTAAGGGAGCAATTTTGATTAAAACTCACAACAACTCGAGCCTAACCTGAAGAACCCTCTCAAATGTCAGTGAAGTATCTGAGAGTCACCTAAGCATTACTTGGACAGACCAATTCATAAAGGATTCACCTACTCTCTCAGAATACACCCAAGGTCAACAGAGTGCCTGTTTATATCTTTAAGATATTCTTATCCTTAAGAGCACTGCTCTGTACCTAACCCTGAGCAGCCAGCAGAGCTCTCCAGATGACAGGATTGGCACTACAGCAGTAAGCATCAAGTACTCAAGTACTTCTGTGACTCCTGCACTTCCCACATCCCAGGTGATAGCTGGACAACTGTTTATTTTAGTTCTCTGTCACATTTACTGACTGTCGGATCACAACCTACAGTGTAGTCTTCAGCACACTTTGTTCCTCAGCCATACAAGTAATTTCTTTCTCCTTTTGTAGGCCCTCACCTAGATTCCCATCTGTTTGCCTCTGCTCCAGAAAGGCTCTCAATTAAAAAGACAGTCAGTTTTACTCTGCAAAACTAGCACAGCACAAAAAGAACTGTCATGGCTCACTTCAGATTTATTTTTGATGAACTGTCCTACAGCAGAGCTTTGGAACAAAACAGCACAATTTTAATTCCACTCAGAAAACTTATCTGGTGCATGCATGTGGTAAAACAAGCACAACGCACAGGTACAGACAGTAAAAAGACCACTGGGGTTTTTTAACCCCTAGATACAAGTTCTGTTTTTACACTTATAGTCTTTCAACTCTGCTTTGCAGATTATTTCACCCCCAGGCAGACAGGTGCTCCAAATCTGGTCACCTTTGCTGCAAAACAGATACATGGCACTTATATTGCAAAGCGCAACTCAACACTCAGTTACTTGGGTACAGATAATAATACAGTTTTACATTACAGCGCCAAGTTAAAACTGAAGTTCTTCATACCACTACAAGCATCCCTGAAAACACACAGGTACCAAAAAAACAGAACACTGCATCTAATTAGTTAGAAAGTTTATTTTTGCAAAGCCTTTGATGTGAACAGACAAGGTAACCCCCACTTTTCACTTAGGTATTTTTATCTAGAATAAAGTCTACAAGATAGACTTTGAGCAAGAGTAAAAAAAGATGTGATGAATAAAGAAAGTGAAAATACTCGACTGCAGCAAGTTTGGTTGGGTTTTTTTTCCCCTCCCAAAAGCTTGTAATTTTAATACAGAGGCAAGTTAAACAAAAGTATAATAATCTGATTAATGTTTAAAGTTTTCCATAGGAGAGAAGAGACCCTATCCAAAGGGAAATAAATTTATTTTTGAATGGCTGCTTTTTAAGGCAATGCAATTGTTTTTTTGCCTTTTAATTATAATGCATGAAAAAGAAGAGTGTTATTTGTCTCCTCTTTTGTAACAGTAATTTCAATATATACTTTACTGTCAAAGAGTACTGAAAAGTCTCTGTTGTATTTGTCATACACTATCTACACATCCACACTTGGGTAAGATGTAGTTGTTACATGCTTAAAATTACAAATTACACTGACCAAAGCATATAAGTGCAAGAACACACACATGACCTGTGTGATTTTCAAGCTGGGCATCTCTGACATATGCTCTCTCTTGCAACTTCATCACCTTATTATCATACCCCAAAACAGTATAGAAAAAGACTATTTTTTTTGTTTCATTTACCCTAAGCAGTCCAATCCATCCCTTTAAGATAGAAACAGGAGTAAGAACATGCTGTTCTTTTTTCGCAGAAAACCATGATTTCTTATTCTCTTTTGTATTCTGGGGCCAGTGTGAAAACAGTCGGACTTGGTCTGATTTTCCTCTCTGCAAACTTTGTTTTCCTTCCACCACTTCTTCACCAACTCAAACAGAAGGGTACCAGGTCCTCAGGCTTATATTAGACGGGTTTGGTGCAGGCACAGCCAGTCAAATTCTTCCATTTACTTTGACACGGGTGGTAGTGGAGCGCTTAGACCAGACAAGCATCCCTGTCATCATGCCCTTTCCAATTTGCGATAAGGCAGAGGGAAACTCGCTGGCCACGGCGCTGCCACCCCCGTCCCGCTCCGTGGCCGCCCCAGCCCGGCCGCGCCCGCCCCGCCCCGCCCGCACACACCGGCCGGAAACAGCGAGCGGCTTCTCTGCGGCGGCCGGACTAGGTGGAGCTCGGCTCGGACTTCCCGCTGACAACGCCGGCGGCCGCCGGGGACCGTCCCCTTCCCCGCCCGGGGCAGGGCAGGGCCGAACCGGGCGTCACCCACCCCTCCCTCCCCGCGGCCGTCCGGGCCCCACGTCGCGGCCCCGACCCGCGGGGTTACAACTTTCCGCTTCCGCTCCAACTTCTGCTCCGGGGACCGGCGGGCGGGGGCCGGCGGCCACAGGCAGGGCCGGGCCCTGGGCAGGGCCGGGCCGGGCCGGGCCGCAGCGGCTGCCCCGGGCCGCCCCGCTACCCCCACTCCCGCGGAGTCTCCCCGTGCCCGAGGCCGGACGCGGTGGAGGCTCCCGGTTCCTCCTCCGCCATGTTCCAGGCTGCTGCCCCTTCCCTCACAGCGCGCCGCTTCTCGCCGCCCCCTCCCAGCACCGCCGCCACCGCCACCGCCACCACCCCACCCCGCCCCGCCCCGCCACCTGTACCGGCGGCGCAGCGCCGCTCCCCGGCACAGCGGCCCAGCCCTGCCCTCACTGCCCGCCGCGACCCACCGGACAGCGTCTCCGCTCCCCCTCTGTGCCTCCTCCACCACCGCCTCCTCCACCTCCTCCTCCTCCCGGCCGATGCCGCCGCGCTGCGTTCCGCTCGCCGCCTGTGCCGGGGCGCGGCTCGGGCCGTCGCCGTGACGCCGCACGCCGGGGGCGGGCGGAGGGAAGGAAGGAGGAGTGACCCCGCCGTGCCGCCCCCCGCGCAGGCGCTCGGGTGCCCCGGCTCGGCCTCGCCTCCTCCCGGCCTCTGCCGCCCCGGAGAGAGGCGGCGGAGGCGGGGGCGGGAGCGAGACCGGGCCGGGGCCGGGGCGGCGAGTTCCCCCCTGGGTCGCCCCGTCCGTGTCCCCGGCTCGGGTCGGCCCCGTGTAGGAGCATATAATTAGCCTTGCTGGATGTCCATTGCCTGCAAATAATTACGGTGTTCCCCTTCGTTTATTTCAGTCCTAAATAATGCCACTTTTTTGTGTCCTGCGTGTCACTAGGACGGTCCCGTGGTGTACAGGAGAGCACTCTGAACTATGAATCCCAAGGGCCTGAGTTCGAGTCTCAGTGGGGACCGTTCCCTGGCAGTTCAATGCCTCCCTGCCATCCCATCCCGTCACATCTCGGATGCTCAGCAGGGTCAGCCCCGGTCAGTACCAGGTGCTGTGACAGTCCCGAGGACTTCACTGTCACTGTCCAAGCTCGCTCGGCCGTGGCAAATGGACCCTTAGGACTTAAACGGTGGGGCCAGTTCTGCGCCCACTGTGCCTCACCTAAAAATCCACTGGGCAGGCTGGAAGAGCTCCCACACCGACATGGGGGGCGAGAGCCCTTGCAAATCTTTGTTCGCGAAGTCTGGCCATACATACATACATGCGAGTGTCACTAGTATCTAACAGTTATAAAGAGTTTAGCTGACAAACGTTAAGAATAAACGAGGGCTGATGTTTCTAGGAAACACTTAGTAAGCAAATAGTTAACGTGGTGTATTCAGATAAAAGTTGCGCGCAGAGGAAGTCCTCGGCAGAGTGTGCAAAGCTGACAGGAAGCCGAGAGAGGCTTCTGGCGAGCAGAGAGGGTGTGGAGGAAGCACACGCTTTCTGCTGGCAGGGCAGAGATAGGAAAGGAGACCCTACGGCTTCGGGAGAATGTGTGGGAGCCGCGACAGCTCAGAGCGAAGGCAAAGAATGACCAGAGAAAGGAGCTGCCCTTCGTAAGGGAGGCTTCATCGAGATTCAAGGCATCCAGAAAGTGATACATTTAAAAAATATTTTTCTTTAACAGTGTTGCTCCCAAATCTTGAACGTCATGAAATCTCTTCCAAAGTACAGATAAATCTCTTGGTGTTTTACAGCTTAAACCCTTGTGCAGGACTTTGATAATGAATCACCGTAAATGATGGATAATGCAAGAGAGCTCTGGTTGTGGGAAATAAAGTTCATAGAAACCAGTCCTTTCTCAGCAGGAGATCCTATGCAGGTCAAAAATCATTAATGAGGGATGTCAAAATAGGTAAAATACAGCCTCTCAAGTAAAAAATCAGAAGAGCACCTCATGCATTTATTAGTTGTGTAGCATGTTTACTCACCAGAGAGAAAAACATTTATGTTCTTAGACTTTTCTGTCAGTAGATATTATTATCAGCACCCAGAAACACTCAGAGGAAAAGAACAAACAAAGATATATCCTCTGCCCTCACAACTTTCTTCAATGAACTAGGATAATCACAAATAACTAGCCGTGTTCCAGGAACAGATGTGTGTCATTAACCTAGTAATATTTTACAATGTGCCTTTAATTGTTCTGTGTTTTATAGGCATTGGAGCTAATCCTGTTCTTTGCTATACAGTGAGAAAACAGGAAGGGGCCTTAGGGAGTGTGAGTGAATCTCCCGTGAACAGATCCCGGCATTCTGACTTTCATACAGGGGTATCTGGAACATAGTATTTTAAAAGAAGTGTACATACACATATGGTTTGCTTAATTTAGACTTGGAGATTGATTACTGTAACTGGAAGAAATAGGCAATTAGAATCCAATCTAAGCAAGAGGTCGAGTGTTCCCTTTTCCCACCTCTCTCAGCCACATACTTTGAATGTAAATTGGGCCCTTAATTTTGGATTTTCCTGTGAATCATCTAGCTAATTCTCAGCACAATTCTTAAACCAGCTTTACTCATATCAGTGTGACTGGTGAATAGCAATTGGTGTGCTTGTTAGCATACTCACCCGGTACTTTACAGGGCTTGTTCTGCTCAGCTTGCTAAGAGTTTCTTATGTGCCTAATCACTGACGGTTACTCAAGCAGCTGAACAAGCGTGGAGGTGCCCCTATGATTGAGTAACTCCACAGAGAACCAGGGATATGGGGGCGACACCGCCACAGTGCTGCTATGTTGAATAGCAACAACACAGATGCATCAGCTTTCCTTAGTGGGCCTGCCTGTTCCCAGCATTGATCTGGGATTTTTAAAAGAAGAACGTCAACTACTCAGCTGCCTGCTTACTGAAGAAAAGCCGGAAGAGACTTGCTTATGCCCATAAACCTTAACATCAAATAGACCTTTCCAAAGCACTGTAGCAGTTGTCCTTTGCGCTGTAACTTCTGTCTCCCAATTTACCAGTTGCCTGCCTGTATTTTAAAAACCTCTTACTTCAATGACTAGTGTTTAGCTGTAGGTAATTCAGCCTGCTCATCACTAACACAATGAGCTGTCTGATAATGTCATGGCTGTTATGAGGAAGAAAAGAAAACAGAAGATCTCCTCTGATGGAAGATAAGGAGGAAAATACTGACAGATCTTGTTGAAAAGTTCTGTGGAATTAGTGGGGAGAATAAGGTGGGGATTGACAGGTGATTTTTGGGGAAAACAAGGTAATATTTTTTAAAATGATTGTTACTTGCTGGCAGGGTGGCAGGGCCCTTGGCAGGACAGCCTTTGGTCACCTCTATGTAATTTTTCTATTATTTTCCCTGGGGCTGCATGGGTGTTGGGGTGAAGAGTGTGGCACTATGTGTATTGCAGTTTCATTACTGTTGAAATACAGCCACCTCTGGAACAGGATGCAGAGCTGGCTTATGCCAGCAAACACTGAAGTTAAGTGGGTATGTGGTGCCAGGGAATATTGTGCTGGCTGCATGCCAGCTAGCTGTGAACTTTTCTAGAAATTTGTCCTGAAGGGAAAAGAAATACTTTGGATCATAGAACACAAAAGAAAACGTCTTCAACACTAAAAAAAACCCCAAGTCCGTTATTTTTGAGACATAGATGTGTGAAATACTTTTATCATTCTTTAGCCTTCAACATGATTTTCGTTTGGTGTTTCTCCATACTCAAAAGATTTAGTCATGTAGAGTGGGAATACCTGTCTGTCTGAATAAAACCTTGAGGTGTTTCAGGGATGTTTCTTCCCCTGCAAACTCAATGCAATTGCTTTGTGTCTTCATATCTGTTGATACAGCTTCAGCCTGAGGTTTTTCCATGGATAATTATCAGTTCTACTAGTTCATCACCTTCATTTCTGACATAACTTCCATTATGCAGTTCTGCTTCTTAATCTCTCTTCATTGCATCTTCTTGATGTATTGCCATTTGCTAATCAAATTTATTTAAACAGTGGTTTAATCACAAGCTTGTCTGAAACTTAACTTCAAGACTTTTTTCCCCAACTTTTTTTCACTTTCCTTATGTTTACCTCATTGTTGAGGAAAATTCTCAGTCACTGTGCTGTCTTCCTCCTCCAAACTATGTTGAATTTTCTTATCTCTTAGGGAATGTTTCATGACTCTTCCAATTTATCTGCCAAAATCTCTTACTGAGCTAACCCTTTTCCTTATCCTTGGCCAAAATCCCACTATTTGTTCATCTAATATAGCCCTCCCTTTATATTGTGATTTGTCTCACTCCCTGCCCTGTGATAACTGCTCTGAGGAGGAAAATTTGCCTTTCTTTTTCTAAGCTGGGGAAGAACAGGCAATGGACACTACTGCAATTTAAATTGTAAATGTCAACATTTATTTACAGGAGTCTCATTTTTTATTCTCTTTTCTTCTGTCTTTAAGAGACTACTTTTATATCACTGCAGTTACTTCAGATAAAGCAAGGAATAGCTGTTTCACAACATAGAGGTTGTGAAAGCACAGCACTCTGAATTGCAGAGGGATTCAAGAAAATGCCCCAAGCTCTGGAATTTAAACTCTTAAAAATGAGGATTCATTTGGTAAAAGGAAAATCCCACTTTATTTTATCCTGTGTTAAAAAGACCTTTCAAATTGCTTTGGACAACTAGTTTATCAGATATGGAACAAGATAGTCACAGCAACATAAGTGTTTCAAAAGTGTAAATGAAAAATAGTGCATCCCCGTGAAACTAGAGAAGAAATGTAATCACCTGGAGCAGAATCTGCCTGGGATACAGGTGAACGCTTCTCTCAAAATCCCCAAAAGTCACACACGTTTTCACAGTTTCAATGCTTCAGAAATTTTATTTCCCTGCTTTTCCCGGAAAACAGTTTTAGCAGCACATGATGCAGAAACGTTACTGCTTTCTGAATCACCAACTCCTGTGATACCTGGATAGTTCTTCAGAGTCTTCCTTAAAAGGATTGGCTACAGTGGCAGTTCACTGATGATGATACAGTCACAGTTTAAATAATACGTCATTATAAAGTTGTAAACGAACAATGTCCTTCTTCACCCCATTACCAGATATTTCAGAGTAATGCATTGAGCAGAATAGGACAGCCCGAGCAAAAACAGCACTGGGTCCTTGGTGGTAGTGCTGACCAAGTACAGGGAAAGTGGCTACTTTTGACTCTGCTTTACCAGAACATGAAAGCACTGAATTTTGACTTGGTAAAACAGTGTTTATAATTATAATTGAATGTCAGTACCACATTTTAACTGTTGTACCTTTCTTTCGTTATTTGATTTTTCCCCCTTTTTTCATTGTTAATCTTTTTTTAGAATACTCGTTTATATTCAAGTTTTGACTCTGCTGGACACAGAAGAAAGGTTCCTGTTGGTTTTAATGAGCTTTATACCAGGACTTAAATTCAGCCCTTGAGGGATGTGCAACATTTAGCAATACTTGCCTTTAAAATATATATTCACTTCTGGTTCATGTCAATATTAAGGCAGGAGCAAGTATATTTAATGATGACAGGTCTAAAAATACTCAGTGTTTTTGTCCTGTTTCCCCTGGCAGCAGAATTCTATCTCAATTAACAGAGCAATTTACACTGAAATATAGATACAGATGTGACTTTTCTTTGCTTTTTTTTTGCTTCTATCCACTTCAGAATCTTAACACAATGGGCCAAAAGCATTCCCGGGGAAAAATTGTTTACATAACAGTTCATTAGTTTTGGTACTCAGTTTGGTAAGAAGAACAACAGCACAGAAAGGAGAATTTATTTCATAGCTTTGTTAGACCATTTTCTTCTTAGCTTTCTCTGTAGATGTGGCCTTGTTCTGCCATGTTTCCTCTGGCCATGGAAGCTGTTGCTGAAACTACAATCAGGAGAGAGGTCTTAATGAGGAGAGTTGAAGTCTACACCAAGGGATAGGGCATATTCCTTGCCTTTTAAAGCTGGCCAAAAAGCAGGTTAATTTTTTTCCATTAATATTTTTTCCCAAAAGAATGCATTACAGGGTTTTTAGCAGATAAAAATGTCTTTGTTTTACTTCTTTCTTAACAAGTCCATGAATGGCAAACCATTCAAACAGTCATTTCATTAAACTGTTTACCACTAGTCCAACTGCACCTATTATAGTTAGAAGGTAATTTAGTGAAATTTTGTATCCTCTAAATAACCAACATAAATCCAGGAAAATGTTGAGAAGCAGGTTGATTTTGGAGAAGTGCATATATTCAAACCATCTCCATATAAGTTGTTATATCTGCCACAGGCCATGGCTCACAGTCTTATCAGGAAAAGTTTTGACTTGTCTTAATGTCGTGTGAGTGCAATGATAATCAGTGGCACTGGACCTTTGCAGAGATGTGTTAATGCCCCACTCTGCCTCCTCTTGCTCCCTCTCATCACACTCTGCAGCTTGTTTGCTTCACTTTAGCCCATTTTTCAGGGTGATTTATCAGCTAGTAGGCCTGCAACCTATTTACCCCTTTCTGCCATCACCTTCAGAAGGACTCATCCATTCTTGTTCCTTAACTATCCTGAAGGTCTGAATAGATTACTTGTGCAACAGATTTATTTTATGAATACTTTCATTCTACTACTGCTGTACTACGCAGTTCTGCTGAACTTCAAATTGAAGATTTCATAATATCCTATTTCCATGAGATATGTGTGTTCTTATATTCAGTTTTTGTCAATAAAAATATGCATTTGAAATGAAAATGCTGTCCCCTCCAAACCTTTCTTAGAAATTCAGAAATGCTTCGAGGTCCCAAGTCTTTTAACTGCCTCTGAACTACACAGAACCTTCTGTTACAACCTCAAGCAGCATAAAATTTATTATAATTTGAACTCTAGACAGGATTTTAATATTCAGAGGAGGCTAGGTGAAGAGGAGCCCTGTGAATCACTACCAAAGATAGGGACAGAATGGAAGCTGTTGCCCTGGTGTTGCATTTCCTTCTGTTAAGATTATACTTCTGTTGCCCTGGTGTTGTGTTTCCCATGCTAAGGTGATACTCCACAAGCTATGCTGGTTGTGCGCCCTGTTTGTGTGGGCCATGTGGCATTTCCAAATTTCATTCAAGTGAAGGAAGACACAGGGCCTTGATTTTAATGATGGAACATAAAATAAAAATTCTATTTTATTTTAATGATGTTGCCACTTAAGTTGTTCATTTTATTGTTCATGACTTTTCCTAATTCATGTTTTGTTTTGTTTTTTCTACATTATTCCTTCTCCTTCCATTTTTTCTTAAAAAAAATCATCAAATTATGTGAGTTTCAGACTCTAGTGAGGACACAGTGAACTAAAGTAATGGATTTCATGCTGTCTTTCTCTAACTCCTATGATTTTGTCTAAAATTTATTATATATAATCCCATTCTTTTATACAATAGCAACTTTCCCCCTCCCCCCTTATTCTCTTTGTCTTTTATCTTGTCTCCCATTTTGTTTTAACACGGTAGTTTAAAGATTGCAAGTTAGTTCTAAAGTGGAGTTGTGTGATATAATCAACTTCAAAAGAGTATTTAAATTTCCTTTCATCCACTACTATACTGAAATTTTTGCTCAGAGATCAGCATTTACTTTTTATTTTATTTCTTTATGCTCCTGCAGTGTTATAAAAAGAGAGGACTGTAGCTTTATTTCCTGAAAACACTCTTAGATTAGCACCATGTTATTTAACAATTCTGGTACATAACAGTGGATTCAGAGAAAGAGCAGTGCCTTGGAGATAGGAGTAATTTTCTAACCAGTTCTTTCGAATAGCTTTTTTTCATTTAGGTGGGTTTTTTTTTTAATCTGTCTTTGGGCATTAAGTAATGGAGGAAAAGTCCTCAGGGGGTAATCCTTTTATAGAAGATCTGAGGCACTTCAGGCTTTCTCAGGTTAGCCCATTTCCTGCTCTCCCTGTATCTACCCTGTACTAGGCATAATATATTTTAGTTCCCAGAAACATTCTGTGCATGGTTTAGGTTGTTTGTAAAGGCTGGGAGTGCAGAACATGTCATGTGGCCTCCAGAAAGTAAACAGAACTGCCCACAGTATTACATGTACAGTCACTGGGCCAGTAATTCTCAGCATTTTCCATACACACGATTTCTGCTCATCTAGCCAGAATGTGATTAGATGGCTCTCTCAGACTACAGTGTAGGGAGGGCAGTCGGTCATGACACCGGTATTGAAAGCTGACTGTGTACTTGTCCAAGTAACACTCTGGAGATATATTTTTCAATTGCTCTGCTGTAATAAGCTACCTATGCACAACAGAGTCACGAACCATTCTGTCAGATAGATCCTGTCAGCTTGTTACAGTTCATGTCAGGTTTGTTAGAATATGTCCAAGGCAACTTGGTCCATAGTTAGAAATCCTAAGCACTACTAACAAATCTCAGCCCCGTTTTCTTTCAGAGTGTGTATCAGTGGCAAACAGCTTGCCAGCTGATCCTTATACAGAAACTGTAATTTCCGTAAAAGACAATTAAAAGTGTATCATGCGTCCAGTGTCCTGTGGTTTGGTACCAGTACCACTTAAAACAGATTCCATGTAGTTACATGGTTTTTGAAAGATGGACAAATGAACCTTAGTTCTGCGTTTCTATATAAGCAATCACATAGCATATAGACAAATTACAAAATTAATCAAAGAATATTATTAAATACATCCCCAAAGTGAAATTATTTGCTTACCCACACACTTCATAAACATATACATGTAGGCAAAAAAAAGGGCATTTTTGATACACCAGTTTCCTAAGAATTAATCCACAGTCTAATAGGTTATGTGACAGCATTAGTATTAGGGAGAATTCACTGTACCTATATACATGTAAACATACAGTTAGAATTGCTCTGGGAATCCTATATTTGAGTTTCCACACCTCTTTGTAATGAAATGTTTGACCTTCATGATGTATTAACTTACAGATTTTTTTTTAATTTAATATACTGATGAAATTGGGGCAGAGAACACAGATGACTGCCTCTGAGCCCTCAGGCTCCTGATTATCTCAGGATAACTGTGCCTTCCTGGAGTTGCTCAACTGCTGCATTAACAGTCTTTACTGTGAAGAAAGCAGCATTAGATAAACATCTTTTAGAAGGGTATCTCTAATTGTTTGAGCCTATGGAAATAATTTGCCCCAAGCATCAGCAGTAGATAGGTGTGGTTTTCAGATCATCAAGAAATATCTTTGGCTAGTATCAGCTCAGTGCTGTGTCACCCTCGTTTTAATTGACATTGACTTTATCACTTACTCATTCTAACGTGTTTACAAATCTTGATTAAGTCACAATAGTTAAATGTCAATATACTCAGAGCAGCTTTATGGGCTAGGGAGTTACCTGCCCTTTTTTTGTGTTTGAACACCTCATGCAGAGACAGTAAAAGATATTTATGCCCGAGTATTGGCTAGTGCCAGCAACAGCTGCCAGCAGCTGAGGGTGGCACTGTGAAGATGTAACGCCCAACAGAGGCATCCCAGTAGGTATCTTCACTCCCCAATTAAGCAGCTTTTCAAAATAAGCCACCATCCTTGTACTTGCACTTATAGCAAACACATCCCAGGAGTGAGGAGCTTCTAAGCCATACAGGCCCACCACATGGATTCAAAACTGGATGATTATTCCGCTGGGGCAGGCAACCTTGTGGTTGTCCTCTCTGTGTGTTGTTGACAAGGACTGTTTTGAAGATGACCTCCTTTGCCTCTCAGCTTCACATCTTCAGTATGTGCTTGTTCCTTTTAACACGTGCACCATTTTGTCCTCCTGAATATGTCTCCCCAATCTTCATAGAAATGTTCTGCTCAAGTGCAGAGGCTGTGCACTCTGTGTCACTATATCTGAAGTTCATAGGTCATGTAACTGCCAGCACAGAAAGTGAATAAACATACCCTATAACAAGCTTGGTGAAGTAGAAGTGTTGTGGTGCTTGGAAACTCCAACTGGAAGGCCTATCTCACATAAATGAGGCCACTATTCCAGCAAATTACATCTATTTCTGCTATGTAAAACTAGGGAAGTTTGGTTTCCTGGGACCTTGCTGTCCTTCCAGATTAATTGCATCCAAATTAAATAGAAGGTGCTGATATTACACTGGCAGTATCAGATGTTCCTGTTTCATTCACTGATATACAAGTTCTGTTATATTTTCCTCACGAATGCCAAGTGGTCTGATGACAGTTCCTGGATTTGTTAGGATATATTTGAATACAGTAAAAGTCATTCTAAGGAGGAAAGAAAAGAAAATACAGCTTCATTGTTGACTGCTTTTTTTTTGGTAGTTTTACATTAATCTGTTCTCAAAAATAATTTATTATTAATAATTTGGATATTGATAGAAAAATTTGTGGCACTGACTTGACATCAGAATCTATGTGTAGGCTACATTTTATATACTACTTTTGTTTAAAACTTTTCTCTTGTCTCCAGGGAATTTAGTTTGAACTACCATAGCTCCTTGTATTATTTCTCAAATATTTATTCATATGTGCCTCAAACTATCATACTTTATGTCAAAGTATCCTTGTGCATATATGTGTCAAATCACATAGATATACATTAATACTTGCAATTTTTTTATACAGCACACAATACTGTAACAACATCATACATACACATAACCTATAACATATACAATTATTATAGAGGGACATGTAATAATAATAATTACAATCGTGTATAAATGTATGTGATGAAAAAGATCATAAGAGGATTGTAACAACATGCTTGCTATTACTAGTGATACTTATTTGCAAGGAGAAAATAAACCTAAATATCTGTAGTGGATTATGAGTGCCTGAAAGAGTAGTTGTCCTGAAATTGGCATTGTAATTAAAATTCATACCTTACTTTAA
Organism: Pithys albifrons albifrons; assembly: GCF_047495875.1. Lineage (NCBI taxonomy): Eukaryota > Metazoa > Chordata > Aves > Passeriformes > Thamnophilidae > Pithys > Pithys albifrons. Next base: position 66,216,232 of record NC_092460.1, read on the forward strand.
TCCAGAAAAAAGGTATGAGGTACAGAAGCCTCCTCGTTATTACTAAAAGGTTCCCCACAAGCTGCAAGATGCATGTTGTGAGCGTGTATCTGCAGTCAGAAGTTACTGTACTTTTTACAAAGACCACACAGTGCCACAGAAAGGCGTTAACACTTCTGCTCTAACGCTGTGGTTTGTGAACACTGACGGGTCCTGAAGACTCCCCTCTTTCCCGAGCAAACACTCACAAATCTGCCGTAGGAAGAGATAAATGGATAGACTTCAACCCCAGCCTGCTTTCACTCCTCTGAACGGCTCATTCAGCAGCACTCGGCTTTACAGACATTTTTCCTGAGGCTTTTATCTCTGAAAGGAAGTGGGGACATGACTTCCCTGTTCCCACTGCCGGCTCCCGAGGCTGCGCATGGATCTCTTGCCACAATAGCTGTAGTCGTATTTCAGCAGCAAGCATCAAACGAGCCATAGCTCCAACAGAGAAAGAGGAATATTAATAACAGCCTCAGCTGTTCTCAGGCTTGGGTAGGTCCATGAAGTGCCACTGGTATTTTGGTTGCAAGATGATGATATGTGAACTTGTTTAAATGATACAAAGTAATCCACTATAATTACACTGATTACAAAGGGAAGGATGGCAGACCATGCACTTCTGCATCCTAGATACCGGCTGTGAAGTTTTAACGACTGAAAATAATTTATTCTGTCTTAAAAAAAATTGTTTCTATCAGTGCAAAGTTTAGCAGTTTACTGATACCTGCATTCTATTCAACACATAGTCTTCTATTTGAACAAATTAAGGGTATGATCAAATATTTACAACCAAGCTATAACTTTCAGAGCTTGGAGTGCACAAGGAACGCATAATCAGATTTTGGGAGGCTCAACTCCACAGCTCACAGCTGCCTTGAGTATCCCTTAACAACATATATTCCTAAGGCTTCCTGCCAGCTTGGATGGAGAGGAAAAGATATTAATTAAAGGTGCTATGCCACGTCATACCAGCCAGAGATCCTACCTAATAGTTATAGTTCACAATAGAAAGAAGAGTCTTGATGGAGATCTCCAGGATACATATGTTAATTACCCTGAAGATAATTACTGGGTGCAATGGTAGGAGATGATGAGTACTCTTTACTCACACAGGAACCTGTGGGCCAAGTGTAAAATGGTGCCGGCTCTGCTCCTACTGGCTAGTAAAGTATGAACATGAGTATCACAGATACTCTGCCATGCTAAGGAAAATGCCCTATATGAAAACTGAGTATATTAGCCAGCAGCTCTTTTGAGCATTTTCATTTAAAATTTTGAGGAATTTTCATGTTTATATTGATAATCCAAAGGGGTGCAAAAAACTGGCTGTTGGATTTTTATTAATGAAAACTATATCTCTTTCTCCTGCCCTGTCACAGTAATCTAGTAGTTATTTCTGTGTTTCTCCAGTCCATGTGTTCCATACTGTGCCCACAAGGTTTTCCCATGCAATCAAGCTGAGATGTTGATCTGCTGAAAGGATTTCTGTGGACCAGAAGACAACTTGGCAATATGGCCCACTGTGGTCATTCTGCAAATCCTTTGCCTAAGTGTGACAGAAGCCTCAGTACTTTTACAGCATTAGTGCCACATATTCATCTCTCACTTGTAGAAAAGTTGTGCTCACCATGAGATCAGGCTGTTGAGAGCCTTGCCTCTGCTGTTTTGATAGAGCTCTGTCTTGGGTTACACAAAAATTCTGGTATCCACTTTTCTCTTTTCTCCAAATATGCCCTTTGACTGACTCTCCAACCCTTCCTGCTGGGTTTTCTGGGCATGGGAGAGGTGATGCACATGCAAGGGTGTCCATCCTGTCTCTGTCCTGTGGCCACGTGTGTTTTTCCCACGTGGGGGAAGGGGGGCCTCCACCTTGATTTGTTCTGGTGGGTGGGGCTTGGAAAGTTTCTCCTCATCGGTTGGTTTAACCCAGTTTTATCAGTGTTGTTATTAGCATCCTTCTTGGAAAAGAGTTATTTTTTCACTTACATCAGGGCGTATTTGGTGTCTCTCTCTGTATTGGAGAAACCAGGAGTAATGAATCCAAGGGAGGAGACTTCTGTCTGAGGTATCCACCCCTCCAAATTGTCTCAAACTGAGACAAGGTCATACCAGGACTGATTCAGGGAGGACCAGGGTGATGTGTGAGGTGTGTGTTGAAAGACAGTACTATGAGATCCATCTGATTGCCTTCCTCAGTGCCCAGAGAAGCAAAAGGCGTAGTGGAGAGTTTCCCAGGCTGGGACCCCAAAGCCAGGCACAAGGGTGTGTGCAAGCTTGGGCAGTCCAAACAGATCAGAACCAGCAGCTGCACTGTGCTGTGCAACAGCATTTCCCTCCGCTTGGCCTTCTGGTTGTGCTGCTCTGCTGCTGGGATATAGTGATCGTGAGGAGGGGGGCCACAGAGTTCTAACTTCAGTCCCTGTCAGGTTTGCCGCTGAGTAGAGTCCAGCCATATCTACAGGTTAATAGTCCCTCTTAATGAATGTACATCAGAGCCTTAATTTATTAACCGAGCTGCAGGAAACATAAACATACCTCCTCTACCAAGCACATTTAAAGAGTTCTGGCAACAAATTAAATATCACCTTCAAAATAACTTGCATTCCCCAGGGATCATACAGCACCTCCAAAGTCTGTCTTACTGTCATTCTCGCAATCTGTTTTTCACTGCTGTTGAACAGAGCTCATACCTAGCAGCAGTTCTTCCAGAGTGCTACATGTCACCTGTAGGTCCTCTTGTTGTTCTGTTTGTCTTCCAGGAACCTGAGCAGAATTGCCATAAAGAAGTAAATGGAGTATAAGGTGATATCCTTATAACTGTAGGAAAATTTAAAAATAAATAAATCTGCACTAAAAGAGAAATGAAGCTCTTAATTATTTAGAATTCATCACTTGCTTGGGACAGTAGAACTTCATGATTTATTAAAAGCTTAATTTCATTTTGAATTTTGTTTCCAGCTTTTACCGTTATATCAACCTTCCCAAGAGGCCTTTCAGCCCCAGAGTCTACAAACCCTGCAGATGCAGTTTTAGGGAAAGCCACAATCCTCTTATAAGCTAGATTTTATTGAAATATAAGGCTATACTTTGGGCAGTATTCTTCCCTAGATTTGCTTATGTTGTAGAAATATGTAGGTAGTATCAACTTTTCAGTATTTCCCCAATTGCAAAAGGAAGTTAGATCTGAGTCCCTGTTTCCTTCCCAGTGACGGAGCAGGCCTTCATGCAGTAAAAAAGAAATACTCCCCATACAAGACCTTCCTTTAATTTTTTTCTAGGGTATCATGGGAAGGTCAGATGAAATCTGGCCTTACAACATTTAATCTGACAAATTTTTTTTGTATGCCTTCTTGCATGTAAACAGTACAGTAAAGCACTTTTCAGAACAAAGGATTATTTGAGAGGCCTACTAAAGATGTTGGGTTCATTAGATTCACACAGGGCCAAATTCTGTCCTTCAGGACACACCTTTCATTAGGAGTTAGATCATGCATCTAGGGAATGGAAATTATCCTTTAATGCAGTCATATCAAAGAGATTCCATTTGACAGTTTTCTCATTTCTTTCCACAATTAAAAATGCTAGCAAAAGCCCTAGAACAAGTTCATTTTTTACTTTGATTTATTCCATGTTTCAACCTTGCAGCTTATTTTAAAATAATTCTGTATGACCATAGCAGAGCCCTGTTTCTGTTGCCAACTTGCAAATGGCTAATTTTCCTCTCCCGCCTTTGCTCTTGCACATAAACCAGCTCTTCAGTTTGAAACTATTTCTTGGAAGATGAAACATTGTAGAATGAGAAGGGAGAGACATTGTTCCAGGAAGGGATCCACATGCTGGTGTTCATGGCCCTAGATCAGTCTCTGAGCCAGCTAGATCTTTCTTGCAAAGACATGGATGGAGAGTGGAAAGGCTGGGAGGCTGGGAAGGTGGATGGTATCAGCAGGACAAAAAGAGATTAGGTAAATATGCAGATTAAATGTCACTAAACATGTTATGAGCACCAGGGAGCAACACACCATCAAACATACCACAACAATAAATCAGGTTGTTGGGAGATGTAGAAGAATGGAATGCAGAAGTTGTCTAGACTCATGCTCTCCATGAACAATACCTTCCACGGAAGGCATCTTCCATTGGAGACAAAATACTGAATGGGATGGATCATTAATTTGACTTAGTAGGACATCTCTGCTGCTTTAATTAGGAGCTGATCTTTGAAATTATTATTGTTTTTCAGTGAACTTTTCATAGCACTTGGATTGTCACAGCAATCAGAAATAAATTAAATAACAAGAAGTCATGCTTGTCCTAGTTCTTATTGCCACAGGATGAGTTTCTATCTTACAAAAGGTATTCTTTATTGTTCATTTGCAGCACGTCATGTAACTATAGGAGCCCCCGTCTGTATTCCGGGGGTGGGGGATATGCATCTAAAAGCCACTGCCTGAGGGAGGAGGAGAAGGGAGAGTGACATAGCTGGAAACACATAATGTACCAGATGTGGGCTTATTCTTGTAAAATCCAAAATTTCTTTTCCAATTTTTAAAAAAGTCTATGTTTTATTCCAGGTAGAGAGTGATCAAGTCTGACACAGTGAAGTTTTTCAGACTCGTATTCTGTTATCAATTTGATTTACCTCACTTAATCCCTTTGGAAACTGTATCTGACCTAATTTTTTCAGCAATGACTCTTATGGCAAGAACAAATAATAGGGGTGACCCTGTGCATTCCTGCCATATCTCTTTCTCTCTAATGTGGATCATTCTTGTTTCCATTCACATTCATCTGTGAAGAGACAAAGTCAAAGATCAGTTTGAAACAGCTGATATATTCCTGCAAATTCACATTTGGCAGTACTGTTAGTGGGTAAATATTGCCAACATGTATTGATTGCTTTTTCTGCTTCAGTCAACAGACCCAATGTTTTCTGCCAAATATATTTTTTTATGTAAATGACACCTCCTATTGCCTGATGTTGCATGAGCTGTATCAATTTACTGCAAACCTCACCTGCTCTGAAAGTGTTATTGGCTCTGAAGGGGATTCCAGTCTTTTCAACAACAGATTTTGCGATTTCCCCTTTAATCCAAATTTAGCAGAGAAACAGACTGATAACAGTGAGACTTCCAGTTATGTCTGTTTGCCACATTTTAGGGAGCTATCTGTCTGTGAATTTGCTGTGACACTGTAAGGTGGAAACATAAATGGCTTTTATCTCTCTTGGGCCACTATTATTTCTCTGTGTGCATGTGTATGTACTTGTGTGTGAGCGTTTGTGCATGTACTTGTGCGTGAGTGTGCACCCTGATAAGATGCCTTAAAGTCTGTTCTGTTAATAGGCCTTCTGTGTTGCTCCTCCTGCAGCCAGCAGCCAAGCTGCCCTCATTGCTTGTGGTGGGTGATGGAGAATGCTCAGAATTCAACAAGTGTCCGCTGGCTCAGCTGCTTTTTTTATCCCCTACAAAGGCATGCCTGCAGTATGGAGGAAAGTGTTCTGTGCTCCAAGCAGCAATATTCTAGGCTGCGGTTGGTGTTGAGGGAGAGGTTCTTTTGGATTCAATGACAGATGGAAAAAAAAAAGGTTCTTCCAAAGAAGTTCTTTCTCTTTGCCCGAAAGCAAGCATTTTTATTAAAGAACTGTAGAGCTAGATGCTGTTGCATCATCAAGATATGGAATCTGAGACGAGAAAATATATTTATGTAGTTATATTGTACTTACAAGGACTACAAAATAATTACTTCTTCTACTATGATGAGGTCTAATAGGTCCAATGTCAAAGCCCTTCTGGCAGAGACACACCCTGCTTTAAGAACACAGGCTATTTCGTGGTGTGGAAATCTGTTATTGCTGCTTTTGACATGACATTAATGGTTATTGTGAAGACCTGTGTGAATAAACAAAGTCCTTAATGCAGTACGAATACCTCCCTTTAACAGCAACTGCTGCATTCAGTAGTTTGTTTCAGAATCCTTTGCTGGGCAGGAAGGTGTACAGTGACTTATAAATGCTTTCACTACTGTTCTTTTTCTGCTGTGATCATTAATCAACTCAAACTCTCGTTTAACTTAGTGTTACGAGGAAAATCATGCCTCTTGTATTGCAGAGCTGCAGTATGATGGGGAAACTTCAGACCCTTCCTTCTCTAACCAAACTCTTCCTCAGTGCCTCTGTGTAGTGGCAGCAAAGGAAATGAACTAAACAGCTCCTGGTCTAGAGAGTATTACCTACATTAGTTGTTGGTACTGAGAACTGCCCATCTGGGAGAGCAGCTGGAAAAGGCCTGAACACTATCCCTTCACCTCACCTCACACTTTTGCTGTTTCCCATTCCCAAATTATGGTCTTGAACTAGGAGCAACTGAACCCTATAATGAGATTCCTATTAATTGGATCAGTCCCTCAAATAGAAGAAATCTCATCTTAAATTTTAAAATATTTGTAGTGTTAAAAGTATGTTTTGAATTTTTATTCTATTTCTAAATGAATGGAAAATGAGACAGAAAGGAACAGTAGCATGAAGGACAGAAGTTCAAGGTTTCGATAGAGTGATCTTCCTCCCTTTTTATGCAGGGGGATATGGAGGTCCTCATGTGGGGTCCTTGTGATAGGATGGATAGTGCAAGCTGCTGATTGACTGTTTAGAACAAGCTTACAGCTCTGCAGTTGGAGAGCTAATGGATAAGGGATTATTACCTGCTCTTGGATCTCAATTATGCAATCTTTGTCTCTGGTCTTCTGTGAAGCAAGAAAATTGAAGCAGAAATGAAATTTATTAGCTATGTTATGAATGTGGTAAATGCTGATGTCTTATTGCAAATGAGGCATTTGCTAAATAGAAATGCTTTTAAAACAGTATAATCCTTCACTGTCCCTTCAGGACAAACAACTGGAGCGCAGTGATTGCAGAAATCATTTAGGTCATGCAAATCAAGCTCCAGCAGCAGTGTTTCATGCAGTGAGAAGGGAAAGCTAGACTGTCCTATTAAGAAGCCTTGTAATGATAAAACATGATTAAAATGACTTAGAAGAAATTACCAAGTGGTGGTCAAGAAGGGCTAAGAAGGGCAAGCCCATCATGGAAATGTGTTTTTAAACGGACAAATTCCAAGCAAGTATGTTTATCATAGTCACACATAAATGGCTGAACAATAATCACATTAAAAAGATGTAAAAATCATAGCCCTTACAAGGTCTGAGGGTAGTTTAGTAGCTTTTTATATACAGAACCAATTTACATCAAGTGACATAGGGCCCAAAAATTCTCATGTAATGTTTTCACAAAATAAGACAATCAGCTTTCTTCTGGACTTAAATTTTAAATGTCACTTAGAGGAATATCAAGTTACCCAATATTGTTCAGTGCAAGCAGAATGTAATGAAAGGTACTGCAGCTAATGCTGCCGCAGTGAGCTTTATTGTACAGGGAGCCAGCTCTGTCACTTGCAGATCCTGGAGATGAATTTCCCTTACAGTGGTGCAGGCCTGCCAGTGCAGCTGAATGAAGGCAGTGTAATCACTTTCTCTAAGGGGGCTAAGTAATGGAGATGTGTGGCAGTACCTCGAGGAAATATATCATCAACTAAACACACTGTTTGGTTTCAACAGGCTGTGCACAGACTTCACAACTTGGAGATGTCTGGCTCCTGAATGTTACTGCACAATAAATATGAGAAGTAACTTCTTTATAAGCTAATGGTTATAAACCAGATTGAACAGTAAGCTACCTCTTGGCAAACACCAAGGAGCATGTCTGTTCCTCCTCCTCTCTCCTTCCCAACCACCCCTCATTTCACTTCTCAGAATTATTTCTACTGCTATCTTTAAGAGGTTTTGGTCCTGAGGGCCCAAAGTTGGTTCTGGTGCATGCAGCACCCTGAAGTCATTGACACCAGCCTGAAATTACATGCTCACACAAGGGATGAAGCTTGGCTTTGGACTTGCCAGCTCCAAATTAGGTTTTGAGGAATGCAAATTCTGATGAGCTCCCAAAGCAGGAAGCTGTCTGGCTCTCATGCTTTCCAGCCTTCCTCACCAAAGACAGGTGGATGACAAGGCAGAAGAAAGGACAATCATGACTTGCTAGCATGAAGGAGGAGAGACAACCAAGACTTTGTCTTTGGCCTGGCCATGGCATTGTAGAAAGGAAGCTGAGAGGCCAGTTAGATATCCTCCTGGCAGTAAGATGAGGAGCATAGGAGCTAACTATGTGTGAGGTGTTACTGTGACAACCCATGAAGCAGCAGTGCACTGAAAACAAAAGTACGTAAATGCAAAGCTGAAACCAGAGAAGGAAAAAAGAGAAGATAAAAAACATGAAAGTAAGGGGAAAACAAGTACAGTAGAAGCAAGATCAAATGAAAAGGCCAAAATACAATTTGAAAGGAATGGGAGAATAAAAAAAAGTAGGTAGTGAGGGGGCACCAAGAAAGACACATGATCAGAAATGAAGTGTTTGATACCCTGTTTAGCAAAAGGGTACCAGGATGTGGTGCCTTCACACCAAAGACGCAGAGATGTTTTGGGTGGGGTTTTTAAATCTGATTTTAACTATCTCAAAGTTAGATATTCAGCCCGAGGAGGTTTCCTAGGCTCTGTGAGTAGCTGTCAGAGAGAAACAAGTACCAGGAGAGGTTCAGTCCTTGAGCAGTCAGTGTGGACATGGTGGCTCCACAGATGTTTCCTTTGCTGTTAGCTATGGCTTTAATTAAATTGCAGCTCTTTTTGTCTCCTTGCCTTCTCACTCCTCTGCACTGTTTTATGACTGGTGCTGGTGAAGCTGTTGTTGAGAGACACAGTGAATTGTGTTGGGAAATCAAAGAGATCTCTTAATAGTCTATGTTGCTTGTTCAATCTGGTGGTCACAGAGTGGCCACACAGAGTTTCATTGAACTGCTGAGAGAGTCTTGTGGAGCCACAAATAAGTGGTTAAAAGAAATGGTGAGACCTGCTTAAGCCCTCACTGCCAGTAGGAAAGCTGCCCACTTGCTATGCTGGTGATGGTGAATGACTTGTCCTTTAGAGGTGTCTCAGCAAGGAGAGGTCTGATGGCTAGCCTGGCTTGGCAGCCTCACTCTCCATGGCCTAGCTCTTTGTAACTAGTATATCAGGACGATTACTCATTGCAATAATGGTGCATCTGAGCTGCTCTATGCATGAAGTAGAGTTAGCTTCATGGCAGAGAGGTCCAGGAGACTGTGAAGCAGCTGATCCCCAAGGAGTGTTGGTTGTACCCTGCATGATTGCCGCATGGCTCTGAGGCCTTTCACTAAATCAGATGGAATTTCACATTGCAGGAGTTCACTTCTTTGAGCCTTCCATATTCTTTGTGTTATGCTCATTTTCCTGCTGGGCTAATCACTTTGGCAGCACCAGTATGAACAGCACCAGTGCCAGCTACCTTTCATATTTAAAAACTGCTCATATATACAGATTTGCAGTAACTAATTACAGAAAGAAAACTCTGATGCAGCAGCTGTCAGAGAGAAGTGAAAATTAATGGAAACCAGTTCAATAAAGCCTTCATTTGGAACAGCTAAAATGCATGGTTAATTTAAATATCTGGCCAGGCTGGATTAAGTAATCTATGCTGGGCACAGATCTTCAGCAGTCACTGCACTGCTAATGAGCGAAACAATTCTCTTATTATAAAATCATTATCAGTCAATAAAATGAGCTCAAACCACAAAATAGGAGCAAAGTTCAGGGATCGAGAATTCATAGTTTAGCCCCATCACTGCAAATGTCAGGAAATTAAAAGAAGCTCTATGTAAGTCACCACACAGTGGAACTCAATGCACAAAAACAACCCCTGAGTGCCATGGCAAGACTTGCAGACTCTTCTGAAACAAACTGCTGTTTTTAAGATGAAAGAATTGGCCTTAATCTTTGCTCCCAGTTCTCTGTGCCCACCTTCATCCCGTAAGTGTGGTTCATGCAGCTGCTAATTATCCAGCAAAATGCAGGCAGGAAAGACAGAGTTGAAAACTTGGCTTGAAAGAAAAAGCAGAATACGGTACGTATCTAAATTATAGTTTAAAGACATAAAATAAGAAAAACCTGTGAGCTAACATTATGCCTACAGGTGGACACAGTTCCCCTTGAAGGGCCTACACTGCCTCTAGACCCTATCTGGGCTTGTGTAAAGCTATCTGAGGAGTTACCAAGAGCAGGATGGACAATGATAATTAGTGATGACCCATGGACTCTTGCTGAAGTTGACAGTGAAAGTGTGATTTTTCTCAACAAAGGTTATATCAGAGGAAGAGTTTATTGCATTATACCTCTCATTTAGTTAGGATCTGCACCTCAAGACTTGGTTTGACTGATGTTTATTCAGCACCTTCTTTCTCTTCAATTTTTTCAAAGGAAAGATGTCACTTTTAGGCCACTTCAGCAGCTCTGCACTCAGACTGGGCTGGTCCCAGCTTGCCAGCTAGTCCTTGGTCTGCCTGATTCTGCCTCCTGCACACATGGCTCTGTGTCAGAGGAGCTGCAGACAGGATCTCTGACACCCTACTTCCCTTCATGGGAATTGAAGGAGGAGTTGCTCTGTCCAAATAGCTTGCTCCTAGAGGGTTGATAACAGGGCAGATTTGGAGATGTCATGGTAGGGCAGAAAGAGAAGAAAGTGCTGGAGAGAAGATGTTGGAGAAGGTGAAATATTTTATATAAAAAGACAGTGCATTTTTTTTCCTAGACAGATTTATATCCTAGACACCAAATCACAGCATATACATATTCACCTACAATATGAACAGGCGGTTCATTGTGCTAAATTCAGACTATTTGCAGGAAGACATTACTGCACTGGTTGATGATGCTGTCAATTTTCAAGGTTACCTCTTGACTGTACAGGAGAGGAGCAGATATCAGGGCAATTTGGGTACTAAACCAGAGACCCAAGAATGTGAATTCTTGCAAATTCTGGAGTGTGATATCAGAAAATATTGAAAATACTTTCAGAAAGCACAAAACCTGTAGAAACTTCTAGGAAAAAGAGAGCAAATCTATGAATCATAGAATACATATAAACTGACTTAAGATACACCAGTAGAGTTACTTAGGATAATAGTATTTAGCTCTGTTTTACAGTTCTTTTATTTGCAGATCTTAAAATTCTTTATAAAATGAAGGAAATATACTTTTGTTTTGCATATTACAGATATCAAGCGGATTGAATCACAAAGGAGTCTAATGACTAACTCATGGAGAAACACTGGGTCTTTGTCTGTCTGGGTCTAGCCTGGACCTTTTTGTATGCCCAAAATTATCTTAATCTGTAGGTTTTGTTGGAAACTGATGCATATCAGTGTCTTCTGTAAGAAACCTTTGGGTCTCTGCTACATTGCCAAGGCTATAGTTTCAGTTGTACCATATGTAGGATATCTTCAGAGTGGGCTAACCTTGTAATAGATACTTACAAACTCTGTAACTAGGCAACTAAAAGAAGGGAAAAAAAACCCTTAAGGGGGTTATCAAATTTGTCTTAGGAAACCCTTGTCCTGCTGTGCAACTTAAAACAAGACAAGATTACATTTTATCTTATATTCTCATAATTCATGCAACTGTATTATCCAAGTTTTACTCAAAACCATGAATCTGCATCATATCTACCACATCAGAGAGGCAAAATACTAATTTTTATAGGATTTTTACCTTGAGTTATTAAAAAACTCTGTTATCTAAATAGTAATGCATTCTGGTCTAAGTATATACATTTTATTTCATTGCATTGGACTTCTCTATTGTTAATGAATAAAAACTAAAAGAGCAAGCATAGGTCTGGGCTTGTTCTGTGTCTCTTTATGTATTCCAGTTTGCAGATTCCAAGAGTCATTTGGATTTACTGTTTTGAATATTAGTGGAAATACACAGATCACTTGTAATGATTGCAGTCCTCGACAGGAAGGTTCTGCAGATGAACCTTCACTTGCCTCCACCAGCCAAGCCAACCCCTAGTTATTGCTATGCTGACTCAGTGAACTTCAAGAAGTTTACACGAAGCAGACGCTGTGATGCAATGCAGTGAATGAGCTCTTGCAGAAAAATCAAAAAATCCAAGGCCAGATTTCTTACATACCTTCGTAAACAAGCCACAGCAAGACAGAAAGTAGTTAGGTATCCTAATTAACACAATATATCCCAATACTAACAAATAATAACTATGTTGCCATCAGAATGATGACTTTGAAGACGGTACAAAAAAGTTATATCCAAAGTATAATTAAACACTCTGAACTGAGTTAAATGTGATGAAGGTTGTAAATACCACAACTATCTGACATAGTAGATTATCAATTTTAATGATACCTATAAAGCTTTAAAAAAAGAAGAATATTCCTAAAATAGGGTAAAAAAAAAAACCCTTCCCAAATATTGTAAAGAAATGCAACAGCATAAACATAGACTCATCTGTTTCTGCAGGTGGTTGAAATGCGTCCTTGGGGAACAGCAATTCCTAGGCAGAAGTGCCAGTGTGAAACACTCTGTGTGACTGGAGCCAGGAAGAAAAACCAAGCTTTTCATTCTGGATGTATATGAAGTAATCTGTGAGCAGTTCAGGAATCTATATGTCTTTTCAGGAAGAGATTAATGATGGTCTGTTTTGCAATCATTTGTTTGTAGCAGCCAGGCTGTGTGGAACAACTCTTATGTGTTGCATCCTGAAAAGTTTGCTATTTGCTATTTTACCATTTTCCACTTCAGAAGCATCTAAATTTAGTAATGGTGCATAGCTCTGTGTCCCTAGGGGCCTCCAGTTCAAAAGTCCAGCTCTGTTTTGAGTATAGGTTTAGTCAAACGGCACAGCATGATATAACAGTGGTTGAAGAACAACTTCTGTCTGTTCCTCAGTGCAAAATCTTTGTCCACTCAATCTGAGAGTGAGGAGCCTAGGTGAGATTCTTGGGGATGAGGCAATTTGAAGGCATTTTCTCTCACTCTTTCAGTGTGGACTTCACCGAGACATGGGTTGTTCTGGTTCTCCCCCTGGATGTCTGTGGCCCCATGTCTGCTTACAGCTCCCACCTCACACTGTCTTGCTGAGACACAGTCAGTCACCTGAACAACAGCCCCATCGTCTATTCGCCTACTCTTCCTCTGCAAGTCCTATTTGCTGGGCCTTAGTACTGTATGGAGCCACTCTGTCCCCTCTCCTCCTTATACCCATGCTGCTCACTGTCCCACTGCATCTGGGGCCTTGGTGTCCCCAGAAGGGAACAGAAAATAGACCTCACCCTCCTTGAATTGCAGAAGCAGAATCTATTAATTACTGCAGCAAACAGCCATGAACTGGAGAGATGGACTTTTGTATAAGGGAAGATATTTACACACATTACTACAAAGTCAAAAGTATGAGTCTTTGATCATACTTTTGATCATATATTTCTTGACCCTGATCTTCAGAGAAGACACTTTGGAGTTTACAAAGGATTTTTAATTGTTTCGAACCACTTTCTGTTCTTGGTTAGTCCCATGCTGGGGCATATCCTACTGAATGTCTCCCATCATACTAATTTCTTTTTCTGCTCCTCTTGGCTTCTCTTCTAACATTTTTTTTTGTTGAAGATCTACATTTCTCTTTCCAGGTTTCTGTACAGATTCTTAGGAAATTCTCCCTGGTCTTCCCTTCTTCCTATCCAACTTTGACCCAACATAATCTCATCCACCTACACAAAATCAGGTGACATCTCTGTACATAGCTTGGATTTCCACTTCTCTGCCAGATCTTTCTGTCCAAATCCCAGCACCTTCCTCTAGCAATCCCCAGATGATGTCAGGTCAAACTGCACACGTCAGCACAGTGCAGCAGCTATTGTTTACTAGGCTGTCCAAAGTCATCTCAGTGCCCAAGGCTCTTTCTCTCTGTATTAATGTAGTACAGAATCCTAAATGCTTTAGTAAAATTTTTTTCTTTTGGTCTTCTCAGTAGCACTAGTAACAACAATAGGAAAAAATTCCCTAGGAACAAATTCTTAAGTTATGAACTCTAGTTTTAAACAAGGAGCGTTTATATTGAGTGGAAAAGAGAAGGCCTTTGTTTTAACACAACAATCAGGCATGAAGAAAATACAGAAGTATGCTTGGCCAAATTTTTCAGCTTCATTTTCTGTCAATAAGCTAGTGGTAACAGGATTTTTCTTGCTGAGCTTAAAGCTTATGCTGTATTATTTTAGATATGCTCCATTACCTTATGGCACAAAGGATTTGTTTTTCTCCGTATACAACAGAATTCATGTTTCTGTTGTGAGTTCCTTTGAACATTATGAGGAACTGTACAGTGTCCTTTGGCAAGAAGGAATGGCAGAAAATAGGAGATGCTGCTTGTGAAACTCCATGGGAGTGAGTCTGTCTAGCCACAGTGCAGCATAAATTCAGTTCAATATTTATCAAAAAGGAATTCATCTGCACAGTCCCCCTGTGCAGCAAAGTTCAGATTACTTCTTGATAACTTTTCTTATGCATTCCACTGTGCATGACAAAAAGCTTGCACCTGAAACCAGATTCAAGTACTTCCACTGTTTAAAAACACATACTACTGTTGTGTTTTGTTATGGTTTTTTTTTTGTTGGCTTGGCTTTTTAAAGGCAGAAGTACATTTGTCTGTTCTTCTAAAGGGAAATCACCTCTGTCTGCATCTCAAGGTCAAAGATCAACCTTCATTTGTCAATTCTTGAAATATTTCCTGAAATGTCTTCTGTATATTAAAGCCGAGAACCTGAAGTAAGAACATGGAGGTGAGAATGCTGAAGATGTTACCCTCCTTACCACAAAATGCTGTAGATCAGTAAAGTTAATATGGGCTCCAGAGTGAATAGAAAACTTAATGAAAGATGAATCCATTGGGGTCTATTAAATGCAAAATCACCATGTCTGGTTCAGGAATACTCTGAACCACAAATTCCTGTGTGCTGGATAGATATTCAGGGAATGACTTGATGCACTTGCTCTATTCCTAATTCTTTTCTAGGCATTTACTGCTGCCCACTGCTAGAGACTGGGTTGTGCTGATGTTCCTTGGTGTTTCTGTTTCTATGTTTTGAAAGATTCTTATGGATTAGTTCACATTTCTTCATAGGAAAGGTAGGAAGAAGAGAGGAATCAAATGATAACTCAGAGAGGAAGGTGAATAGAGGTCACTGAGAGGGAAATTGAAAGAGAAGAAAGTAAATATTGTCATATTTTCCCACTGTCTTTCCATAACATATTTATGAAATGGGGAGAGGCTAAGCCACTTTTGGATACATTGTGCGTAACCTGATGAATCTTAGAAGAGTGAAGAGCTTGGTGCAAGTTCTGATCCTCTTCCAGTCCAAACAGTCTGCTTTAGAGTCAAAAGAAAACAATGTGGTCAGTCTCTCTTGCTCTCTTCACATTCTGTAGTGCAGCTAAATGGATAATTGAAAAAGGCACATGTAATTCTAGCCAGCCCATGCCTTAGCTAATCAGTTTAGCAATAGAGTACCTGTACCCTGCTTTCCAACTTTCAAATAGCTTTCTTTTCTTGATCATTTTTGTGGTATGCCTCTGAGCTGAATATTTTGGCCCCAGTTAACTAAGACCTGTTGTTTCCTTTATTCGTCTGCTGAACGATCATTTTTGCAGTTTCTATTTCATCAGTTAAAGAGTTCTTCACCCTGCTGTTCCCTGCAGTTGGGGAAAGTAAGGCCAGAAACTCCAGCCTTGTTTTCAAAGAGTAGCCTGGACTAAGACCTAAAGTTTGAGAAACAATTGAGTTAGTTGGCAGCTGCTGACTTCTTACTGATACGCAACAAGATTTTGAGTAAATGTATTGTCTTTCCTATGACTCAGATCTGTCTTTAAGGCAGCCCATTCTCAGTGATCTGTGATTTCAGGCTAAATGATTGCAGAGGTAGTTTGGATCTGGCCAGGTTCAGTAGTTTAGACAGTATTACATAGACACCTATACCTGTACCAAACTTACCTAAAGTAAGTTTGTCACTGAAGAATCTCAGCCAATTTTGTACATTTTGTACACTGAACTACTTAATATGACCAGACTGAAGCTTCCTCTGAGAAAAAGCAACTTAGGTGTCCAAGCACCCCACGGCTCAAGGTGGCTTTGCAGAAAGCCAGCTTTGGTTTAGCAAGTCTGACTAACTCTTTCAAAGCCCTGACTAATAACTGCACTATGCTTCTCAGCCAGCTCTGAGCATTCCTGCAATGTGGAGCATGGACAAAAGGCCCCAGCTGTGTGGTCCTGAAGGAATCAACATGCTCCAGAAGGGCATATTAGCACTAATGTGGCACCAGCCATCCTGGCAGACTTCACAGCAAACCATTCAAATGCCTTGGCACCAAGATACTCCGTACCATATTGCCTGCAATTTTCATTAGCTAGGTTATTTCAGGCTTTTATTCCTGTTCTTCTCTCCCATAGCTCTGGGTAATGGCAAGTTGACCACAGCATGAAAGCAATGATTTTGCCATAACTGTATGTATTATAAGATCCGGTAACTTTTGTGGCTATTTAATGCAGTCTCTCATTTTTGTCTACACTTTTTTGGCTAGGCAGCCTGCATTTTGGGATCCTAGCCATGGAGCACAAAGAAATTACCAGTTAACTCATCTCTGTAATAAGCTGTACTTATGAGTCCTGTCTGTGGGATATGCAGAAGGGATGGTCCAGAGAGCTGGAAACAGGACTTCATTGCATACAAAGAACTACAACAACAAGCATAAAACATTGCTGCTTAAACAGTTGAACTCTGTACTATATACACAAAATAAAAAACTGAAGTCGCTAGTCTTGATAAAGCTGATTCTCACCAAAGCATGCAGTGAATTATCTGGGGTTTTTTGTTTGGTTGGGTTTTTTGTTGTTGTTGTTTAAAAAGGAATATCAAAGCTAAACATGTTTTTCAGATAAAAAATGTAATTGTAAAATATTGCATTAAAATAAAATTGGTGAAATGAGTAAAGAGAACTTTAAAATTTTGTCTTCCTCTCTTTACTCTTAGTCAGATTTGAAAACTTTCCAGCGCTGTATTCTTCCTTTTAGATGGTGCAGTACCTTGGCAGCATTTCCTGAAGGCTTTTCATGACCTCCTACCATAATTTCTTTGCAACCTACAGCAATTTCTCTAGAGTCTTCATAAAAGAATATTATAAAAGTTAGTAATGTAACTATTTTTTCTATTTTCTGGTGTTTATGAGTGTCAGATATCTGCTATTGAGATTTACCGTAATTTTTCTCTCTTTTTTTTTTTTTTTGTAATTCTTTCTTATAATTATGATAGGTGCACCCAATTACACAATGATATAAATATTTCAAAAGCTACCAAATCTTACACATGCAAAAAAGGAAGCTTAACAATTTTTGCTAATCTCTAATGCAAGATGCATCCATTATTTATGAAGATGGCAGACAAAGGGGAACTGCTCTTGAATGGAGTCCTAAATACTACGCACGAGAAGGCCTGGGCAGCTACAAAGCACAAGAGTTCTTGCTAGAAAGCTGCTGACCAGTGTCTCTGGAGATTAACTCTGAATGTTAGTCTCCACAAAACTTTATACTAATTGCGTGTTAACTGGATTGAGATTTGTAAAAGATGGAAGGAATGATCCTGCTATCCAAGCATCATTTTGTACCAATACTGATTGAGTTACAGTAGGTCAGCATTTTCACCCTATCATCTCAGATTTTCTGCATCTCTTTTGTATGTGTATGAGGAAGGCAAACGACCTTTAGTAGTGGAACACTGTGTAGAGGCCCATACATGGCAGTTAGGGGAACACATCTGGATCCAACAGCACCTATAAATTTTCTTCCCTCTGTGTGGTTGTCACTCATACTAGTGTGTGTGATACTAGCCTTAATGCCTGTTAATGCTTGCAAATGACACAGTGAGGCCAAATTGCAATTTCCTGAAAGCTGAGCTTAATAGACCTTTAAATACTATTTGTTTCTGCCGTGGCTGATGAAGATTTTCCATGTTGATATTCCATACTGAGTTGGAGAAGGGTCTGACAAGGACGGGATCTTTTGCTCATCCATACAGAATCCATTTTTGGGTCTCTCACTTCAGAAAAGGGAGAACTAAAGGCAGAGTTTCATGGGAACAGCAACAAGAATGATCTGAGCTCAAGAAATAATCATGAGGGCACAGACTCTGAGGAAAGGCAGGAGGAACCAAGGTTATTTTCTGTGGAAAAATGAAAAGAGAGGAGTGACATGATGTCAGCCTTCAAAAGTGTTTTTCAGGCACATTGAGGGCTGCCAGGGAGAGGACAGGAAATCATCTGACCTCTGTGTTCATGTCAGATAAAACTACAAAAAATGTGCTAAGGGGGATAATGCAAGTGCATCACATGTTTTGAACATTACTGAAGATTTGTAATAGTAAATATAGTAATGTACTAAAGTATGTGTTCTAGGAAGCAGATCTCTAAGAGGAAGCTGGAGAAACATCAGTGAGAAGTAGCATAGGTATGGTCCATCCTACTGTGGGTCACGGTATGGATTAGAAGACCTTCCAAGAGACCTCTTCCTGCCTGCTATTTATGAGTCTATATATAAACATTTGAAAGATATTTCAGATGGAAATATATTTTAAAAAATCTGGGACATAACTGAAACTACTCTTCTTAGCTTTTGTTTGTGCTGAATTTTCTTCCATAATCCACACACCAGGTACAAAACAGTTACAAAGCCCTGAAACACCTGAATGAGGACCCAATGTGAGAACAGCAAGAGGTAATAGGGTACACCACTTAAAATGCTGAGAAACCTTTTAATACATTGTTAGAGCAGACTGGTGTTGACCAGCTCAAGAGTTCATTTATGGATTTGAATTAGCTCTTCCTTTCCTTCCTGCTGTGCTACGATCTGTAAAAACAATAATAAAAAAATAACAAGAAGAAAAGCACAAATGTAATAGAAAATGCTTTAATCTCCCCAAGTTTTCAAAATATTCAAACTTTTTAAGAACTGGGGAATAGTTTTCCTCAGGGAAACTGTTTTCACATTTCCCCCTTGTCTCATTTCCTAAAAACACCCAGTGCTTTGAACTTAAAAGGAATCACACAGAAATGATGGTTTTATGAACATGGCAAGGAGAATGGTGTCCATCATATTTTTTCCTTTAGAAGTATATTCAGGTTTTCTCTTTGTGAATTCAGGCATGCAAAATTCTCCAGTCTTTGTTTTAACCACAGACAAAAATCAGTGCCTTTACAGTTAATGTCAACATTAAATATAAGCTTGTTGCCTGTGATCTCAATGGAACAATTCTGTGTGTCAGTCTTACAAGGAGTTTAACTTCAGGAGAACAAGGTCTTAAAGAAGAACTACAAAGCACAGAATGCTTTTGTGCCATGTAGTCAGCTAAAGGGGGAAAGGGATGTGCTCTGTATTCTGAGGGGCACCTAAGAAGCCATGGGATAATTCTGTAAGCCTTTGTTTCTTCCTTCCTCATCCTCTACTATTTTCTCCTCCTTTCTCTCTATACTTTCCCCCCATTTTGTGACCCCTTATGGAGAGTGCAACCCTTGCTCTGTGCAAGTGCTGCATAGCTGGGCTGGGGTTCACCTTCAAATAGTTATTGAAAGCAAGTTTCTTATGGCCTTGAGCATTTTGGCTTGACATTTAGAATATATTTTGAAAAAATGTCAGTATATTAGCTAAATTGCTAAACCAAGTTTTGTTTTCAAATGCACTGGACTTATGTGTTGAAAACAAAAATGCCACAAAGACTTGTAATCATAAAGCAGCTGAAGATGGTGGTTGTATCTTTCCTTTGTTATTTCTAGTGGGTTTTTTTTTTTCACTTTAGGTTGATAGCACTACATCGACTTCATGTCTTACTTATTATTGTGTGAAAAATTCAAATTAAAGAAATCACACAGTTGTAAATTGCTGGCATATGTAGTAGCAAATTAAAGAGCAGTCATAAACAGAAATAAAAGCCTGAAATGAATTGGAGTTCTGAGGGTGCACTGAGAAACCGACGAAAGACATCAAAGACAGCAGAAAAAAAATTTAACAACTTAGCAAGGAAAACCGGCTTTTAAGAAAAGGCATTGGATTCAGCAAAGTCGTGCATGGCCCATAGAGGATAAAAATAATGAAGGACAGCAGGGACTGCAATAAAAATGGTTGGAAATTAATATACCCTGAAAAGTAGTTGGTACAGTCTTTGCCAAAAAACTCACAGCAATTAAGCAATTATAAATGCTCAGGAATTGTCTGAGGAGAGATGATTTGCTGTGTAATGTTACAATGTTGCTTACATGTCAGGGAATAACTGGCCTTTTAATCTAGGCAGATCAGAAGATTCATGAACCAGCTTTAATGCTAAATAACAAAAAATTCTCCAGTAGTTTTTAATAGTTTTATGACAGCCTAGAAGGTCAGAAAAAAAGAGTCTAAAGCATTCGTAAAATTATGTCAGGGATTATCTTGTAACCCTTACTTATGCTTTTAGTTGCTTTACCATTATGGGTTGCAAGTATCAAGTGTGTGTTTGAGAGACTCTCATACATTCTATGCTAAGGCAAAACCCATTTCCCAGGCCATAGATCATTTTACTGTATACTTTTCCATGTGGATCTGGGCTCCTGTTCAATTCTGAGAATTGTTATTGTCACCAGGATGGTGATGAATTAGATGAGAATTAACTCCAAAATACATGTATCACCAGCAGCACCTATAACACCCTTGTAAAAGTTTGAGCCCAATTCTGATCCCACTTTAGCCTAGTTTTATGCTAGAGAACTTCAGCAGAGTGACTACTGGTTTGTTGCCATATAAGGGTGATCGAACCCAATGTGACTCAGCCCATCACTTGCCAGTCTGTTCTAAGTAGGACTATAATAAGAACTTCCACAAAGGAAGCTAACATGCAAAAAATAAAAAAGAATAGCAAAATTGTGCCTTTATAGACATTTGTTCCACTTTTTTTGGCTTTTGAACTGGATATATCTACACAGACTATAAATATTTTTTCAAGGCAAATTTGACATACTTGTGAGCTACCTGTGTTAATTTTAATGTACTTTATGCAGTGGTAAAGACATGACAGCACAGGCTGGCAACGGAAGTATAAGTAGCCTGAGCACAGGTAGTAGTCACTTGCCCATGCCACCACCTTTTGTTACACTTGCTAGCTAGCTTAACACTAGTCTGGGTGTAATAAAATCATTTTGCCTGAAGAGGAATATGGCACATAGAAACCCTCTTGAAGAGAATGTCAGCTAGGAGGGATGCAATTGTCCAGTTCATGGAGTCACTGAAAGCCACTTGTTTCTTGATGGACCCCTAATCAGGAGAAAGAATGACTTTGTCCTTGAGGAAAGCACTCCCAGTCCATGATTAACCTCACATTATGCCTGAGAGAAACATTATTTTGTTACTCCAAATTTTATAGCAAAGATATAGTGTTTGTAGTGTTTTATTCATGGAAAAACTTATTAGTTCCATTGGAAAGACAGGTTATAAAACAACTTCCGCGGTGGCTGCAGCTATGGGGCTATACCCAGCAAATGCCTCAGGCATGCAACTCTACCCACGTGGGACAGGTTTACTCACATGACTGTGGATACTGCTTGTGTTTCATAGCAGTGCACTCTGTCAGCCTCTACAAGGTCATGCTATTTGCCTTGCATGCTGCTTTTAACACAAAAACACATTTAATGTGAGTGGATGTTCAGCTATTCACATAAGAAGTCATCTTGAAAGTAATACACTGTCCTGTGGAATATAAATCAAATTACATGTATGTATATTTTTCTCATCAGAGAAGGTTATTGCAGCTATTGCTGTAAGGAGTCACTAAGACCACTGTTCCCTTTGCTCAAATTCCTCATTGAAATGTGCAACTTTTAGGAGGCCAGTAAGAAGCCAGACTATGCGTAAGAGGCAAGTAAAAGAGACTTGGGGAATGCATAGAGAACCAGCCAACTGCATAAATCATAACCTTATACTTCTCTTCCTCTATTGCTTCCTTTTTTTTAGCTATGGGACCATGAGTAAAACATTGGCTGTACTGAAAAAAGAATTAAAAACAATTTTTAAAAAATGTGTCGAGCCATAGGAAAAATGGCAAATGCACCATGATGATTAGTTGAAACTTAGCAAAGAATGTCATGCACTTCTAGCCTCAGGCTGCCTAAACTCTGATCCATGGGTCAGATGAAAGGTAGTTATATAGTGTGGCCATTAGAAGCCTTATTTTGTCTTGCTTCTGTGGCTTTTTGATATGCTTTGTGGACAAGCAAAGATTTCAGAACTATTTCCTTCTCATTCAGCACTTGCAGTCTCTGCTGGTTTTTGTTTAAGTTCTTCTCTTGGATATTTTACCATAGGGTCCCAGAGTCAGATTCCTGGCATGAAGGTGTAAAAGCTTATTCCATTTGTAATGTCTCCTCCAGGACTTCCAGGTTTGTTCCTAGAAAAAGTGTAGGACTGAGCGCTTTCCCCAGTTCCCTGCTCCTGGTGCTGTGGGGTCTTCTGTGTGTGCTGGCAGGTGCTGCTCAGAGCAGCACTGGCAGTAACTATCCTCCTATTGTTGTGATGACTCTGACAGGGATGTGATGGATGGGAGGACTTGTGGAAAGCTGCTAAAGTGTTAGGAGTTTGTGAGGAAGCAGGAGTGACCTTGGAGTTTGGCAGTGAGTCTTTACTTGAAGTCACCTCCCCAGGCTGATGGTGAAGCTCTTGGTGACCTTGAATGTGATATACAGCATGATTAGCCAAGTTTATTGTCTAGCCATGTCTGGAAAGTCGTAATTGATAGTTCACCAATAGACCTCACAGAGGGATACAACAGGGGTAGACAAGGGCCTCTCTGGGTCCGGCACTATTCTATGTGTCATTATCTGCACAGATGATGAAATGGCTTAGACCTAAAACTAATTTTGAGATATTGGACATACAGGAGAAAAAATATCCTTGTAAGTTTGTAAGTGTAAAGTATGGCAGTTGGACAATAAGAAATGAGCTTTGATCACAGCAAGAAGGATATTTTTTTCTTGGTCAGCTATTTGAAAACATTTCCAATTGTGACACCACTTCACATATGGAATAAAGGGATTCTGCTGGCCAAAAGCCTAAAGAAAGAGAGAAGAAGATTTGAGGAGTAGCATTCAAACTGTTGTCTCAGCCTTCATTTCTCAGGCCCTTCCTCTTTCCTCTGTACGCCTTTTCAGGATGCAGCCAGTGTCACAGCTGACGTTAGTCACCAGCACCCTGGAGAACCCTGCCCTGAGGCACATAGCCTTGCTACATCCTAGAGAAAGGCTCAAAGAGGGAGAGAAACTCTTCTCTGTAATTCCTGGTTTGAATTTGCCAAATACAAGGAGTTTGACATCTAAGCAAATGTTAGGAACCATGCTTTCAGATTTTGTCCCTTCTACCTGTTCCTGAGTCTAGTGGGTTTGAGAATGACTGAGCTGTAGCTGATTATGCTCTACACAAACACCCCTGTAAGGAAGTTTTGGGCCATCTCCAAGGCCAGCTACCCAACAGACCCAGTCCTGTGATGGCTGTGAGATCACTAGAAGCTGGGAACAGTCTTATAGGCCACAGGAAGGGGTTCAGATGATAGTTTCTTTTTGCTCAAGCTTTCCCATTAAAAGATGGATTGCTGTGTATTATACTAACCAAGTGTACTGTTTGAGTAGCATAAGCAAGTGGCTCTACACCTTCATTTGGGGGCTTACTTGAAAAGGTGTGGGATGATCTCTTCCACGATGAGGCTGAATAGTTTTAGGATCTAACGCTCTTGGCATGATGGCTAAAAAAATTAATTAAATAATTATTTATATATCCATGTCCAAATGAAGACAGAAAAATAGAAACAATGTTTTTGGACTCTTCATGGCTATCACATGAGTCATTTAATGACTCAATAAAAGTCTTGCTTTCAGGTGCCTCTTCCGGGACATTACCACACATGTATACACACACACACATGCACACACACAGACTGCACAGTGCAAGAAAGGTTTCTCTCATCTTGTCTGGCTTTTGCCATGTCCGTGGATGCTCTCATCCTGTTGTTCCTGGTTTAGCCCTAAGCACACACACAGAATAGGAAGCCTAAAGGCCTTGCCAAAGTGCCCTGGCCCCTGGTAGACTATAGGGAGGAGAAGGATTGCATTTATCTCCAGCTATTCCTGAGCTAAATAAAAACAGTATTTGTGTCATCTAACATCCTGGTATTTATATGTCAGGAGGCAGAGCTTAATTTCTTTATTAACCTGAATAAATAATTAAACTTGTTCCCAACACTTCAAGGGAAAAATCATTAAAAAATTACCTTACTAAATGGGAATAACATTATGTAAATAAAGAGGAAGCTATTCATGTGCATCACCATTTGTCACTGCTGCTGTCTTGTCTGTCCCTGTTAAGTGAAAGGAACCTTTTCCCTTCTTCTAAGTCTATCTTGTTTTATGTTTATTACATCTTGTCACCTTGTGGCACATCCAGCTAGATTTGCTAGAATTGGATGTTGATATTAATAATTACTTGTCTGAGCTAAATGAAAGTGCTAATGAAGTCAAGGCCCCTCTGGGGTTTAAGTCGGGGCTTCTATTTCTATGAAGGTGCAGCTGGATTTTTGTGAAGAAAGCTAACATTATCGCCCTAAAAACACTTCTCTTGAGTGATAGTAGACCATAGCATGTGCTTTAGCAAATAGTAACCAGTGCTACAGAGCAGCAAGGAATTTGTGAAATGTTGAGGAGGAAAAATAAAATTGCTGCAAACTACCCAAAAGCTACAGAGCTTAATGCAGCATGTGGCTCAGCTGAAGGCAGAGCTATTTTAAATAATTGATATTGTTGTAAATGTACATGATGTGGTACAGGAAGAGGTCAGTGCCTAATAGTTAATAAGCCCTTGCCCTGAAGGGTTTTTGGCTTGATAGTGCAAGTGGAGGAAAGCCCTAGTACCTCATGAGAGGGATGGGCTGCCAATGGTCACATGACTTTTGGTACAGAGATGTCTGAAGGAGCATGGGGGTGCGAACTGAGAGATGAGGAAGTAGATGGAAACGAGTGAGGGAGACCAGCAGAAAGTCAGATGCAGCTTGGAAGAGGCAACCAGACAATTCAGAGCTGTGCCATTTTAAGCAGACTGACTACAGCACACTGGTGATTCAGCAGCAATGCTGGTGTGCCAGCAGAGCTTTGGGAGCTTGTGTGAAATGAGTTCAGATACTCTGAACCCAAAGTCTGGTGTGATCGGTGCAAATAGAGAATCCTATGGCTGAGACCTCCTCAGCTCAGATGTAGGGTGGTCAAGGCAGTGGGTGGAGGGCTCTGAAGATTACACTAGTTATCTGAAGTATTAGGATGTAGGGAGTATTATAGCAGAGGAGTGAGAAAATTTGTTGATATTTCCTACCACATTACCCCTGGATGCAGTAGAGTTTAACCTGTGTGAATTAGTCCAGAGGGAAGTGGCAACACTCAGAAAGCTTCTATAAGATAGTCTTATGCTTTTGTAGCTGTATAGAAGTGCCCCTCGAACCTCCCTGATCTCTCTTTTGCTGACTCTCACAGTGTGGGACACCTCTGGACTGTATTGAAGCCTCAGGGGGCAGGGAGAGCTGTGCCAGTGAGACAGCTGGTTGCCATTACATTATTTACTCCTTACCCTGGAACATAAAAATAATAATGGCAGGAATGTTAGTTTAAAGAGGGAAAAAACAGCAAGCAAACAAGATATTTTTAGATCTGACAGGTTCAGCTCTAACACATTTGCATCTTAAACATCTGTCTATGTGTAAAGAATTTTCATGCATTTGGATGCACAGAATCAAAATCCGCTTCAGTGCCACACTCAACAGCTACCATGAGCATTTTCTGATACAACTAACTCAGAGTATGTTAAGTAATTTATCAATATTTTAAGAAGAGGCGCTTTTGATAGAAAAAACCCTTCTCCTTTTCTCCATTTAGCAGATATTTTTTGAGGACAGCTTTTAAAACCAGTTTTTAAACAGAATTCCCTATTGATCTCCATAGAATCCCACTTCTGAAAGGTAATGTGGTACCACCATATGTCAGCTTCTCAAAAATGTGGTATTTAATCAAGCAATGAGAAGTCAATTTTGTGATACGAAACAAATGTAGAGCCATATGGTGAGTAGACCTGCTGGGGGA
Organism: Pithys albifrons albifrons; assembly: GCF_047495875.1. Taxonomy (NCBI): domain Eukaryota; kingdom Metazoa; phylum Chordata; class Aves; order Passeriformes; family Thamnophilidae; genus Pithys; species Pithys albifrons. The sequence goes on from NC_092460.1 coordinate 66,242,392, forward strand.
ACACCAAACTTTCTGGTTAACGGGACAAAAATATCTTGGTAATTTTGCTGTCTGTTGCCTAGTCTGCTTCCAAGACAGCCTGTAAAATCAGGACATATGGGGCAGAATACATCACGTCTAACTTGAGTCATCTGCAATTCAAACATCTGCATCTGAACTAGGCAGCTTGGGCTATCTTTGCTGAAAACAGATAGACAGGTACTTTAAAAGTGGTTGACATATCTCTATTTTAGATGTCTGGTTTGTGATAAAATTAACCACTTTTTTAAAAAAATGTTTTTTTCTCCCATTGGGATTGACTATGCAGAAAGCTTAAATCACAAATCTAGATGAAAACATACCCACTCTGAACATGAATGTTCAGAAGAATCCCACCTATGGGTGAGATTTTTGGACCCAGAGGATGCTGAAAATGTCCAAAAGTGCAGACACATAGTATGGTTTCCACAGAAGTTGGAAGATTCATTCTTGTGAAAAAAAAATGCCCTGATAATCCAAAATATTTTTGGAAAATCTAATTTAAATTCAAATATTTTATTGAATTTTGAATTTTTGTTTTTTCGCAGTTTTCTGTCTCTATTAAAACAACAACAACAACAACAACAACAAAGAAATAGGTGAAGTTGATGCAGCTTTGCAGTGTTTAGTAGAATGTGGCCCTCTGATGGAACATAGGCCTGTTCATGTTTCTCTAAGACTCTGCACTTTGCAATGTGAGGCTTTACTGTTTCAGAAACATTCATATTACTCCTTTAACTTTGCAAGATATCCTAACGACAAGATGAAATATGTGAAGCACAAGCTGTCTTTGGGAAAGCCTGGAAAATGTATTTGCAAAGTATGTCTTTTCCAGTGTAAAATTCTATGACATAAATTCAGTTGCTAAATTAGTAACCCTCTTTATACTGTTAAAATGTCACAACAATTTCTATCTTTGAGCTTCATTCTTTGGAGCACACCCAGACACGCACATTGTTTTGCTGCTGTTGTTCTTCTTATGATTGTGACGGAAGTCTAAGCATTCTTGGTAAAGAGGAATGAAGGACTTGTCTGAAGCCAAAAATAACTAATGAGGAAGCAAGGAAGAGGTTGATAATACATTCCCCCTGTAGGAAAGCAGTACAGGCACTACAGTGGTGTAAGCTGATGTCTTTTGCTTTATAAAGCTGCTTAGCTCTACCAACTCCCCTTGGCCTCTCTTCTTTAAGGTCCACCACCACAGATTTTACTTTTTTCATTCAGTGAGGAAACATTAGATACTCTGTCCCTCCCTCCCTGCGAGCAGCCATGTGGTCTACATTTCTGAAATTGTATTTTAGCAGATCAGGGAGGAAGAGGCCACAATATTGATTTGGAAAACTGCATTACATTAATGGCAGCTCCTCTCTTTTTGGTTTAATTATAAAAAGCAGTCATGAATACAGATCTGTTCTTGTGCCTGTAGAAAACTGAAACTTCACTGAAAGCAAAATTAAAGCCCTTAAATGCATAGGTGGTCAATGGAATATCCATTCAGAACTACAGTTTTTGTGGCAGGAGTAAGGAATTCTATAAAATAAATGCGAATACAAAGTGTTACACTTTCAAATAGGGCATGTATCAACAAATATTAATAGTTCAATACAAAAGTTTCAAGGAAGGCAAAAGGATTGCAGCTGGGAAAACAGCTGATGTGCTGAAGGCACAAAGATAAGGCCCACACCTGCTAGACTTCTTTGCACAGGAGTTTCCTGATGCCTCAGTGGGATTTTGGCATGAGGACTGTGGCTGAGGTGTCTAAATTGTGTGTGTTCCCTGGACTGCACTTTCTTGTAGGTAACTCTATATAAATGGATTATGCAGTTTAGTTTTCTGCTTTCATGGGATCTCTGTGAGCAACAAGAAACTCACAACATCAAGTGTGTGTTGTCTAATCATCTTACTAGGAGTCAGAGGAATGAAAGCCTGTACTGTTCAATACCAGCAGAATAGCCCATTTATAGTAACTTCAATATTTCATTTTAAATTCTAGATGAAACTTCAGGGTTTTGAAAACAGGAAAAAAATCCACAGTCTATCTACACATTGCATATACTACCATATAAACTAAATAAACACAAGGAAATGACAAAGGAGCAGCTCTTCAAAGTATGGGCTGAATGATTAGTGAATAGGTTATTTTTAGGTATAAACCCCCTTTATCTGTCCTTAAAGTTCCCATTTGTTTAGAGGAACATTTTCTGAGGCTGCTGACTTTCTTCTAAAGCAGTTTGTGCAGTCTTCCAGACAATCCACGCAACATTCAGAAATGTATACTCATGACTAATTGAGTTGTCTGCTGACTACTTCTGACACACACAATTGTTCAACATAACAAATTCAGCAATAAAAATAGAGCAAAGCAAGTAAAAATCGAACAATGAGCTCTTTAACTCCAAATACGAATCTTTCAGACTTAGCTGGGAAAAGAGCACATTTAATTGTTTCCCATAGGATCAAGTACAAATAAAGCACAAATGTAAATATTTGTCTGAAAAATGGTACCTCTGCTAGCAGCTAAGTCAAGGCACTGCAAAATGCAGGATGAATTTTGATCTCAATTTGCAGCAAGCTTATTGCTGAAGTCAGAAGGTATACTGCAGGGAGGCAGAAAAGGGCCTTTCACTCTATTAAACAAATATTGTGTGTAAGGCTGCACCCCACTGAGGCTGGAGGGTGCAAAAGAGAACTTAAAAGAACCTTACGCAAATTAAAAAAAAAGTCAGGAGATCATCACCTATAAGAAAGGCCTGGATAAAGTTGGTGAGAACCTACTGGATAACACTTTTGCAAGTGAAATATGTTTTACAGATAGAAGTAATGATAACACTCTCCAGCCTGCCAACAGAGGGACAGAGATGGTGAGAAAACAGCTGATAGGACAATGCTTGAACAAGCCCTGAGAAGAGACTAGCACAAAGACCTGTTCTTTGACCCACAGGCAGCAGAATGCTGGCTTGTTTGGTAAATCCCTAGGTATAAAAATCTGTCTTTTTAAGGTGTTTGGAAGTAAAGAGAGACCTGGGACCTTCTCCAAGGCTTCTTGTCAAATCAGCAAAGAAGACATCTAACTTTTGGTAATGACTCAGTTCAAGAAGTCATAAGAAGAATCAGTCAGATCATTGCTTAATATTTCAGTGGAGATCGCCTCAGATCACATGGGCCAGCAGTAATCCAATGCATGCTCAGACCTCCTGCCATCCAGCTATCCAAACGACTTTCTTAGAAACGATATAAGCTTCTCAGCAGATGAGTACTATAATTTAAAAGACATACATGACTATGTGTAGGTAATTTAGGAGAATTGCACAATTAAGCAGCAGCCACTTAAAGACAGAGACAGGATATAACCCAGCCTTCCTGACTCCCAGTCCCCTGTTAATACCAGCTGGAGCATTTTTGCCCTTATCCTTCAAAAACAAATAATTCAGCTGTTTGTCAAAATTCTCAAGTAAAATTCTGTGCTGCATCCCCAGGAGATGTGATATAAATATCGTAGGCCTGGGGGTACTCACCTTTTTTACACCTTCAGTGGCATGTACTGGGCTTTCCAAAGGTACTGCAGCTTAAACACAACCAAAAGCCACCCTTGTTTTTCATATCCTCTCCGGTCCCCGTCTAGCATTCGTCAGTACAGGTACAAGTGTCCAGGTTTTACTACTGTCTTCAGCAGTGCTTTAACCAAAGGAGTATTTGCTGCTGCCAGTTTTGTGGATTTCTTTTGTTGTGCTGTCAATACTGCATAAAGGGACTGAAACATGGTGAAGAATCTTGCTGTCACCTACTTTCGACTCCTGTGTTTGTCTTTTTTCCTTTTGCATATTTGTATGGTATAGTCAATAGGTCAAAAAAAAGAAAAACCACAAAAAACCATGAAGTGACAAAGCCATTTTCAAATACTACCCTTTGAAATGTTAAAGCAATGTTAGCTAAATATAAGTATCTCAACAAAAAATGATGACAGTGGGCTTAGTTTTGAGCCTTTATAAGTACATTCCCCAGAGAGTTCATACAACCCACTAATGGTGAACTAATGGGATAGAGCTGGTAGCAGCCAGCCTCTTGACCTACCACACTGCCCCTGCCTTCTGATGGCCACATCACCAAAATTATAGAACAGGACAGTTTTTTAAAAACGGAACTATGGTACTTTAATCTACATAATACAGGTTTCTAATAGAGGACAAACACACTGTTGATGTAGGTGACTTATTACAAATACTGACATTGCATGTGAATGACCCAAATGGCACAAATTCAGGCTCTGACTGAAATGTGTTAAGCTGCATGTTTCTAGCCCATCAATATAGTTTACAATTGTGAAAAATATCCATACCCTGCACAGATGGTAGAGATAATTTAGTCCAAAAAAGTCATGAAGAAACAAGTTTTAATGATAATCTGGGATTTTTTTGCTTGCATACTTTTTAAGGTGAGAGAAAGAACTAAGAGAGTAAAAGGCTGGCAATCTTTGTGTGTAAGGTAATGCTGCAGTCAGGACAATTTCAATTTGTTTTAGATCCATCTGTGCCTGAACTTCAAGACAACTTTGTTCTTGACAGCATCCTGCCTGAGTCTCAGCCCTACACAGCACCTTCTCAGAGCAAACTCAGACCTTGGCAGTGTCACATAGAGGATTGCTTCTGTTTGTGGGAAAGGGGTGAAAACGCATGCTGAATGTGGTGTCCCTAGTGTGACAAGGTAAGATTGTCTCTTCCTTCCAACTCTAGTTCCCTTCTACTTGCACTTTCAATAATACGGGCTGCACTTTAACCTGGGCATCTGGCAAAGACATGGATAACCAGGCTAGCAGGGTCAAATCTAGGTGTCTATCTGGCCTGACTTTAGGCTTGTTTCTGAAGCTGGAAGAATGTGGAATAGTGATGACTCTGGCACTAGTTTTCCCTTATAAAGGACAATAGAGATAATAATCAGAACAATTATGCAAAACTCACCAAAACTTTCAGGAATCTGTAAGTAAGTACTGATAAATATTCAAGTAGCAATTGGTGGGATTGCAAGTGCAAGTCCTTCTTTTTAATCTAAACAAAGCAGAGAACAAACACCAAGAGACCATGAGAAAAGTGGCTACACTAACATAAAAAGTGCAACTGAAGTAAAAAGTGGTTGTTAAATGTTAGCAAATACAGTGTGGTAAGGAAGATTTCTAAAAACAAGTACAAACAAAAAGACAAGTGGGGGAGTAAAATTCTCAAATTGTAGATACTTCTTTACAAATATCAGAAGGTACCTCCAGTATTCTCTTATTGAATTGTAAGCAGAGAAAAAGCTGTTTGAAAAACATTGAAAGACACTGTGTTTATGCTGCTTTTATAAAGTCCTTTTCCTCAGTACCTATGTGCCCACGTGTTTCCATTTCAGCTTTATAGTTATTTTTGACTCAGGCTTTTTGGCTGTTGACAGACAGTATTTATAATGCTCTAAGTGTCTCTGTGGGTACCTTCCCTCCATGCCCGACTAGGGGTGGGGAGAGAAGTATAGCTTAGCCTCATCCTACCTACCACCTCCTTCAGGGCTGAGAAGACAATTTCTGTCTTTGACCAGCCCACTGTACCACTGCCCATAGCCTCCTGCTAGCTTTTCAAACATATGCCTCCATGTTCTGTCTGATGCTGTCCCAAACACTCAAGAGAAGCTCTCCCAGAAACATCTGCATAGCTGCCTCATAATTTCTCTTCAGTTCTCCTTTAAAACTCTCCTTTTTCCATTTTGTCTATAAGTTTGCATGAGACTTACTAGATTGACAAATATTTGTTTCATCACTTCCTTAGGCTTGTTCCCTTGTCTGCTTTTCTGCCTATCTGCTGCATCTTTTCCTAGCTTTTAACTGTAGGGTTTTGGGGGCCAGAACTGTCTTCTCAGGTGCTACTGAAACAAGGTCCTGTACAAAGACTGTCTTTCCTGGCACAAACACCTCTTGTCTCTCTAGCACACTACAGATCAGCTGTGGTAGTTGTCAATATATTAAAATAATTTTTTTCTGGATTTAGATCTCCCCCCAAGAAAAATCCTTATGATCAGGACCAAAGTCTTAGCAAGGGCTACTGAGGTCCTGAGAGAAGAGATGAACCATGGTTTAATGTACTTGTAACAGACTGGATGATGCAGAGGTATGTCTTACCCATCACTTTCAGGATTAATGAATTTAGTGGCAAACCCATGTCACACATCCCTGTGGGCAGGCCATCATCATCTAAGAAGCATCTATGCACTAAACCCTAAATGGCATTTAGGCTATATAAGTGACTAATATACCCCAATTCCAGTAAGAAGGGAGGTTTCCAAATATGAGTTATTTTTTAAAACTGGTACTTTCTCATCATTCAGATGTCATCCAGTCAGAGAATAACTTGGGGACTTGTAAAACTTTCATTTTCCTAAAAGACCAAGAAACTTCCTAGTTACATTACAGCCCTTGTGCTCAAAGGCCACACTTCCCCTTCTTCTCAGGGGTCCATTAGAAGACATCTGCAGAAGAAAACGAAACATTGATTGTCTTTGTCTCATCAGTTCTTCTGCAACCTGATTTTGCATTCAGAAATAGATTTGAATTAGAAAAATCAAATGTACAAAAACCGTAGTGCCTTGAGGGAAGGAGACAACAGTGAAAGAAGAATTGTGGGTGAGGGTGGATGGTAGGTAGAAGGGGGATATGATCAGTGGAAATGGACTCTCTGGGTCCTCACTAAGCACTGTGCAGCTTTTGGTGGATGGACCATGTTACTGTCAACACCACAGGCTCTAATCTTATTGTCCATCCTGTTTATCAGATCTTGGACACTAATACAATATAACTGTCTTTACTGTCTTTAGATCAGACACAGATGAGCAGCTTTGCTAAAAAGAGGAAGGTCCAGCAGGAGCAGTTTGCTTCTGAATTATGGCACAGTAGTGCTGGACAGCTTCAAACATTTTTAATAGGAAAAGCTGTGGATCTCTACCCTAGCAATTCATCTACAAACAAGGATATAACAGGTCCATGAAACTACTCAATTAATTGTAATTTTTTTTTGCTGTATTTATTGACTTTCCTGATCATATCACTGGGATTTGCTTGAAAGGCACTGCTGCAGCTGTCAGTAGCACCTGCAGCCCAACCCTGCTGAATATGAACGTGGGGTCAGATTTCCCAGGTGAAAACAAAGATGTTCTGGATTACCAGACCCCCTGCAGAGCTGATACACTTTCTTTTTATGTGCACAAATTCACTGCTGAAACCCGACCTTTGAAATGTTACTATCTTAGAATCTGAAGGGCTTGGTGCTAAGCAAATGCAACTAAAACAGACCTACTCAAGACTGCCTGGTCCCTCCTAATATTTTTCTGGATTGTGTTAAACTTTCTGAGCATATAATCTTCTTTTCCTTCAGCCCACCAACTCATCTGGAAAGGGAGGGACCTCCACCCCGACTGAAGTCACAGTGGAGCTGGAGTGGGAATGCCCAAGGGGATGCTGATGCAAGAGAACAGTGCAGGAGGTAACTTTGGTTGTGCCTGTGTGCCTACAAGGAATTCAGCAAGAAATATCACAGAAATCCTGGAAAGACAGGAAAGGCATGAAGGCCCCAGGAAAAACCCCAGAACAGCAGAGTGCACTAATAGCCTCACTGTTTCCCGTCCTGCCTCTCTGGGGACCAGACCTCTACCCATAGGCTCAATTTCAGGCCAGGCCCCTAGACCTCCATCTGAGCTGTGGTGCTGGCCTTCAGTGCCACCACATCTATGCCCAGCCATAGACCTACTTGATCCTGGCCTGTGCAGTGCCTTGACCTTGGACCCATCTCACCACCACAGAGGTGCTCAGTGATCTGGACTCCTGGTGGCACTGTCTGCAACTGCCCTGCTCCCTGCCTGGGATAAAGTCCTGCCCCATCTGTCCTCATGGTAAGTCCCTGCATGCCCTGGCCCCCAGGAAGATGGTCCAGTGGCATCCTGGTGAAGCTCTGTCAGAAGCATGGGACCTCACCTCCCTCCCTTGCTTGCAGCTGTGCTCACAGAAGCATTGCTGGGTAGGATCTCTGTAAACTGGGACCTCTTGCATCTGCAAATGTCCGCTTTTGCCAGCAATTTCTCAGACAATGCACAGAACCCTGAATTTTGTGTAATTCAGAGTTGAGAAAGCAGTGCAGAGCACATGGCTCTGGTTCTACCAAGGCGCTGTATGTGCATGCCGACAAGAATGCGAGAGGTACCTGTTTCAAACGGAGTCCTTATTTTTTGTCTCACAATGTTCTTGCTTTGTACGGTCTCTCCCCTCAAAGGGATTTTCTCTTTTGCAATCTGATCCTTAGCTAGAAGCTTGGCATTGAAACCTCTCCATCACACAGTACAGGACTGCTGGGCACAATGAATCTTTGTTATCAGTCTGTCCTCACCGAAGAAATGGAAACCTCCAGCTCTTCAGGCTAATATGGCTAATATTTGGTTAACAGCTACTGTTAATGATGTGGTACCAGTTGCTCAGTACAGTCTTACATAGTGTGAAACACAGGCAGAGACCAGTGTTGAGGCTGGTCCCTCACTGCCCCCTTTCACAATCTGGTCAAATTAGCAAGAAGGCCTATCACCTTTTCATCACATTTTTTCGTTTTGAAGTTCATGACACTTTGCAAAATCTTAGTAGTTTTTTGCATTACTTTGTAGAAAAAGGTAGGGCTTTTTTGGTATGTTTTTTTGCTTGTTTTATTTTGTTTGGTTTGGTTTTTTGTTTTACAAATCAGTTCTTTTTCTTTTTTTCCAGTTGGAAGTGACCTTTAAATTTTCTTTACAAAACTCCCACAGCACTGAGGGTCTTTGCAGAGGGATTTCTTGCTGCTGATAGTTATGGTGCAAATTGCACTGGTCTCTTGATGTCTTCCCCTTCCTACTTTATGTTGAGTAAAGGAACATTTTAAAAATCATGTTATAAGTGTTTTTAAAGCTGCTTAGAGATGGGAAAAAAGAGAAGTGGTGGAAGTGACAATATTTGTTCATTGTATTGCCAGGCAATTCTCAGATACAAATGAGAAGATGTTAACAGCTATCCCCAGGATACTTGGAGCCAAAGAAGTTGAGAGGAGGAGGGACAGAGAGGTAGTGGGTGAAAGAGATGGTCACAGCTGTTTGGTCAATCCATAATAGAAGAGCAAAAGAAGGATGTTACCACTTCAGTACTGGTGTCTAGAGTATTTCATATCTCCTTACAGCGTGGCTACTTGTGAGAGGGAGCCTGCTGGACTCTGGAGTGCTGCTGGGCAATTCTTGAAAATTCTTTAACACGCAATGTGTTGCTCTTAGCTGCATTAAGGCATCTGGGCAAAGATCTGTATAGTGCATTGTGTCAGAAGACCTTTAAAAATGGGTTGAAATATGTTGATACTAACTCTAGAGGAACTTGTTTGAACATTTTTTTTGTCAGGCAAATGGCCATAAAATAATTCTGAGTGGGAACTTTGCTTACTACCTTAGGTCAGATTTTGAAAGGTATTTAGGTGCTGAAAGATAGAGTTAGACTTCTACTAAGACTTTCAGAAAATTGTCACCTTCATAAAATCTTACTTGGCACATGTCTGATTTGTTTGGCACTTAAATATCTCAGAAATCTTGCACTCTGTGGATAATAAATACAGAAAAATAATGAGAGTTCAGATTAAAAAATAGCAACGTTTGTATCAGGACTGGCATGCACTTAAACTGTAAATGCAACAAAGTCAGGATCTCTCACAAGGTGCATGTAACTAAAAGTAAAAATAAAAAATGGTCACCTAAAAAAAGAGAGAATGAAAAGAATGAAGAAAATGCAAAAAGGTCTACTTTATAAAGAGCCCATCATGAAGATTTAGATGATTTACTTTTGGCTTTCTTTTTAACCTTTTCTGTAGGGAATTACTAGATGAATGTAGAATTGCAAATTGAGTATATAGATCTTTCTATACATTTGCAGAATGAGAGATCTGAAATATCAGCATTCTTAAAACTAGTAAGGACACTTACTTGTTCAAGAGAGTCCAATATATATTCTGTGATTTTGTGACATTCTGCAACACTGAGCTAATCAAACTGAGGTGTTCTAACTATGAGTCTTCAGTTTGATTGGGTTTTTCCCCCCTTTCTTTTCTTTCTTTCAAAGGGTGAGAAATAAAATGGTTCTTGAATATGTAGATCAGTATAATTTAATTAGCTTTTATGACCAGGACTCCTCAGAGATAACCATAAAAGTCAATTAGACTGTATTAAAATGCAGCCATTTCCCTGAAGCTTCTGTGAAACAGCCCTTACTTATTCAGTAAAATGGTATAAGTCTAGATATCTTAACATAATAAAAGGAATAGTAACATAGAAAGACAGGCCTGTTGTTGTTTTTAATGTAACTGATCTCTATCTTCACTTTACCACTGACTGAAATGACTGACAGGTTGCACCTTGAATTTATGCATTTACATGCTGTCCTGGCCAGGCAGTGATACTGTACGGTCTTGCAGTCTGTTCAAAATCGGATTCGAAGAAGATGGTTAGCAAAGTGTAGTGCCTCAGGGCAAAAGCTGGTTATCTGCTGGAATCAGGAAAGGAGCATGTCCCAGCTGCACTGCCACTCCTAACTCCAGATGTTACACACACACACACACAGCTGGCTGAGCACACAAGATGTGCAAATGCAGATGATTACAGTCAGATGATTACATCTTAATTGATGCCTTCTTTCCTCACCTTTGCCCCTCTATATTGTGATCAGATCTTCATCTATGTTTAAAAACAGCTCTGAGGTGGCACCTGGTGACCATCCAGCATTTACCTGCTTGGCCTGTCTCCACCTACCCTACCACACTGGCCACAGTTAGTCTGTGCATGATGGCTCTCTGCCTCAAGTTGAGGTTGCCTCCTATGGTCTTGGGCTCTAGTGCAGCCCAAACATCAGGTTTCTGCTGAAGCAAACAAGTTTGAGAGTAGAATCACAATTAGGTTTTTAGTAACTTTAATGAACATTACAGACATACATGACTACATTAGAGAATATTCAACTTTTTTTTTTGCTCCTTTTCCTTAGAATTACATATTCTGGCCATTACAAAGAGCATGATTCGACTTTTAATTCTCCTGATCAAGTACACACTCTTAAATATTAGTAAGCCTATTAATGCTGGGAATGGATTACCATACTCCTATAGGTATGAATTACACACAGCAGAGGTGGGGAGGGGTCTGTAATATCTTGCCCACCAGCAAGATCAGTTTGGTCTTAAGTGAAGGAATGGCAAAGCAGCTGGGCAGCTTCACCATCACTGCCACATGCATCCAGCCCTGAATTCCAGCAGAGCCTTATTTATTTCAATTAGCTTATTAGACCTTTCAAGCCTTCATGCTTATCTCAAAAATAAATATTTGCTGTACAGCATGTCACACTGCCTGGTATTATGTTCTCTGCGTAAAGAATGTCCTTGCAAAACATATACCAAAGAACTTGTTGTAAATCTATTGTGAGAATCCTCACTCTGGCTTTGCCTGATTTTATAGGATTAAATCTCAGAGTTGATGCTACATTAGTGTGGTGTTTCTGTGGAAATTACTGCATTTCATAATAAAGTTCTAAAGGAGAGAGACAAGTGTGAAAGAAACAGAACTCATATCAAACTTACAGCAAATAAGAACAAGCATTATCTCAAAATCTCAAGTTCTTCTCTTCCTTTTAAGGCATAAAGAGAAATATTTGTGAGTTAGCAACCACAACACTAAGGTGACGAAGTAGTTAATCTGTCAGCAATTCCATCAGCAAACCTATTTTTCAGGCCTGTTATCTGTGGTCTGAAAATCAATTCCAGACTTAATCATGGACAAAGGGGTGCATTCCACTGTTCTGCATGCCAGTGATACACATATATCACTTGAAAAATAGACTCCAAAGGTCTCAAACCATGAGAAATTAAATGCTTACAATATTTATGACAGAATATCACCATCGTGCTAAAGAGTGCAGAAAACTGGACAGAATAAATGATTCAAATGCAAAATAGTTTGACCCTCTGTTGAAAATTCCTTGGCCTTTAGCCTTATTGTACAATCAAAGGCATGTAAAAATTCTGCTGGAGTTTGCCTCTTGTCATATCTCATTGCTTAATTATTAAACATGTTTGGTATGGTACAGTTGCTCTATTATAAAAGTCTGTCATTACCTGAGCAAACAAAATTCCTTGTCCTATTGTCCTCCTAGACAGTCAATACCTGATAAGGGTCAGGGCTGCAGCTCCTGGCTGAAGCAGGGCTGCACAGCTGTCCAGTGTGAAACGGTATCATCTTGGGGCAATGCTGGCACTCACACAGCAACAAGACACTGCATTTTCAACTATTTATTGTTTTCTTCATGCAAGAACAAATCCTGTACCCTTATGTCCATCTGGACAGACCAGGGGGAGAAGACAGGACAAGTGATCCTTTGGCTCCAAAGCCTTTGGAGCAAGAGGCTGGAGATAAAACTGTAAGTGATATCAAGCAAGAGCACCAAAATTACAGAGGTTGCTGCACTTCTCAGTACAGACGGGTGGCAGACAGAAGAGCACAGCTTAGAGAACATACTGCAGGACCAGGGAAAGGACACCCTTCCTCCTCTATGCCTACTTGCCCAAACCCAGTTTCTCACCATGGGCTTGTAAAAGGAGATCTCTCTGAGTCACATATGGGAAGCATTTCTGCACCTGTTGATTTTCAGGTTTTTTCACTTAATTATAACCAAGGACCTAGCATTAGTGAAACATGATGACAAAAATTTTCATCTCTGTAACCTTCAATGCAAAGCCCTGGTCTTAGCATCAGTGTAGCTCTCAGCAGACACAGCCTCCTTCAGTTTTGCTACCAGCTTTGTGTGCTCCTACTTTTTGTTCCTCAGTTTGGATTGCTTGCCTGCTTTTCCAGATAGGGTCTGTGAGGCATCAGCTTTCCACTGATGCTTGTTGGAATGGTGCCAGTTCCTGGCCATAAGTATCAGGCACAATCCAGTATCTCTGTTTAGGCACCCAAAAACCGAGCCATGATACATCCAAGTTAATGGCGTTTCACTTCATTGGTTTTGTCACTTTCTGTGCAAGTGCAAAACAGTCCCTTGAGTTAGAAAGGGAGTGAAAGGATTGTGAGGCTCAAATACTGATGAGTATTTGACCGACATTCTGTCTCCATCCCTTGGTCCCACTGACAAGGTCTGACCCCCCTCACAAGAATGTGTAGCCCAGCGCTGGGCCCGGCAGTGACTCTGAAGCAGCACAAGGAAACGCCATGAATACGTAGTGACCTCAGATCCCTGCAGCATCTTTGCCAAGGTGCCTTTAGCTGCAGTGATAATGAGCCCATATGAGCTGTGCTGTGGTGCAGCAAAGGGCTTGACTCAGGTTGATGCTGAGCTCTGGCAGCACAACTTAGCTATTTATGAAATGTAGGGTTTCCCTAAACAGAAAATTGTAGTTGGGGGCTGCCTGGGAATGTCTGTAGGGTGCTTAGCATTAGTTTTGTTTCTGAATGAGTCTGGGGACCAGACAGACAGCATCCTGGAAAGAGCAGCAAAGTGGGCTGGTGCTGTGGGTACTTATGTGGATGTTATGCTGCTAATTTATCTTCATCTGTGTGGTTCATGTTACATGGCAGACTGCAAACAGGGGCAGCTGAGCTGCAGGCAGGCCCTTGCAGGCATGTGAGCAGTTCCCCTCAGTGCAGAACTGATGCTGGTGGTTTGGAGTGGTGACTGTGCTGGTGCTGCAGCCAGCCCTGCCATGCACTGGAGTTCCTGCTCCTGCCTCAGTCCCCCTGCGGCTCTTCCCACTCCCTGCAGTCAGAATGGGCACCAGGGTTGCTGTCAGCTGCAATCAGCACAGAGCGAGTCTCCCTCCCTGCTGTCAGCTCCAAGCACCGCAGTGCAGGCATGGGTCTGTTCCTCTGCTGCAGAGGTGGCAAAGTTTGGCAGAGGCCAAGGCAGAAAGCTGGAGGGAGCTCTTGTTGGGGCCATATTGATGGGGATACAGTTTTTCTAAGGCAGACAAAAACCTTATATAGGAATTCTACGGTTCATCTCTCATCTCTAGTACAAGCTGTGCACAGAAATGCTATAGTTTTATAGCCATATAATCTAGCCGTATTTTCTAAAATAACAGACTGAGGCTATTAAAAAAATTCTGTAAGGTAATTTCTTTTGAAGCGAACTAACTCAGCACTTGCAAACCTAACTTTATTGAAAAAGAGCTCTATGCCAAACCATGGGCCATCCCATCCCACAAAGCTTTTCAATGAACTGGAAATGATTTATTTTCAATGTCTTGACCTCAGGGCTCAAAGGGAGATCTGGCAGCATCCCCATGAAAAAGCCCACATGGAAAACATTTAATTTCCTGAGATGCTACTCCCACCATGTACATGAAGAGGAATTGCTTCAGCCACTGCAAGGTGAGTTTTATGAATCATGAACTCTGCCAAAGAAGGATGAAATACAAACAAATAAGTAAGTAAATAAATACGTCCTCTCTCTCCTTTATCACGCACAATTTGGAGGGTAGAAAGGACAAAAATAAGGGTCCTATAGAAAAAAGCTGATATGAAAGCCTAGTTTAGAAGGTTCTTTAGTTTTATTGAAGAATCTCTTGTCCAAATCTTAAAGGTCTGTGTAAGGCCTGGATGTGTTTACTGTGTACAGGAGCACTCTTTTTGCAGGGGAAGGAGAGGGTCTAATCTGTATCACCTGGAGTGGGAGCACACACGCTGCTGCAGTTCACAGCCTGAGACACTCTTGCCTCCTGTGCAAATACATTACCTCCTGGATTCATCTGTGACCTCTTGAGGTATTCTGTCTTTACCACTTCGTCTTTGCCTGTCCTTATCCCAGGAGGCAACCTGGAGTTTTTCCCATTGTGAATTAAATTAATGAGAAAAGAATCTAGGAAAAAATCAGCTATTCTTTGGCTGACTACCTTTAGTTATCCTACTAGCTGTGTTGGGGTTCAGCATTACTAAAAGAATGAATAATAATCTAATATGCTTACTGTACTAGAATAGAATCTAAAGAGGTATTCAGCTAGTCACAGCATGCATTTAAAATCTTTTACTCAGCAGTAACATTAAAACAGCCAGATTTTCAGCCCTCCACACTGTGGATAATGAATTTCTTTCATCCCAAACAATTTACTCCCCTGTGTATTTAAACACTTAACCAGATCAGTTGTATTTGTACCAACGAATGCTCTGATGTGCACAGCAATGGAAAAAATGAGCAATCAGTGTGCAGTAATGATTATTTTCGTGGTAAATGTTTTTTTTTCTTAAAATGATATAAAAAAGTCACATATTTTTCAGTCACAAGTGAGCACTGTTTACACAGTATATTCCCTCCTGCTCTCACTCACTTTGGATGCTATCCAGAGTTGACTGAAGTCAGGAAGAGATCACTGTTGACTTCACTGGAGCAAGATGGGATTTGCTGCCTGCAGTCAGCATTCGTCTCAAACAAGCATAGCTCTGGAAATGCAGTGCAGATGGAAAAGGCCCATGGAAAACGCAGAGTTCACAGTACTCAGGGTTAGTAGGATCACCCTTTGGGCACCAAAACATAGTCAAAGCTGGAAGGGAGGGGAAAAAAAGAAGAGTATTTTAAAAAAAGGTTTGCGTACTTTTTTCCCCAGCCATTTTACTTTCTGAGCATTTAGCTATATTTGGTTGTGTTTTTAGGCTCTGTTCCAGGAGCAGATTGAAGAACGAAAAACTTTGTGAAATGAAAGTTAGGATTTCCGCATGATCAATTCACTTCAAAAACTAATGTTCAGAAAGAAATACCCTACCCTGCACACTTCTCGAAATACAAATATTTTGTACAAATGCAATTTTAAGCTAGCCACATGAATCACGTCTCTAGAATATAATTCCCTTCTTTTTAAATTTGACATGACAGCACAGAAACAATGCCATAAGGAGCCCATTCTTTCATCAGGGGTTGATTTCCATGTTCTTTTACAAACTTGTGTCGAATTAAGACTTTTCAGTTACAATTCACATGGACAATTTTTCAAAGCAGCTCCCAGAAATGCAGTTAATTATTACAGCAAAATGGAATTTAGGAAAAAGCTTTCTGCCCTTTAGAGAACTGAAGAGGAGTGGGGTTTGGCCCATAGAGGGGGAATTCACCCTGGGCGAGGGATGATGTGGACTTGAAATAGGCCCAGATCGTCGTCAGTCTTTGACTGTACTGGAAGCTTTGCCTGAGCAATAAGAGCTCACATGAACTTTTCATTTGTGCACCCATAGGGGAAGAGATTTGGCCTTGGCTGTCAGCCTCTTCAGTCCTTCGGGCTCTCTGCGATGGTTCCTCTTGATTTCAAACATATCAGCTCGGCCTATCCATGCAGTTGTAAAAATTATGGGGGTTGATGAGAGCCATTCCCCATTAGGTGACCTCTGGAAAACTTGCTCAGTCAAGGACAAGAATTTCTATCCCATTTTGGCTAGAGAGAGTTGAAATCATTAGACTTTTTTCCATCATCAGCATCCTCACTGGGGAAAGACGGTGGTCAATTTTTATTGTGGTTTCAGCAAGGCTGTCCTCAGCACTGTGTATTTCCTGCTTGGCATCCACCTTCCTTGCCTTTCAAATTCATTACGGGTAATCTGCTGTGAAAGAGACTATTGAGCCTGTGTGTCTTGACCACCCAGGCCTATGAATTCCTACTGTCTGATCTATATACTTCTGCCATAATAAAAGCACTGGAGAGCAGAGCATATGATAAAGTGCTCCTAAGGAGATCACTGAATCAATCTTTGCCTTACACCTTGTTTAGCACCATTTCTTCTGAAGCTGTGTAGATATCTATGCAGCTGTATATTTTCAACATATGCCACTTCAAAATAAATTATTCAGGACTGTTAGATTACTTATAAATGACACCAATCAATTAACACCACAGCCATCAGTCTATGGGGCTTTAGTCACACGTCAGGATGGTACAGTTCTTGACTCCATGTTTCCCAGTCTGAAGGATTATGGTAATGACAGCTTATTTTTATTGAATTTTTAATTGATGAATAATATCTCTGGACTCATGGTGCTAACATTAGGTCTAGGAAGAATTAGTCTCTTGAAGGAGAACATGATACAAGCAGAGTTGCCCTTCTGCAAACAAGAGCCCTATTTATATGTGGTACCAAGCAACTACATGAGTTTGCTGCTGTCAGTAGTCAGAGTCTTTCACAATCTTTTGCACTGAAAATTTGTGCCTTTTCCTTATGCGGGGCCGCCTAGGCCTTTGAGGAGGCCACACATTGACATGTGCTTCAGTGCTGTCCTGTAACAAGGTTAAAAAGTAGGGTCGTTCCAGGTCATGTGAAACAAAGTGAGCAGCAGCCTGTATTGATCCCTGGGCTGAAGATGCCACATTTCTGTTTGCAGGTTGGAAAAGGCTCAAGTCTCCCTCTTCTGCATCACTGATATTTCCAGTGTTTCTGCTGGTGCTACCAGAAAGGTCACGGGATAGCAAGGTCTGCAACCCTCTCATAGAGAAACAAACCCTACTGCTGGCTACCAAGTCCCAGAGCCATGAAATCAAATATTTGTTTACCTTTGTTGAAGGGAAAAACCTGGGATCCCTTCCTCCTTCCAAAATACCCAGCCCCCAGGCAGATGGTGCTGGTGCATGCTCATGGTGTGGGTATAGGGTAACCCATGCAGAGACTTGTGCCTAAATACTGACAAAGAATAACAGAGCTCATCAGTGTTTTCCATGTTGCTTTAAGAAGCAGTAAAGCTTTATGATGAGGGATAGACACCATTATTGTGCATTAAATGTGTGTTTTAAGGACAGAGAGTCGTCTAATACTAAGTTTTCCAATACGGGTTGAGCATGTCATTGAACTGCTTGAGCGTTTTATATTTAAATCTTCCTTGTAGCCCCATGAGCTAAAATTAGGCTGTTCAGAGTCCAGCTGAATTAACTGCATAAAGTCACCAAGAATAGTTTAAAAACATATAGATTGTATGCTGACATGAATGGATTCATTAAGGGTGATTTGTCGAGTCTGACTTGGAAGGTGCAGTGAAGACGATAATGAATTTTAATGTGGCCAGTGGCTACTGTTCAGCAGATATGAAATTGGAAATCAATGCTAGCTGTTAAATACAAATGGATGCCTTACATCTGATGCAGTTTTCCTCTCCCAGCCTTTCAGCATGCCAGGGAAGTGTTGCAATGAAGGAAGAAATCCCAGCCTTGCAGGTCTGCCAGTGCTGCTGTCTGTACTTTCTGTTCATAGCTGGGGTACATCTCACCCTCTGTGAAATGGATCCACAGCAAATGCTTCCGACTCCTGCATGCCAGATGTGGTGGCTCTACCAGGTCTAAGCCTCAGTCTCTCTGTCTGGAAGCTGCACAACTGCATCTGAGTGTAAGCTCATACATATCTCTAGATCTCATGGTCAGAAAGAAAACTTAGATGGGTGATGAGTGTGGAATGGATGCAATGATGCCTGAGCCCACTGGCAACTGGAAGACTAGCCTAAGGCAAATTAGACTGCAAACTCTAAAAGCCATGAGTGACTACACTGCAGCTGAAAGGGGTTGCTGGAGAAGTGGGGCATCTCAGGGCACCCTATCCTACACCATGGAAATGCTGTTGGATGTCCCCCTGGATTTTAGTATGGTGCCAGGAGTGGCTTGTAGGTAAGTCTCCGCCTGCCAGAGAAGAATACTCTCCTGTCCATGAAGCTCCACCTAGCAGTGGAGACACCATGTCCTTGGGGGAGCACAGAAAGCCTCGGGGAACTCTCTTGTATTTTGCCTAGGGCATCAATTTGCTATAATCCAGTTGTGCTCCCATATAATGCAGAGACAGGTGTTTTAGTCTCCTAAGTAGTGTCTGTTGCCTTGCTTTCTACTATCTTTCTTTTCAACACACATATATGAATGACAGAAATAACTTGACTTTGTTTCTTTGTAATAAAATATTGAATGAAAAGACAGAGACCAAAGTGTCTTCTTCCCTGATAACAAAGCAATGAAGAAATCAGCATCCCAATCTCATTTAAATATTTGCTGGCTCTGTTGACACTGGAACGTAGAGCTAAGTCTCTAATTAAATGAGAAAACAATAAGCAGTTAGTAAACTGTTGTTTTTCAAAGTGTCTAACAAAATAAGCACCACATTTAAATGTTCACTTCCTAGATCTCTCAAGCTCTAATCAATGAAGTCTAACACGTCCTTTATGAAAATACTGTTTCTTTCTCCTCTGCAGGAGCAGAAAAAAGGAGAGAAACTTTTCCTAGCATGTGGGCAAGAAGGGCACCTGTGCACTGGACACAAATACAAATTCTCCCATGTCAGCATGATAGTGGTACTGGTGTAATTAGCTCTTCTTAAGTCCACAGAACAGCCCCAGTCAATGCAGCTGGTCCACAGAACTTGCATGGGGCAGTTCACAAGACACCAACTCAGTAAGAAATTCATGAGCTGTGCTACCCTATTTTTTCTGTGTCAAAACTTGTCTGACTCCTGAGGAGCATCTCCCATTCTGTACTTTAATTTTACCTAGCAGTGGTTCCCATATGATAACATTATTTTTCTCATTTCCATGTCATCCTTGACCTGTGTTGGCACCATGTACCTATCTCTCCTTGGCTAATGTGCATAAATTTAGGCAGTAAGGTTGAAGTATTAGTGATTTTCAGACATTTTGGCTGACATTTTTACACTATGAGAGGAAGATTTCTGTTTGAAGTTTATTTGAGCTAGTGAACAAAAGGTGGGGGAGGGCAGAAGTTTGCTAAAGCATCTCCAGGAAGCATCACATCCATTTAATGAATATCTGAGATTTTGTTTTAATTGATATTTGACATTTCAAGCCAAGCCTGAAACCTCTAGGATTTAATTGCAGTAAAATCAATGGTAAACCAGAAGTAATGAGGTGTGCCTGAATTATCCTGAAATAGATGTAATTGCTGTATAACTCACCCAGCAGGTCCCAGTTTCCCCAGCCACAGTCAGTATCTCATTGTTTTCCAAGTGAACAGACGTCAGGAGCCAGTGGGATAGAGCATAATCAGTCAGGGTGCTCTTGTTGCCTGTTTTGCTTTAGAATGTCATGTAGCGAACAACATTTGAGAGGAGGAAAGAGTGCTGGAAGAGATGATGGCTTGCTGGCACCCTCAGGGTGCTTCACACTCGAGTGGTGGGTAAGATGAGTGTGGAAGTGTGATGCCAGGGTGGAACAAGCACTGGTGCAAAAGACTATTCAGTTGGGAGGTCTGGGTAGATATTAATGGTGTTCTCATTAGAACTGAGTTTTGACTTCCACTGCACTATGGAAAAGTCTCTGCTACAGACCAAGATGAAATACTTCATAAATTATCAGCTGTCATCTACTGGAATCACAGCTCTGAGCTGCAGCACTTCACGGAGGTACAGGATGAGGTACTTAGCCAGGAGAGCTGTGCCTAGGGAGTCTGTTCTCCTAAGGGACTCTGGTACATGCATCTCTTCTCAGGATTTCTTGCTGCCTGATCTCTGCTTCCTCTCTTTCACCTGGAGGCAAGCATTCCTAATGTGGTGAATCCAGGCTGGATGTCTTCTGCTGCCTGAGGATGCTTGACTCCACAGATCCTCCACTGCAGACCAGCAAGGCACCAGGTGTCAGTTTACTACACTGCCTCCTCTACTGCAGGGGTTTCCTTATGCACAGATTAACTATGCCTTAATTAAGGGCACTCAGCTGGGAAGGCAGGAAATGCAGCCTGAAGGTAGCATTTGATGTGGGTCTTCCTCCTGCTGCCAACTACTGAGCTACAGAGGCAGCCTCTGTGGCCCTTCAGTGTTGTGTGAGATTGTGGAAGAAACTTATTTTTGAAAGAAAGGTAACTTGATAATTTAAGCCTCCCTTCCCTTTTTTTTTTTTTTTTGTCTCCCTAACAAATAGATCATTTGCCAGCTCAGGGAGATGTATTAGGGATACACAGTCATCTAGACTTTTACTAAAAATAATGTAAGATAAATTTAGCTAATGAGTTCAGCACATATATATCTTACTAGCCTTCCCCTGCTAGTCTTATACTGGTTCCTATCGTACATCAATGTTTCTTCCAACACATGTAAATAACACACAGAGCACAATTCAAATTCCCACAGAAAGCAACTTACATTTAGTTACAAACAGAAATAAGTGCAGCAGCAATTGTATAGATCGATTTGGGCAGTATATCAAAAGTTGTGACAAATTCTGCACCTTTTGCCCACAAAGATAATCCGTATCAACTTCCTAATGTCATTGTGATAAACAGAGCTAGATTTTCTGAAAGAACTTTATCTTGAAATATATTTCATATTAGCTTTCAATGCCAAAGGCACTTTTAAAATCTTACATGTGTCTAGCTAAACCATAGTGGATGGGTTCCTTACATTAATAGAGAACATAACCAATCAATTAGTATAAAGACTCTCTCTCTCCCTAATCACCTTAGGGTTACAAATGCAAAACATTTTAAATAGCCAATTATTTGTCAATGAGGCAAAGATTTTAATGCAAGTACACTGTATCTATCAGTGTGGCTTACATGAGCTTTTCTAGAGTTCTCAACACTGGATAAAAATTGGAGATGTAAGTTTAAATATGCCAAATGCCTCTTTGTGGTGACCTGGGTCCCCTCTTTGGACTCTATTTAGGCTGGCCATTCCTGTGGTGCTCAAAGCAGCAGAGCACAGTGTGTTGCAGGAGGCCATGTGCAATATTTGCTCCTTGTAGTAGCCATTGTAATTCCCAAGTGTCATTGAGCACCATCACGTAACAGCAGTCTCCACTCCACAACAGTTACTGCTACTTTAAAACTAAGCTTACATTGTGGTCATGTTTGCAAGTTGAACTTGCAAAAATGTGTGAAGAAAATAATTTTCAGGCAGGCTGTCTTGAATATTGGTGTCCAAGGTGACAAGGGTACCAATAATAGCATAAGCCTTTGTTTCTGCCTTCAGTTCTAAGTGACTGGGTTGTGAGATGACTACTTTCTTCTCACAGGACTGTTGTTTTGTTTCACTCTCTTCTCTCTGTGGTGATGCCCCACTTCATCATCAGGGATACAGTTAAGAATGAGCTTGTAGGGTAATGGGAGAAGGACAGATGTTTACTGTCTGATCCTTTGCAACAGTATGGCTTCTTCCTAAGTATTTTTATATGGACAAAGCACTATATACAGTTTAGTATCAGTATGAAAGTGTGAAGTAGAAGTGGTGTATGCCTCTGTCCTTCACCTCAGTCTTAATTTACATCTTCAAGGTTTGATCTTGTCCACATGAAGATGGTGGTGTTGATGTCAGTGGGATTAAGTACAGAGGGAATGATAAAAGAAAGTGCTTTATAGCTGGTGTGCATGGAACAAATTGGAAATACCAGGTGCAAGTTCAGGGAGAAGAAAGATGCAGATGTTGCATTTTCTCCATTTAGAAACAGGCATCCAAAAATCAATATTCTTTATACATAGTCCTGAAATATGCTGCCTAAGGTGACTTGGACACCATACTGATGTGTGTCCTCGAAATCAGATCGATACAAACATCTGCTTCAAAGGTCTACCTTAGTCATAACAAGTATAAGTCCTGACCCCTCAGGACATGGGCAGGTCCAGCAGAAAGTAAGCACAGACATAGTCTCCAGTCAAACATTCTTATTTGGAATAACATTTTAGGTACAGTTTGCCTGCTAACCCACTCATTGTAGGAATTTCTGTGAAGATCAGACCTGCCTGTAAGAAGCAGAAAATATATGCTTAATACAGCAAACTTTGATGATAAACATATGCTATATTGCTTCATTCAACTGCTTGTTCTTTTTCTCCTCAAACCCTAAATTCACTGTGTAATAAATATACAAAATTAATAGGGTATCTTTCCTAGGACCTTTCCCTAATATGACATTACAAAATTTTCACATTGAAAACCGATGGGAGCAGTGAGGCAGAGCTTTCATATCAACTGTTTTAAGGACAATGGAAAATTTCTCAGCATTCCCAAAAATGTTTCCATGTTCAAAGGAATTCCTTCTATCTTGAAGCAGATGTTTTACCAGAATATTTGCCATTTTATGACACTCTTACTCATGTTCACCCAATCACCAGTTTTCCTAGGAAACCCACTCAGGGCTAGATTTGCTATACCTGTAGTAATCATGGAGACTGAACCTCTAGGAAGAAAATGATGTTTTAAGCCTTTCTGGCATCTTGTGTCTTGGGTGAGGTGGACTAGTACAGATATTCCCATCTTCCGGTGCCAAAGAAAGAAAAATATGCTAGAAATTCACATATGTGACGCAATTGTCAGAGAGAAGAGGAATTTCAAAATTCACCGCAGTCCCAAATGAAAGACACAAACCCCAGTTATTTCTGTAGTACTGCATCCATTTTAAAAGTTATTTACATTTGAACTCATTTAAAAACAAATCTGATCAGAGCAATCAGTTGAAAGGCAGAATTCCTTTACCATCAGTTATATTAATGGACATTGATTAGAATGGTACTGTGTATGCTTGAGGATCTCCTTTCAGATAAATATTTTCTTTCTTTAATTCAGACTTTTAATTCAAGGTATGTGCCCAATCAGCATACTGTGCATTGACAGTCCCACAGCAGCAAACGCCAGACCTTGGTACTGGAGGGAATGTCTGTTTAAAAGGACACCATTTCTGTTAAAAGGTATGTTTTCAGATATTTGGGTTTTTTTTAGGAAGTGGTGAAACGGCATGTCCAAAAGCACTATTTCAAATATGGCATGACGGCCCCTAGTAATTTTATATAATATATCAGCAATATGGTATAGTTTGAAAGGAGTATCTGTTACTTTAAAGTAGTTTTGCTCTCAGGAATTAAGGCAAAGGCATGTTTTTCTAAAACGCTCACCCTTAATGAGCCTGCGAAGAAACTATTTCTGAGAAGGGCATATTTGAGTGCAGCACTATTATTCCTAACAAATTAGTCATATTGCATCATCAACACAAAACAATGAAACTAAAGAGCCAGGACCGTAATTTGTTCTCACACATACTGGCGTAACTCCACAGGGTCTGATCTTTGGGCACACCCCAGCTCAGCAGAGATGGCTTGGAAAAGGCAATTGTAGCCTGAAGGCAGCTCTGCTCTCCCAAGGAGTGGGTGTCCCACTGGACTGGACAGCGGATGGGGATGGGACCATCACAGGCTTGGCCACCTCCCTCCCTGCCTTTCCTCCTCTCATGTGCCAAGTGGTGCGTCACCTTGGTGCTGGATGGCAGCTCCCCAGGGAGAGGGCAGCCAGCTCAGGAGATCAGCCATTTTCCACCTCCCTCTGTACTGAGGCAAAGAGGGGAGCAAATATTGAATCAAAAGGAATCATTCCCCTTTCCTGGCACAGAACAGTTACAGAAGCCCATAATTTCTTATGCCTATTGAAAAATAAGAGAGAAAACAGGATATTTTGGTAGAGTTTGGAGAAAGATGCCTTTCTTTGTTCAAATACTACAGTGGTCTGTGTCTTGATTGACTTTTGCAGTATTAACATTTTTAAAACGTATTTTTAATTAAAATGGGCTGAGACAGATTTCCATTCTCAGTCTGGGACTGAGCACTTTGATTCAAACTGTGCTCTCAGTGAGGCTGCCAACAAAACATTTGACAAAGTGTGGAACTACTTCAGATTTCCAAGCAGAAAATTAAGATCAAGATTTACCCTTTTGAGCCTTCCTCCAGTACAGATAGGAGTTTTGACAGTAATCCATGTTTAAGACTAGAATCCCATTCTATTTGTGCTATCAAAACCCCATCTTCTGTGCTCTTTTTAGCAACTCTGCAACTTTATGCTTGTGAACAAACTGTAGAGTAAAAAAGTAAAACTAGTAACTAAAATAGCATGCTCTACTAAGTGACATAATGAGCAGTTCTTTCCCCTTCTCCCACGTGCTAGCTTGTTCTCAAGTATTAAATCACATCCTAAAGGCTGCCCTACTAAGGAGCACCTGAGGAAAGCAGCTGTAGTAAGCTAGGGCCCTGTTTGTGTATCCACAACTGTGATGGATGGGGGTGAGAAAGCTACGTGGGCAGGGAAGTAATTGGAAGTAATCACTAAACAGACTTACATAAGTGAAATGATGCATACAAGTAGTCTTTGGAGATTAAAGATATTTGGGTTGGGAGAGGAGCTTTAATTGGAATTGACCTTGTAAAACACGCTCCCTTATGTTCAGGCTTATAATCATGGGTGGGCTGGCTGATCTATTTAAAAATGCCTGGTTCAGATTAACCACCCAGGTTTTATACACAGTTTTTAGATGCTTGGTAGAATCACGGAGAACAAATGATTGTGTTTGAATATTGATCCAGTGCACTCACAGTTAATGAAAACAAGTACAGATGTTAGATGTAGCACCTGAGACAGCACTATCAAATAATGTTTTGACATACGAAAACACTGTCCTTCAGGAATATAAAATAGTAATAATCCAACTGCTTCTTCTAGGACAACAGATTTCCAGTTGCTGATCTCTGGATAGATTTTTAGCTAGATCAGACATTAGAGGAAAAGATCTAATAAGTCCAGAGAGCATCCCAGAAGATTTGGTCAAAATGAGTTTAACACTAACCTAAATGTAATAGAACCAACACTAAAACACAGGTTGTTTTGCTCAGGAAAGCTGTGCAGAAAAAAAATGCCCCATCTTTTTTCACTCTGGGTGGGGGCATGTGAAGGGCAGTGCTGAAAAGGGGCAAAGCAGATTTTCATGAGGAAGTTGGGGTTACACTTACCAGGATCGAGCTGCAACTAGTGCCTCTCTCTGACTTTGTTTTGACCTCTAAAATAGCATACAGCAATTGTCTGTGAAACAACCTAAAGTCCCACCTCTTTTTAGAAAGGAAGAGCATGAATGAAGAGTGTGAATATGGGATATTTGGAATTTGCAAACTTTGTTGGTGCATCCCTGATGTGAGCTGCTAGGCCACTGTGGGGCCATGGGAGCCTGGTGCCTCACAAAGGCTGGGCACTGCCAATGGGAAAGGGAGACCAAGCCCTGGCTCCTCAGACAGGGGAATAGGATGGTGGGACACCTCTGCCTGGGCTGAAAGCCTACTCCATGCAAAGACCCTTGCTTAAGTTCCTGCCCCTGTGCAAGCTTCAAGCTTTAGAGCTTCTGTAGTTATTATCATGTGTTTCTAAGTGTCCACATGAAATTTGTAACTGAATTGCATAGAATTGACAAGTGTAAGTAAACTGTAGTCCTTCTTCTCAGTTGAGGAATTTACAGTGTGAGAATACACAAAATGCTTTAAAATGTTTGGGAATTGATGACTACAAGTTGTGCTGATGAAAACTCAGTTTTTAGCAAAGTGAAGTTTTTCTCAGAAACTTTGCTTTCCTCTGTATTACATATGAAATACAATACCCCTCCCTCCTTCTTATCTCATTGGCCAAAATTGGGAACTCACTTTGTTGTCTGCCAAAACTCAAGTTTCCTGTAAGGAAACTTTTTCTTATCCCTGCACACAGTTTCTGACTGGCTTCATGTGTAGAACCTCCGTCACTAATGTCTGGGTGTAGCATCACACTTCCAGGAAACCAAACAAAATTCACATTTGACACAAATGACTCAGAAATTTACATCAGAGTAATATATTAAAGCATGTTGTCTGTGCAAGAAATAGTCTCTGATATTTTTCTCCCTAGAGCCTCAGACTCCATTACAATTTTTTGACATGCCTCATTTTTTTTTTTCAAACAATCTTCTATTGCTAACTTCTGTGCAGGCTTTCAAAGTGGATGCTGTCCAGAAATCCTATTACAATAAATTTACTGTATTAAAAAATCTGAGAAGGAAATAAGATATGGTCATATTATTAAGTCTGACTGTTCACCACTGCCAGTTTTTCATCCAGTCCTTTGTTTATTGTCATCTTATCCTGCATTTAATCTCATTTAAAGCAAAGGTGCTTTAGTGCAAAGACCTTCCACTTTTTTTATTTTGAATGCCTTCTGCATATATGATATCACATTTAAAGAATATATTCTATCTCTTTTAAGTGTTTTTCACATCTGTAATGCTGTAGAAATCAATTGTTACAAAAGTTTAAGAGTTGTAAGCCTAATAAAAATGTATTTCTCTGGCTCTGTCTCCTGTGTGATAAAAAGCAAGGCCAGCTTTCCTGTATTTTTGGGACAAATCAATTACCATATTTATCTAGAAATCCTGGTTAAAAAAATGGATTAGATACTAGAAAATCTGAATAAGAAATCAGCAGCACACTAGAGGGCATATCCCTAAAAAATCTTAAGGATCACTTGCTTTAAGTGGAATTATCTTGGGATCTCTAATACCTCCTTGGAGGGCCATTATTTGGAGCCTTCCAGGCTGACAATGTGCTCAGAGGCCACACCACCCGAGCAGCCTCCCCAGAGCTGCAGTGCAGGGTCAGCACTCACCTGGGGGCAAAGTGCTGCCGAGACACTTCAATTTACAGCCCTGAGGCCCAAACACGAGGTTGCCCTGAGTGAGCTGTGTGACCATAGCCAAAAGGAATGGGACCACAATGGCAGCCAGCTGGCCTCAATTTTTTGACGCAGTCCTAGCTATCCACATCACTGCAGCTCCAAGTGGGGGAAAAAAGTGATTTAAATATATGGCTGCAGAAATACAGAAAAAAGGTGTATTATTAGCAATGGATTTTCATTTTGCCTGGGTGAGGAGGCAACACAGAGGTTCTGTTCCAAACACACCCTCCTTCCCCCATTCTCTAGAAGACTGTTGTGCAAATCAGAATGAAGTGGGCTCTCCAGATGAGTCCTGTGCTGATGGCTAACATCGTGTTGGTGGTGGCAGTAGTCTTATCATTTACTGGATGGCAGCTGTTCAGCAAAGCATTAAGTGTTTCTGCATTTTTAGAGACATGTTTTCTGCTGCATCGGGTTCGTGCCACCTAGTGGTGACAGTCCCAGCGTGCCGAGTCCCATCGGCAGCACAGTCACTGCTTTTCACATCTTTTAATGAAAAACAAAGATAATCAGAATACACTTTCAAATAATAAAGCACAATGTCCTAAATTATTAATCACTACGCTGGATGCTCTAGTAAGTTTGTCTTTCCTCTCCAAACCGCACATCAGCCCTTAGTAGACTGGACTTTGGTGAAAGAAAATGTCAAAGGCATGTGTTAACATCTGGAAATTTGCCTGCCCACTCCAGCTGGCTCTGACTGGGTCTTAAAGCCAGAGGCAATGCAGAAATAAAACAGAAGAATAGAGAACTGCTTCACTTGGGCAGTTCTCACTTACTGCCACTTCTTCAACTGCCCAAGTCATTACACAGTTGTCAACAGTCTGTGCATTGCCTAGAAGCCCTGAGAGGTATATCTGAAAAAATAAATGTTTCTAAATAGCTTTATTTAACTGATCTTGTCTTTCACTTCAATTTATGACTATTGGCTAAACTTAACATGGAATAGATTGGCTTAACAACCAGTTGTGAGGAAACCTGTAGTAACCTTAAGTTAAAATTCTTCCATTTGTCTTTGTTCAATGATATTTTCAGGCTTGCTTAAGTACTTTTGAAGATTTATCATCTTTTTGGTTGTACAATTTAATTCAGGCAGGGAGAAAAAAAAGTACATAATCTCTCCACATTGCAGAGTTGGAGTAGTACCAGGAATGAATCTGGACCAGCAGATTTATTGACCAAAACACAACAGAAGAAACTGTTGAGTTCAATCTTCCTGCACTGATCAAGTCACGGCACAGAATGCAGTTTTAATGAATAGACTGCAGTGGAAAATTTCTAGTATTTTGCATTCATGTACGGTTTAATGGATTCAGGCCAATACTGAAAAGAAAGTCAGCACTCAAGTCTTCAGAGAAACCGTCATGCCATAAAATCTGCATTGTTCCCACTCAGACATCAAAGATTTGACTAGCCCTGGTGAGGAGGTAGGAAGCAATCTGAAACCCTGAGTTGCTTTATTTCCCAGAAACACAGGGAAATGTGATACTTCTCCCACTCTTTTCTGGAAACTGTTAGATTAGCCTTAAATTAATAGTGAGAACCTCAATGAGTTCTTAGGATGGTCATTGCTGATAAAAGCTCCTGTTTGTATGTAACCTTAGTAGTTCCTTAGTAGTTGGTCCTGCTGCATGTATGATATGTGTTCCCTGGTCTTGTTCTCTGCCATACATCCTTCTTCCAACAAGTCTTTCTGCCATTGAAATTACCCAAAATGCCTAGGAAGAAGATAAAACTTGTGAGTATAACATAAATTGTATTACGCTAATAAAGGCTTTTAGGGATTTAGTTGATGTTCCTTAAATAATCCGGTTCAAAACACAATGAGAACTGTGTCTGAGAGATGAGCCTTGGATCTCAATGAATGTAGAAAATGGATTAGAGAAGCATCGTTTGTTGAGGATTAAATATTTTATAGACAGAACAAATGTAAGACATATGGCTTCTTTAAGCTGTCTTAATACCATGCTATCAGTGTTCAGTGAGTGTCAGAGGTGGATGGAGAAAATGCAGATGTAAATTATAAGGAAAATCATCTGGAAGAGGTGCTGCATTAGAGTTACATTTTAAAGTTAAAGTCAGGACAGATGCAACATGCTATGACAGAAACCAACCTAAGATGTTCTTTAACATCAAATTGTTTATTTGAGGATGACTGTGTCTGGGCGGAAGCAGAAAAAATCGAACATTAAATCTCAAATAATTTTTCAAAGTTTGAAAAGGCAACAGCTTCACAGAGGCTGCCAACATGACCTGTGCTTAAAGGAGAGACCACAAATGGAGAGAAAACAAAGAATACCCATTTTATAAAGTTGAGAACAACATACTAGCTGTGACAATGCAATCAAGCTGGATGGACTTCTTGGATCCGATTGCTAGTGTTCAATTAACATGTCGAATGATTTTCAAACTTCTTTCTGGTATTATTTTTATAGTTTAATTTCTGATAAGACAAGAGCAGACTAAGACTCTTCTGTCTTTCAGTTAGAAAGTTTAGATTTTTTTTTTCAACAGGTGATTTTCTATGGAATATTTAATTTTCAAATATTTCCACATTATATTGCATTGACCAGAGCAAATATTCTGTGGGAAGTTAATGCCTCACTGGAAGCAATGTTTTGCTTTGGACTGTTTTTCCAAATATAAGGTGGGATATAGTTTTCTGCTTGCCTTGGTGGCCCCAACAGTTTTGCAAATGGGTGTTAATCAGTCACAAAGGGCCTGTATTTACTATGCTGCTACACTCAACACTGTACAGTCAGGAAGATATTTTCCCATTAAGCAAAATTAGGACCACTGGGATATTCCAAAAATGTTAACCCTTCTTCTTTGTATGTGCAAATCCAAATCCAAATGGAAAGTTCCAGCATAAATCAGCCAAAACAATGAGGGCCTTTCTATGTATGTCTATTTTAAAACACATATTTAAAAACCTATGTACTATTCTCACATTCACAGCTTTTTTCCTGCAACTTTACATCCTGGTGGGTTTGAAGAAGTGCTTTGTTCTGCTGAGAGCATTCCAACTTGGCTATGCAAGTAAAAGTGGTGGAACACCTGCCTGACCTAACCCTTAGAAACAGTTAAGTACTGCCACTGTTGGTTTTAATTTACTATGACATTGCTCTTTAGGTTAATGCTTTCACCATCCTTCTCTTCTCCTGAGGTCATCGGGAATGGTCTTTCTTATATCAGCAGGACTTTCAGGATATGACAGTTACAACTTTATCTCTTCACCCAATATTGTAATTAAGGGATGGATTTTGACAGTTCATTCCAACTCATGATGGCAAGACGCAGCACACCTGCAGGTGGGGAGGTATATATTTCAATCACAAAACCTGTTGCTGCTATTCCAGATTAAAAATCAACAGTTTATTCAGATTTTATCTGGAGCAGTCTATCTACTTAAGAAAAAACTTTGCCAGAATTCACAGCTACAGATGGCTCCCATGAATGACATCAAACCACGGCTCACATGGGCCAGGTTCAAGCCACTGACTAGAACATAAAATGTTATAATACATACTTCTTCTTACATCTCTTAGCAGAGATGGTCAGCCAATGACCGTATGTCTAGATCTGGCCTGCAAAGCAGTTAATGTGCTATCTGGAAAGAAAATAGACACCTTTGTCAGACTGTGCCTCTGAGATTGCTCCACTGATTTCAGTGGGAGCCACTCATGAGAAGGAAATTGCAGGATTTTGTTCCAGGTAGCATCAGAGAAAGAAAAACCCTAATGAAATTATCTTTGGAAATGTACCACAGCAAGTCAGGTATTTTGAAATGAATCCAAAGTATCATATTTAATTGCATATATTTTCTAAAAGCTGTTAAATACTGAAAGTCCTTTTTTATCTGAAGTTGAAAAGGCATCCAAGACTAAATTGACTGAAACTTAACTTGCAGGTATTGAGATTCAGCAGCTGCGATAAGGACCAGATTGCTGGTTGTGTGGCATTTTCCTTTCCAGTGGTATTGGTACTTTAGATTTTGAGACAGATTGAAAGAAAATACTAGAAAGCATCATGTTTATGCAGATCAGCTGTAAAAACTGTGCCCATTTTATAAAGGTCCTGAGAGCACTTCTCCAGCGGGAGGTCTGGCTGCCAGGGCCTGGGGACAATGCAGAGTCAGTGTAGCCACAGCAGAGGTCCCCAGGTAGTGCCACAGGTGCCACAGGGAGGCTACAGCTGAACCCCAGCCCTGTCCTGGGGGAGCTGCTCCCAGTCGAGTCTTCACCTGAGCAACAAGGCTGCTGCCTGGCCTCAGCCCATCCCCAGTATGGTTATTTTCTTTTAGCTGGGAAAGAGTGGAGTCAGGATCAACCACACAAGGTCTTGAATTTGGCAAATCCCATTATCAAGTCCACAAAGACCAACAGGGACCACCGGGCCTCACCCTGGGACCACCAGGGGTAGGGCCAGGCTCAGCCTTTAACTCCACACTTGCGCTTCCTGCAGCCAACACAAAGACCGATGCTGTCTTCAGAGAGAGATGAGTAAGGTACTCCAGGAACACTCTAAGCTTGCTCAATTTCTCTGGTGGGTATTATGGAGGAAACAATATTTTTAAGAAACTAGAGATATGTGTGTCACAGTGATGTCATATTGGCCATAGAAGGAACTTCAGGATTTTTACCAACTGCTGTTTACACAAGACTCTATTAGAATGGTGTCCTGGGGGGCTGCAGATGGGGAAGGAGGTAGAAAACAGCTGTGCTGGTAAATATTAGATTTCTTTGTGCTCATATGTATGTCAGACAGAAGTGAAGCTCAGATAATTATGAAATTTCAGCTTTAGTAAGGATATGCTGACAAGATCATTTAGATGTGATTTGTATGGCACTGGATCACCTACCAGTCCCAATGGATGGGGCAGGAGCACATGATGCCACTTCTGCTGAATTATCCAGAGTACAGAGTTTGTTATTTATACTGGATCTAGTCAAGTAATTGTGCACATCAAATCTAGTTTTTCTTGATACGATGTAGTTGGCATGGTAATACCAAACAGTTTTTGTGGTTTGTGGATAAAGCTAGGTTGGCATATGTAACGGCTGGAGCATTATTAATCCCTATGGGCTAGTAGGAGTCAGGAGGGAAGAGGCATACATTGAAAAAGAAGAATTGAAGTCTGGTCTGTGTTCAATATAGAATGATATATAATCACGCCGTACCAGTAAAGGCTTGCCATCTGCTGGTAGTTTACTTAACAAAAAATGAAAACAAGAAGAACAAGGAGGCTTGCATTGCAGTTACTACAGGGTTAGTGGATAAAATGGCTGATAAACAAGTTGATATGGCTTGGGATCTTGAGAACAGCTGCCCCTTCACAAAAACAATTCTGTGTGTCTCTGTGACAGAAAACCCTCACCAGAAGCTGATGCAGGGACACAAGAAATGAATACTACAGCAGAATATGCAACAACTTCTCCAGATGCCACAAGTAAGGGAAAGGAGGTAACAAGCCATCTGTGAGGGGGTAGCTACTCCTGGTAAATGAATTCCTGATAAGGAGGGAGAATATATGATGAATGAAAGTGCCACTGGTTTTTCCTGCAGTTAGGTGCCAAAGTTGTTTTTCCTTTGTCATCCCTTTCCCAGTCTGTCTTCGGGACTGTTATAGCTACTGGTACAGTGTATTTTAAGATTAATGTCTCTTAATTTTTTGTACTATAAACCACAGCAGGTGTACCTACGGTTTTTCAAAATGTGACTGTTGTATTACCATCTTTTTCATAGAGAACAGAAAAAGGTATCAGCACAGATGACAGACAGATCACTATTACCAAAGCAAGAAGAATTTTTAGACATTCCTTTAGCACAGTGCTGCCAGATGAACAGTGTTGATCTAGACATACAAAATCTGAACTTGATTGAACATTTTCATTCTGTCCTATAGGCTGTTGAAATGGACTGTCTATCTACATCTTGAAGGACTCTGCCAAGAGCAGCAGGGAAGAGGGAGAGCTGCTCACATCTGGACTCCAAAATGTAAAGGACAATCTTCTTCAGACAGTGTAGCGAATTCCCACTTCCTTAGTAAGTCTTCCCTTCTAAATGGCTGTGAGTCAACATTATGGAAGTGTGATTTCTTACTGATGTATGCAGGTAGCACCTATAATGTGGTGACAGGTTACAAACATTACAAACAGCATGCAGGGCAAAGTAAGAAATGAAAAGAAAAATGACAGAAGTTTCATTTAACAGAAAGTTCAGCACGTCTCTTACAAAACATTTAATTTCTTAATACATCATAGAGGGTTTTGGCCATGTACCAGATGGTCCTCTACAGTGACTATTATCTTCTTTGCTTTCCCTTTTGAAGTTAAGCTGCATTACCTTTCCAACCCAGCTGAGCCTGCCCACCAAATCCATGAGGTACTCGAGGCCCAGCTCCTGTTTCCATTGTTATGGTGCAGTTACCAATGCATCAGACCATCCTGGGATTACAAACACACATGCTGCCAACAGGAGTTACTCCCTGGAGGGTTGTCAGAATAGATTATTTATGCCACCACCGAACAATTTTGCTACTGCAGCGTGCAAATCTTATGCACTTTTAAAAACAGAAAGGAGAGTATTTCTACAGGATGAACAGCCATATAGACTGGTAATGACTGAGTGCATGGAGCTGCACAGATATCACAAAGTAATGCCGTATGCTTCCTACAGAAACAGGGATCACTGTTGTTTATATCTGTAAGTTGGGTGCAAGCTTCTTTGCTAAAGGATGAGCACATGTGATTTCACTGTGCTCTTCAGTTAAACATTAAATCAGAATTAAATCAAAATGACACATGCTTTCCTACTTTCCTTTTTCTTCTGAAAAGGAAATGAAAGTAGCCACTGTTGCCCTTGCATCAGCTATACATATTGAGATACTCTGTTCTGCTTCTGAACCTGAACCACTTCTAAAAAACTCTTGTGCTTTTACAAAAAAAAAATTGTGATTAGCAGATTCCAAACTATGGTTAGGAATCTCATTATTCTCCCTTTAAAGAAGGCGGAATCACACGCTAAGGATGCTGAATTCTAAAGAGGTCTGATCTGAGATATTTTACAGTTCCAAGATCACTCTAGGTTGCCATGGAGGTTGGCAGCCCATGGTTATGGAAAGACCTGCTGTATGTATCTGGCCCTGGTGCTTAAAAATGAAGTTCTCAAAGGCAGCCGTCACTTTTGAGTGTTTTGCCCTAAGACAACATCCAATGCACAAATAAGCTGATGGTGGGTTGAGAGTTGGACCTGTCTGTCCATATTTCATGTTCATTTTATGACGTCTTTTACAGCTCTAAAGAACTATATAGGCTTCCCTGCAATTCAGAATGAAATTGTGCCAGAGAGACAGACTAGTTTAAGATGATAAGAATTAATGCTTTTGCTGAGCTCAAGGACATGAAGCCAGGATATATTCAAATCCAGACCTATGCAAGCAACAAAACACTGTCTAATGACTGCTTGATCAGCTTTGTCACTTCAAAAAGGGGTTGAAATGAGTTATAAAATTAGTTTTAACACTGCAGTTTCTAAATGAGTTGTAAAATAAGCTGAGACAAGTTTGCACAAGAAACATTTGCTATTAAGCGTAAAACCATGGGACCTGAGCCAGGCCAGCTGTGCTACTGCTCCTCCTTTGGTCCTGTACCAGTGGGTGCCAGAGGCTACAGACTTTGGAGGTAGAAAGCATGTCTCATTGCTCTCATCTGATTCCCTCAGGCTGACACATGGAGCGGAACAGGCAGGCTTTACAGCAAACTGCATCTAGCCTTCTTTGGTTGGAGGAAGGGGTGCTGATACATCGTGTTCTGAGTTTTGGCAGGAGACACCATCAATGTTAAATGAACAGAAAAGAAAGAGACTTCAGGTTACCAACTTTTTAAAGTAGGATTGCCTATGGTATATGAGTTTACAAGCAGTGAGAGAAATGGGCCATACGAAGGTCCCTACTTAGACCTAATAATTAGCTATTCACAGGCTGAAGTTCAAGTGAAAGCTGCTCAAGCATTTTAAGTCAGGACTCAAGAATGCTGGGGTCAAGAGACAGAAAATGTCAAAGATAAAGATCTGGACATGCAGCAAGGTGTAACAAAATTACTGTCTGGATCTTGAAATTCATGAATAAAGATGTGTGAAACTTGGAAAAACTACCAGTGCCACACATTTCTTCCATTCCCGCCCCACCCCGCTTGTTCACATTGTAGAAGAGCATTTTACTTTGCTCGCGTTTCGTTACAGATTGGTGTTTTCTCCTGTCTCACACAGGCAGGACAGGATTGTCGGTGGGACTGGCACTGACATCTCTGCCACGTCTGGAGGGGATTTTGCAGGGACAGAGGTGGCAGAGTCAGCAAATGTGCTGATGACAGCAAGTTGGGAGGGAGTGTTGACCTGCTGGAAGGCAGGAGGGCTCTGCAGAGGGATCTGGATATACTTGAGAGATGGGCTGATTCCAATGGGATGAAGTTCAATATGGCTAAGTGCTGGGTCCTGCACTTTGGCCACAACAACGCCATGCAGTGCTACAGGCTGGGCACAGAGTGGCTGGAGAGCAGCCAGGCAGAAAGGGACCTGGGGGTACTAATTGACAGGAAGCTCAACATGAGCCAACAGTGTGCCCAGGTGGCCAAGAAAGCCAGTGGCATCCTGGCCTGTATCAAAAATAGTGTGGCCATCAGGTCCAGGGAAGTGATCCTTCCCCTGTACTCTGCGTTGGTGAGGCCACACCTTGAGTATTGTGTTCAGTTCTGGGCCCCTCAGGTCAGGAAAGATATTGAGGTGCTGGAGCAGGTCCAGAGAAGAGCAACAAGGCTGGTGAAGGGACTGGATCACAAGTCCTATGGGGAGAGGCTGAGGGAGCTGGGGTTGTTTAGCCTGGAGAAGAGGAGGCTCAGAGGTGACCTCATCAGTCTAGAACTACCTGAAGGGAAGTTCTAGCCAGGTGGGGGCTGGTCTCTTCTCCCAGGCACTCAGCAATAGGACAAGGGGGCACGGGCTTAAGCTCTGTCAGGGGAAATTTAAGTTGGATTTCAGAAAAAAATTCTTTCCAGAGAGAGTAATCAGGCATTGGAATGGCCTGCCCAAAGAGGGGCTGGATTCCCCATCCCTGGAGGTTTTTCAACTGAGATTGGACGTGGCGCTGAGTGCCATGATCTAGTAAACAGACTGGAGTTGGACCAAGGGTTGCACTTAATGATCTCGGAGGTCTTTTCCAACCCAACGATTCTATGATTCTATGAATCCCTGCCCCAGGAGCTCCAGCCCCAGCCGCGGGCGCTGCCCACGGGGCCGGGGCGGGTCCGCAGCCACGGCGACCGGCGCTGTAAACACTGCCCGGGCCGCGCCGGCACGGCTGTCCCAGCGCTCTGCTACCACCCCCTCTGTTCTTTTTCATTCAGCGAAAAACAGGATGGAGATTAGACGGGGGAAGGCAGTCCAAAACGAGAAAAGATCTGAACAAGGAGGTGGATTAGGATCTCCTGACCAGGTGGCGGGGTCGGGTGAGGTGGCGAAGACAGCCCGGCACCTGACACGGCATCGGAGAAGCTCCAGAAGGGTAAGGAGACTTGTTTTTCCCGTTCTCTAAACGCTAATTTTGCACCAAAATAAATCCCCGGCCCGGCTCTCCCCGCCCACGGAGGCGGGCGGGGAGGGCCGGGCTGGGCCGTGCTGGGAGGGCCGTGCCGGGAGGGCCGTGCTGGGAGCGGTGGCGTTGTGGCCGCGGCCTCGCCATGGCCGTGCGGGTCGGGGTGAGGCGGCGGAGGGCGGGCTTGGGGGCGGCAGGAGCGGGGCCGGTTCTCTGGGAAAGGGGAGATCCCCGCCCTACTGGCACCCGCCAGTAAAGGCATAAAGAGTTCGGCCGTGTAGCGGGTCCAGGCTGTGTTTGTCCCTGAAACTATTCGCTTATAGATATAAATGAGGGTGGCGGTTTTCTTGGTTGGTTGGGGTTTGGTGGTGATTGTTTTAATTATTTTGTGGTCCATGAAATGCAGTAGTTTTCGGCCTGCGGTGGGGGTGGACGTGGAAGATGCCGAGCGGGCCTGCGGAGATCTGCAGGATATGCGCCGGGGGCTTGACAGACTCCTGTCTTTGCCACAGGGACTGAGTGAATATAAGAGAAACTTCAAATGGAGAAGCCCAGAATTCTGTAGCCCGTCCCAGCACCAGAAATCCTTGTGGGCAGGACTTCGGTCGGATCAGTTTGGTAAGCACCCCTGGAAGCTGTCCCCTTGACTGTATAAGGCCCAGAAAGGTTTGGTGTGATGAGTGCATGGCCATGGTAACGGTTGGTGTTTGCAGTTTGTGCACTTTGTACACTTAAAAGTATATTGCTGGTTATCATTTAGCATATGTGTTTGAACTCTGTGTTTTTGCCAGCTACACTGAGACTGTCTTTTTTCAGATTAGTGCTATTTCTATAAACCCTGAAAAAAAGTAGTTTCTGACATGCAGCATAAGCCACATACCGAACGTGAAACACAAATGCAGTGTTAACCCTTACAGGGTGTGTAGAAGGTGATACTGGATTACCTGTGGTGTGTGGAAAAAGTAGAATTCCACGTTAAAGATGAGATTAGCTTGGGGCAACATTTGATAAAAAATAGAATTGTTATGAAGACTAGCAGGTACAGCCAACTGAAAGGAAAAAATTGACCATTAGATGGAAAAGCTTGTGATGCTGTAGTCTGGGATTTAAGGATTGTAGACATTGTCATGCAGGGAGAACTGGGGATAGGATGTAGAAGACAGAGGAAATAACATCTGGATTGAAAGGCCTGTAGGAATTTGAGGAGTAGGAGTAAGTGAACAGTGATGACAACTGTGGTGCTTTGAAAAGGAGTAATAAAAAATAATAATTATTGTAGTGGCACAAGGCAGATTAAAAAAAATTATGCAGTGCAGTGTGACTGCAGTATACAGTCTGTGTAATTAAGAGTACAGTGTATTCCTTCCTACAGTATGATGTGTTCTAAATTATGGCCTAGTAATTAAGAACCAACTACTGGGAGTAGGAGTTTTTTTAATCAAAATGCTAGATGTTTTAATAAATAATATAATCTTTCTGAAGATAATGCTTTATATATATTACTGCTTTCTTCCATTACTGCTAAATATGTCTTTCTTTAACCTTGCTTTTCCTAGCACATGGGAATCTGTATTGAGGACTATAATTTTCTCCAATTCTTAAAGGCTTAAACATCCAAACACTTTTAAGATCTTTTTACAGTTGTAATCTATGCTTATTTTCAAGTCAAACTGAATACTACAAGACTTGCAATAAACTCATGAATTAGCAGTACTGTGATTTCTTCTCTTTCTCATGCTGCAGTGGTGGTTTTGTGCATACTTGGTTAGTTTTTATATATATTTGTGTAATTTTCACT
The DNA here is from genome assembly GCF_047495875.1 of Pithys albifrons albifrons. Classification (NCBI taxonomy): domain Eukaryota; kingdom Metazoa; phylum Chordata; class Aves; order Passeriformes; family Thamnophilidae; genus Pithys; species Pithys albifrons. The sequence goes on from NC_092460.1 coordinate 66,281,298, forward strand.
CCCATCTCTTTTCATGTTTTTAAACATCACTCTTGACACCTCATAGGACTTGCAGATTGTTATTGATGATTTACTTGTGGTTCGTCTTGTTGAAATACAGTTGGCAATTTTAATAATTGCAAAAAATTTACGGCTGCAGGTGCTTGGAGTTCCTTCCTGCTACTTTTCCAGTGTTTTGCCGCTGTTGGAATTATTTCCTATCACCTGTGTGTGTAATCCAGACATTCTGTATACCTTTCACCACAGGTTGCTCTCTCTTTCTACATTGCTTCTTCATGAGACAGGACTGTCTCCCTCTCTCTCTCCTAGAAAGGATTTCTTTAAGGCATGAGTAAGTTTCATGTACTTTTCCATCACAGTTGAGCACTTTGAAGTGGATTATGATTTCCCACTTTGATTGTGTTCAGTCATGCATTACTCTTCTCAGAATGGTGGGGTAATTTTATTTTCACCTGCCTGTATTCTTAAAAATAACTTGATACCGGGTTTTGTTACAAATTTTTTTTTTTTTTACTTCTGGAAATGTTTTTGTGTTCATACTGTAAAAAGTCAACAGTTATCTGAGATGGTCTTAAATTGCAGGTGAAGGGCATCTGTCACAGTCCTTGAGAACCTGTTCAGCAAGGTGTGTTGTGCATGTGTAGTGCCAAGTGCTTGTAGCATAATCCATCGCTGCAGGTTGATTGTTCCGTATCTGTGTTAACCACATTCTTTTACCTGGCTGTGTTAGTTTTCTTGTTTTTCAGCTCCCAGAATCAACTTGTACGGGATTGTCCTGTGGACAGTTTTGCTTTATAGGGTTTTATCCAACATAGTCCTGGAGCACTATGTTCCTGTCTTTTTAGTGGAAAGTAAAGTCATTTTCAGATGAAAAGAACACAGATTTTCTATTTTCAGATAGAATTTCACAACCATGCCCATAGTTCATGGTCTGTCATTGCTCAAAGCTGCTGAAACAGTGCTTTCTAATAATCAGTTGTATGATAAACTTTCAGTTTGTTATTGTAATACAGTGGTATTATGTCTTCAATAGAATGTTTTTGTTAAACCTAATACTTATTTTTCAGGAATTGCAAGAGAACCAAAATTCATTTCCAAGAGAAGAGTACCTTACCGCAATCCACAGATTTCAAAGTCCTTTGAGTGGACAGCAGATTGTGATTTGAATGACCCGCTTGAAACTGAAGCTGCAAAGTTGCAGACAGACCACAACAATGGTGTGAATCAGGAAGAAATTGAAACACCAGAAGAACCCAGACTCCCTCTGAAAGATCAGTCACATTTGGTAGATTCTAGTGGTGAAACAGCTCTTGCCCTTACAGAGAACAACATGAGGAAATCACCCTCTGAAGCTCCACCAAATCAAAATGAAGCATTTTCATCTCCAGAAAAGGAATTAGAAAAAATGGGTAATAGGGTAAGAGAATATTTTTCCTTTTTTAACTGACCAGTATAAAAACTTCTAGCAGTGTTTTCATGCACATACTCAGCCTCTCTTATTTGTGTATTTGGATACTCTGTTGTAGCTTCTCTGTTAGGAAGGCAGTACTTTTGAGATCAGATTTTGGTGCTACTTAATTCAGTAGGAATTCTCTCTTCATATGTCATCATTGTTTTCGATTAAACAAGGATATAGGCAATAATATATAGACTCCTTGGGGTTGTTGACTCTGTCCTTTGCATTCATTTTGTTCATAAAATCAAAAACCAGACCATTGGTTTGAAAGTGTGTGTTGAAAGATGTGTGACTTGCAAAACATTGTAGGAAAGGAAACAATCATTTTTTTTGGTCTTTTTTATGTTGTCAGCTTCACAGAGTCCTTCAGAGGAAAGCAGGAATGAATATTTCAGGTTTAAATACTTTCCCCAGAAAATCTGAATATCGAAGCCAGTTTGTCTGGAAGAGTCCTCATGAAAAGTCACCAATACTTGCAGCTGAACAGGTAACATTAAAGAATTGAAGAAGTAAATTAATACTTTCTTTTAGGTATCAGCAAGTTGTCCACCTTCCAAGATTTTCTTTTTCTCTGTTTTGACAGGGGAGCAACGAATTTCAATGTTGTTACATGATTTTTTTTCTCTCTCACTATAAAAACGTGTGGTGTAATTGGATTTATTTCTACGTGATTCCTTATTGTGGTCAGCTCTAATTATTTGTTCTCCTTAGGCCTGGTTGTGTTTTGTTATTTCTTACAGGACTGTTTTCTTCTGTTTGCATGAGTTTACGTGTGTGGCCTTAGTTTGTTATTCTCAGTCTCCATCTCTGTGCCCATATACTTCTAAGCCCTAAAGTGTGTTTCTGCAGTGTTTTTTTCTTTAATGACAACAGCTTATATTCAAAAGTGGAATCTTCTGATTTTGAGATATTCTTGTGGCATTTTAATACATCTCATGTGCTTTTGAGCTTTTTAGGGTTGAAAGTGCTATTTCTAGTCAGACCACAAAGAGTAACTGTGATTGTGAGACTAATTTGTGTCTTCAGTTAATTGTTACTGCGATCAGGACTTAAGAAACTCAGTCTGTTTGTTAGTATTTCACAGTATAAAATGGGCACTCTGCTTTTATTTTGTTTTCTGTTGATGGGATTGCTAGAGATGGTGCACTCTGTTTTTATCTAGAGGTAGTGGATTTGTTCAGTAACAGCTTCCAGAGGAAGTCAATGTTGATAACTAAGATCAGTCACTGTCCTGTCTTTTTCTGTTGGAGTGCCAAGCAGGTGGATTTACTACAAGAATATGTTTCCCAGCAGTCCCTTATCCAAGGAGAACTCAGTTAAATGCATGACAATAGTATAGAAGCCAAAGGACCTTTTGGGGAAGAGCCAGGTCCCAGAAAGTCACCTTATGGAAAATTTCAAAGAGGATTCCATTTGAGTCTGTGTAAAATCCGTTTGATAATTTCATTATTGATGCTTGTGAACATTGTTCTTTTTTCAGAAGATAGACTTCAAAATCTGAAATAACGAACTTTGTTTCCACAGCTTGTACAGAATAAGAAGCATTGAGAATAAATCCATAGGCACTATACATCCGTGGATAAATACAACTTTGAGAATATTTCATTATAAAAATGATTCATATTAGCAAATTTATATTCTTTGCTATTGATTTGACGGAGAGCATACCTGAAAACTGAGTAACGACAATACCTTTCCCTTTAAGAGATTCTGTGAAAACATCAAAATTATCTGTCTTAAGTTATGTCATACCCAAATTCTCATAGCAAAGCTGCAGAAAATGTGTGCTTGTCACATATGGAGTGGTCTTTAAATTTGGCACGCCACGAGGGGATGATAACCAGGCAAATTTCGTTCATAATACTGTATTGATTGGAAAACAGTGGATTTTAATTTGCCCAACTCTAAGCATCCAGCTCTAAAACACAGAGCAGTTGTCCCTTTATGGACTGGAGATGTGCTGAGGACTCAGGGAGGTTTTACAGTATGCCTTTCAAAAAAGCATAATTCTACATACAACTCTGAAGGTGAACTGTCTTCCCAAATAAATGAAACTTCTGATAGTAAACTTCAGTAAGAACAGCATTTGATCACAGGTGTAACTTTATCTAACTTGACCAATTTTAAATTTTCATCAGATTAAATTTCTCCTGAATTTCTCCTAGAAGTTCATTAGTCTGCACGTGCTGTATTTGTATACATGACTGTCTCTTTGCTCATTTGTGAGTGTATTTGCATGAGTCAGTTAAGAGATTTTGAAAATTTACCCTTAAGGCAAGGAAATCACACTTTTTTCTTTGTTTTGTTTTCTTTTCCTCCCCAAGGTTGTTTGCAACACAAGGAAATCCACACCTACGGTTAAATCTCCTGCAGTTACTTCTGAAACTGCATATGAGAGAAATTTCAAAGCGTCTCCTCCTGTTAAGGGTCAGCAAGAGAGAGGTAGTTCAGAAGAGAAAGAATTTCGGGTTCGTGAGCAAGTAAATATTTCCCTGAAAGAAAGGCTTTAGTAGTACTTCTGTAGTTTTGATCTATGTTATAATAGGATGGGGTTATTTTGAAATTCTTTAGTTACATTGTAGAGCTGTTGCTAATGACACTGGACTCAATAGTGGTTCTGCTATAAAAGACTGAAAATAGCACTGTACAACTCTGCTCTTTGGGGTTTCTGTAGTGGGTTCTGTAGTTTCTGTAGTTCTTTTTTCAGTTTACCATGAAATTTTAAGTATGTTTTTCTGAGTTTTGAAGTGGGTTCATTTATATTCTTAATTAATACTTAATATTTTTTGTTGATCCCGGTCGAAACTTTGTTTTTAGTTATTAGGACAGTTTCTGAAATCTAAATCTCTGATTTATGCTCTCATTGGTATCAGTGTTGTCTCCTGGTGTGCAGGAGGGCAAGATAGGAGGTCTGATAAGTTTCAAATGTCTTAAATCAGAGATAGTGTGAATAAAAAATAATTTTGACGTATGAAAGATGCCACAGTTGAAACTGTTTTTCAGCCAGTAGTTGTAATTTGAAGAAACATGGAGGAAGGGTTACAATTAATTTGCCTTGATAAGTTGAAAGGGTGAGTAACTGTATTTAGCATGGGGCTCTAATGGGACATTGTGTAGCCTATGTGGATTCTGTTACTCAGTTCAAAATATTAATGTCTTTTATGAGAGTAAAAGACATTTCTAAATGCCTTTTTTAAAAAGACATTAAAGCATAAAAGTTTTAGAAGACATTTCAAAGTAAATTTTAAATACTAAAATGTCCTTTATGAGACTTTGGCCATCTTGCATTTCCTTGTCTTGCCGTTGACTTGTACAAACTTCAGTGGACATTTAGGAAACATACTTATGTCATTTTTACAAGATATGTGTAATGAAATGGAATTATTTCAGACTGAGACCTTCTGAATAGGTGAGAGCAATTTAGTCTGCATGATTGAACACATTTTGGAAGGTGGACATATGAATATTTATTTTTGTAGCAAGCTGCCAGGTGTTAGTGGTATCTAAATTCCTGCAGGTTGGCTGCCCATCCTTCAGGTAGAAGGACCACGTATGAGCCTCCTCACCATCCATCTCTGTTCTTGATAAGACAAAAAGGGCCACCGTCAGACAGCATGTTCACTAGGACCACTGCTGAGAGAAACATGTGCTTAATGTGCAGTGCCTGTGGCTTAGTTTAAGCTGCTGGTACTTCTGAGATGATTGTTGACTTGGAGATTTTGTCATTTAAAACTCAGACCTTCCCAGCCAGTGCTTTAAATCCAGTTTGGGAATGAGGAATTTTATGTCCCCTTTCGCCTCTTTTAGGAAATACGAAAAAAGCGTGAAAAGCCTGAGGCTTTCAGGAAGCATTTGTCTGGTTTTAATATCGGAATTTTGGGTCGTTTTTCAAGAACAGCTAATACAGTGAAATAAGAGAAGTCCTATGAGAAGGGAATTTTGGTGACAGCATCTAGAAAACTGGTTATTCATACCCATACTGCTTCTCTGATGAGTATCTTGAAAAAGTTTTTGGAAGATTTTGGTGGGCTTTTTTTTTTCTTGAATTTGAGCAGTATCTGCAAGGTCTCTAGCAGAATCGGAAGTCAGGCGTGAGATTTCCAGGAGAATAAAATAATGAGGGGAAAAAAAAAAATTTGTGTAAAAACCAAACAAATCAATCTAATAATTTATCAAACAGAATGGCAGAAGAAAAAAAAAAGCCTTTTTGGACTCACGTTAGAATGCACAGATACTGTATTATTTTGTTTCTGTGTTTCATGTTAATTTTGTAAAGTGTACAAAATGGATCACCTAACTAAGTGAATGTTGCACTCAGCAGCTTAGCTTTGGCATTTTGCTAGTTTATTTCTCTATTAACAAAACAATGTAATATATTTGTTTGTATTAAATATGCAAAACAGCTAACACTGAAGAAGAATTAACAATTTTCAAGAGCTTGATGTCAAAAAGAAATACAAGGGGTCTCAGATTGTTAGCTAATGTGGTATTTTTAAAATTATCTTTGCCTTAGAGTGAGAGGGAAGAACCGTTTCAAAAACCAGCAGAAGATGCAGAAAAACAAGGGAAATCAGAACAGAAACATCCTAAACAAAAAAATAAGCAACATATCAGTCCAAAGCCCCTCTCTTTACATACAAGTCGTGGGTATGTATAAAATAGGAAAACTTAGACTAGTGAATAGGTGTTCAGCAGCCTAATGTTTAGACTGGTGGACAATGGACCTTTAACTACCCCATGCTACGGTTGCAGGGGCAAATGCCCTCCTGCAGCTCTGGGACTGAGCTTCTTGTGGGTACATCTAAAGCTGGTGTTAATTCCCATCCTCGTCTCTGGGCAGCGGAAGTGGAAGCTTTGTAACCATTCCTGTTCAGTTGAACCTTGTGGTGCAATAATAGTATTACTAAGAATTTTAATATGAATGAAATTAAACTGATGCAGTGCTGCTACTAAACTTTCAGCAAGTCCTTTGAAATTCAGTCACCTCTCAAACTGCTCTCCTGTGCTTACTCCACACCTTAAAACTGTGGTGATTGTACTGGATGTCTGCGTTTTCTAGTCTCTGATGCCTTCTGTCCCTCAGTAACAAAAGCAAACACATGAGGTAAAGGGACGTAGAGAGACCTGTCCCACGTAGGGTAATCTGACACGCATGGAAATGAAATGAAATCGTATGTTACTGAGTGCTATCAAAGTATTATTTTTTCTGCCACATGCATACATTGCAGGAATTGAACTCATATTTTTGTTTTATACACATCTGAGATATGTCAAGAGAAATAAAAGACAAGAATAGATGTAGGCTTTAAAATGAGTAAACGAATCCATCTCTCTTTGTGCTTAATGTATGGCGGCGCAGTGATTGCTTTCATTCTTTCTGGCAGTATTAAAGCATTAAATTAAACGTGGGAGAGGAGACTTACCTAAGTCTGAATGCTGTTGGATATTAGGAGTTGATTACAAGATGATCACCCAAAATTCTATGAAACAAAATTGCTTTATGAAAATGTAAGTGGATATAGTAAGCTAAAAGCTAAAAGCTTTAACTCTTTAAAGAGTAAAAGCTTTAACTCTTTGATTTTCTTAGCTCTCTTATGTGGTGGATTGTAGTCAGTTTTGCAGTGAATAGTATGTAAAATTCTTGATCATTCGATATGGCTCTTTTCATTGAAGAGCAAATTTCTTCCTCTTATGCCTCCAGTTTTTTTCTTAAAAAATCACTGGGCAAATAGCTGTCAAAATGTGCAGGTTCTCAATATGCAGACAGGATTGTTGCTTTGTATGCAAGCTGTGCTGCATGACCTGCTTTTGCAGCAGAATGACTGATCAAGGCATAGCAGTGATGTGTTTTTTCAAGCTAATCCATTAGTTTTGCAACCCAAACTGAAGGGATTCTGACAGTTTTAAAGAAAAGGATGTATTGAAAGAAATTTTGAGTATAAAGAGTTTTTCAACCTTGGTATTTTTTTTACAAGGTGTGTTTTATTCTCTGACTTCAGGCTTTTGTGACCTATTTCTGAAGACGGATTTAAAAAGAGGGCTTTTTCATTCAGTGCTGAATATATTACAATAAAGTTAGTAATGTTCTGAAGCAAGATTAAAATGAAAAAAGTCTTTAGATTTAAGCTGATACATGCACAGTTCAGCGATTAAGGACTTGAAGTGCTACTTACTGTCTCCTATAGGTTAGATGATGTTAATTTTCTGTGTATGTCTGTGTGTGGCAGAAGGGAAAATGAACTCATCTTTTCAAGTTCTGGCGCCTTTTGAAGATCAAAACCAGTAGGACATAGTTAGAAGAACTACCCTGACCAGTGTTCTGGCAGTCAGATGTTTCTAGCTGCAGCAGTTCACCCCACCCATGTGCAGAGTGCCTTTAAAGTGGAGTTCATAGAAGGAAATTCTCAGACACACTAATGTCAAACAAGGCAGTTTTACTTAAATATACGTTTATCAGTGACTTAAGATGCCACACTTTGCACTGAAGTAATTGAGGTTTATGTGTATATCAAGTTCTGCTGATTTGGCTGTCAGGTCAAAAGCTTTAGGTAGAAGTGTTGCGAGGAAAAAACAACAGGAGTAACTACATGAAGGGCCACCAACTGTGAATGATTCCCCCCCCCCTCCCCCCCCAGCTTTCCTGGTTGTGTTGGTTTCAGTTGTTTGTGTTTGTGTTTTTCACATCTCACTGGCATTTAAGTGCAAATATATATACATGTTTATTGATGTAACTTTAAAAGTGTTCTTAAAGAGTATTCTGATTATCAAAGTTTACTCTTTCTTTTTTTCCTCTCCACATTCTTGATTTCTTAGGAAGATGAACACTGAATATAGGTCAAAGTTTTTATCTCCAGCCCAGTATTTTTACAAAGATGGAGCTTGGTCTCGTATTAGGAGTAAAATTCACAACCAGGTGAGTATTCTTAGAAAACCTGAAGCCTGAATATGCTTTGTATTTTGATTTTTAGATGCAAAAACTTTGAATTGTGGTGTTTATAAGATAGAGTTTTGAGATTGTAATGTTAGTGACTTAAGCTCCCTAAGGTGAGTATACAAAGATAATTATGTTCTGCCAAGTCAGTATAATACATAGCAAGAAAAAGATAAGAGATGGTGAGACTTAAAAAAGTACATTAATGTGGCATCCAAAGTGAGAGGAGTTTTGTTTCACTTACAATCAGAATCATTCATAAGTGCCTCTTCTGGCAGATAATCACATTATTGATGTTCATCCTGGTTTTAATAAGCGGAAATGTTCAAAATATGGAGTTGAATGATAGGCGATTCCAAGGAAATAAAAGGAGAAGGCCAACATACGTATCAACGCCTCTGTCAGCTTGATAGTCAGGCTCAGTTTCTTAGCTTGCTATGCTGAATCCATTCAAAGCAGTCAGCTGAATTCAGTCATACACAACGTAAAATTGACAATTTTTCATGCAAGTTTCAGCTAATCTGTGTATTTTTTTTGTAGTTTATTCAGTAACTGCAATCCCTATAACACTTGAGAGAACTCTGAAAACGCTGGGCGGTTTCAGGACCATAGCATTTCTTAGCAGCATTATTAATTAGATTACCTGAATTTGTTAAGTAAATAAAATCCATTGGTGTGCTAAGAAGCTTTTAGAGCTAGTTCTGTAACTCTGACTGAATTGATTTAGGTTTCTCCCAGGTGATAGAAGGAACCCTTGTAAGACACTGCACTGCTAACTCTGTGGCAGATACTTGGAAATGTGAGTTTCTTCATCAGTCGAAATGTGAGTTTCTTCATCAGTCGGGACCAAGGTGATATGGCAGGTAGAACTGGAGCAGATGGTTCTAGGGTGTTGGGCTTTGAGAATTTGCAAATAAGGATCTCTGAGAATTGCAGAAGTAGTGTGGTAGCATTCAGTTCAGTGTTTTCTCACTGAATTTAATCTAGCAAGTAATTTTCTTTAGGCAGAAGGAAATACAGAATACATACAAAAAAGGCAACGAGAAACAGGTCTCAAAGTTTAAAGTATATCATAATATGAGATTATTCATAATCAAATTTTGTGTATGCATGCATGAGATAATCCATTCCGTGAAAACAAACTCAAGAGGATGTTAGAGCACTGATAACAGCAATATTTTAATTTTTATATATATCAAAATAGGCATTAGATTTACTGTAATGAAGACTGTAGAATATTGTGAACTGTTGCATGCAGACTAATTGGTGTACAGGGTGTTTCTGTAGAATATTATGTCATTTTTCTGGCATTTAAGACTTTAATTTGTTGATGTTGCATTGGTAACATTCAAACCAGTAAGCAACAGTGCTCAGCTTCAAGAGCCACTGACTGGTAGGCAAATAAAGGGAAAGGGATGCATTGCCTTGAGGTGTATTGTGTTTGTGGCACAGTCATCTGGGAGGAGTCACTGCAGTATAGTCAAGGGAAAGAACAAGGGGATTGCAAGTGGAGAATGGATGTTTAGCTTTACATGTGGCATTTAATTAGAGTGTATGACAAACCAAGGATTTCCCACACTGCAGAGAAGTTTTTTGTGTGTGTGAAACTTTCCTGTGGAGACTTTCTTGCTGAAAAGGGAGCTGCAGGAAACTAGAAAAAAGTTACTTGGAGCAATTCAAAAATTGAAAAAAAGAATTACTGTGCTTTTTGGGGCCTTCCAAATAAAAGGAATTGTGCTGGATTGCAGAAAGAGCCAAAAATAATTTTAAGACTCTAATGACAAATATTTTATTCATGACAAATGTGCTTTAATTACATACACGTTTTCATGTGTGAATACCTACATTAGATCCTAGTATAAGTTTATGTAGAAGAGACTTCTATAATTGCAATTACCAGAATTTCTCCTGTCTCTGTTAGACTTTAAATCACGTGCCTGTCAAGGTTTAACCCAGTAGGGAGCCCCACAGAACCATTGTTAACTTCCCCTCAGTGGGATGGGGGAGAGAATTGGAAGGGTAAAAGTGACAAAACTCTTGTGTTGAGATAATGCTCAGCTGGAGCTGAAGCTGGACAGCATTGTGAGGGACAATAAAAAGTCCCTCACAGGGACTTACTATGTTAGTAACAAAAGGCAGTGCAGAGACAACATCCACCTGTTAGAGGATGAGGATGGTCACCTCACAAACAGGGGCACAGACAAGGCAGAGATCTTTAATGCTTTCTTTGCCTCTGCTTTCAGTACTGATGATGGGCTAAGGGGATCCCAGTGCCCTGAGCTGAAGGACCATGTCTGTGAGAATGATAAACTCCCGGTTCACCCTGAACTCGTGTGGGTTCTGCTGCTCCAACTGGATCCCTGTAAGTCCGTAGGACTTTATGGAATTCATCTCAGAATACTCAACTGATGGCTGATGTCATTGCAAGGCCTGTTTTAATGATTTTTTTGAATGGCCTTGAGAATCTGGAGAGTTGACTGCAGTTGACTGGAAGCTGGCTAATGTCCCAGTTTTCAAGGTCAGGAAGGATGACCCTGGAAACCATAGGCCTGTCAGTCTCACTTCAGTTCCTAGTAAAATTATGTAGAAGATTATCCTGGGAGGTATTGACAAACACCTGAAGTCACTGGTCACAGACGACAGCATGGCATCATGAAGGGAAAGTCCTACTTGTCAAACTTAATTTCCTTTTGTGACAAGGTAACCCATCTAATTGATCAAGGGAGACCAGTTGATGTAATCTCTTTGGATTTCAGTAAAACTTTCAATACTGACTCTCACAGGACCCTTCTGGACAAAATGTCCAGCACACAGTTGGATAAACATCATGCAGTGGGTGAGCAATTGGCTCACGGGTCAAATGGAGCGTGTAATGGGGTGACATCAGACTGGTGACCTGTCACTAGTGGGGTTCTGCAGGGCTCCCTCTTGGTGTCCTGTGCTCTTCCAATATCTTCATAAATGACTTGGATGCAGGACTTTCGTGATCCCTGTGGATTCCTTCCAACTCAGGATATTCTATGGTTCTATAACATAGGAGAACTGAATAAAATATTTAATTAAGAAAGAATCCAACAATTTGAGAAATACATTAACAACAGATTAGTGAAAGTATGCATAACTTGAAAAACAGTGCCAAGTACATTGGTTTTGTTGTAAAGCAACTTTGGCCATTCACAGTATAGGCTGCCCAAGAGTTCCTTTGGTTTCTACATGATTCCACACTTTTTCCCATACTGATGAAGAGAAGCGTTCTTCTAACCTCTGTATCTGGTGGGTTGTTGAGACTTACCCTATCAAAGGTGCCTATAGAACATCTCTGGTTTGGCATAAGTGATCAGATGATAAGCTCCAACCAATTCAGTCTTGTTTCTCCCTTAGTTGGGGCTGTGTCCAACTTTGGATCCAAAGCAGACTTTCCGAAGTTCTGAGTCTGAACAGGCAAATGCTGTGATACAATCCTGGTGTGACCTTTGCCATAGTGATTACTGCTGGACTGCTTCTCTGCAATTTGTTATTAAGCGTTACTTTTCAGCATTGAAATGAAAATCTCCTTGAATTATACTTTTGAAAAATTAAGGATGGCAATTTATAATTACAGTAGGACTCTCTGGGGCCTGTATCCTGCTGAGTCACTGAAGGAGCTGGTTGTCCTTTGTACTTCTCCACAATTCACTGGAGACATAGTGTTCTTCCTCCCCCTGCAGTACCCCGTTGCTCTGGATTTATATTCCTTCTGTTGTGGCTATTATAATTAATTTTGCATTCTTCTACTTAAAGTGAGTAATCCAGTAAATCACTTGCACATCAAACTTTAAGTTCTCTGAAATGGCAAGCGTATATTTTTAATGGGGTATTCTTTGCAAGTTTAGTGGGCCAAATTGTGGGATATCCCTTTGCTGCATTCAGTTACGTTTAGTGGGTTTAGTGGAATTTAGCCCACTAAGGAAGAATGGTGTGAAATCTATCATGAAAGAAGAATAAAAAAGAAAAGCTAGGAAAATGTGCCAGTGGAAGTGTCAATATTAGTTCTTGCTCTTTGACAAAATGCTTATTTGCTGTAAATCATTTTTAGTAAGCCAGAATACACATGCTATCACAAAGTTATTTCACATAATTTAAATGTAAACATTTTGATTTTGCTTTTGCTTCTTGCACTTTAGTTGTGTTAGGGTGAAGGACAGAAGACAGCATTTGTGTTTAAATAGTCTTAACCATAAAAATAGGCAGTTAAATGCCATCCTGACACACAATCCCATCAGATCTCAGAAGCTGAGCAGGGTCAGGCCCAGTTAGTACTTGGATGGGAGACCTCCTGGGAATACCGGGGGCTGTAGGTTCTAGTCCTGAGGACTTCACTGTCACTGTCCAAGCTCGCTTGGCCATGGCAGATGAACCTCAGGAGTTAAAGGGTGGGGCCAGTTCTGCACATGCTGTGCCTCACCTAAAACATCCACTGCGCAGGCTGGAAGGGCACACCCACCTGGGGAGAGCCCTTCCCACGTCTTTGTTTGCTAAGCCTAGCCATCATTATCAGCAGCTGTAAAAATGATGGTGTGTAATGTCTGAAGAGAGTGGTTATCACTTTTTTTTTAAGACTAAACTGAACAGTTTTGTATCTCATTCCTGCAGTTACTGATAGGCTAGAAGGAATAATTTTGATATTATGTCTTACATTCAATAGCTCCAAGAATTCTTGTCTAACCATCAGCTTCTCACTAAGATTATTGTAGCCAGAGACAGTTGCAGTGTTTGTGGCATACAATTTTGGTATTACACATGCATATAGATCTGTTGACTTGAAATAATCATAAATCAGTGGTGAATGTATTTTTGTGGGTTGATGCTTGGAAAGTCCTTTGATTTCCTCAAGCTTGGCAAAAAACTGGTGAAATACCAGTGCTGATTTGTTTTAGAGCTTTGTATTGAATCTCAGGGAGGCAGCATAGAGCTATGTTTTGACAGGCCTTTAATATTTAAGTTCTTACTTAGACTGAAGGAAAGTTACAACAGTGATAATAACAATACAATGTTGAAAGAAAAACAAGACATTTAAAAATAATTATCTATTCTTCTCCTTAGGCATCTCAAAACACCCTAAATTCCATGTGGTATATGGAGGTTGGTTGCATCAAAGTTCCTCTTTTCAGTGTTTGGAGCACTCAGGTCTGAGTGCTGATGGAAAAGCTAGAATCCAGCACTAAACTTATTCGTAGTTACTGCATAAAATTTTGTGCTCATGGAATGAATAACTGACAATTTTGCTTTGGCTTCATGGCTCAAACATGCTTACTGAATATATGCTTTTGTTATTTTTGCTTTCCTTTTGTTACCTTTATTGCAGCATGCAATGTTTGCACTGTGGCTGGCCCTGTATTATGAGTAATCTGCCAGTAGCTAATGCAGATACTTGATAGTAGCCTAGTAGTGAACTCTAAACAGACATGCAACTTATGAAACCTTCATGTGTAGGTGAGAGAACTTCGAGAAAGAGCAAAGACTTACAGGCAACGAGTAGAGGGAACACACTTCTCCCGATACCATTTCAATCAGATTCTGTCTGATAATAACAGTCTTTGGGATGTGTCCTCAACTTCCAGTTCAGAAGAAAGCATCAGCGACAACATCAGAGCACTAGATCTTGCTGGGTAAGGTCATCATTCCTGCCTGTTATTCTGCAGCTTTGAAACAGAGCAAAATGCTGAATATAGGCTTAGTATATACGTGAGGTTTTGGATGTTTGACTGCATTTAAGATGCCGTTGGACAAGGTGCTCAGTAATCATCTAGGTTCCTTTTCCCCTGGAGAGTTGGACTAGCTGGTCTTTTGAGGACCCTTCCAAGCTGAGTATTCTACGATGTTGTGATATATAAAGTCTCTGGAACTGATGAAGGCATTTACCTTTTCACATAACAGTTGATATGTGCTCAAATTGAAAACAAAGCACAGTACAGTATTCTGGAAGAAGATTAAGTTACTCCTTTATAATTCTCCACAAATGCATGTTAAGTGCAGCGACCTTAGTCTTATCAAATCTGGAAGAATTTTGCACTGAGTTATGCAGAAGTAATATTCTTCTTTCCACTGGAATGATATGAAATATGTTTTGTCTACACAGATGTTATTGATATTCGTGTCAGGATTTATTAATTTTGTGGTTGAGTCTTAGACACTGTTTAGTTCGGAGCTGAAGACTTAGAAACTGGAATGTGTGCATCTATTTTATCCTTTCTTTGAAGGCTATCAGAATTGACAGATATTAAATCCCTTGCTAGGAAAATTAGGAATTAGTATGTTAGTAAAATGTACAGACAGCTATTGCTGAAACAGGGAGGGGAAAAAATTGTAATTTGTGTCTTCTCTGAGATCTGGTATTTCCAAACAATGCCTTGAATGCCTCTGTAGTCCACTGGAGACTGCTGTATGCAAGCTACTTTTCTTGTGTGTGAGAGATCTACCCACTTGTGTGACTGTAGCTTTAATAAGTATTGTGGGATGACATGTAAAATAGTATTTATTACTCTACAATGTGTGATGTTAAGTATGGTGTAAGTTTTTTGGTCTGCTGTTAGTTTTCTTTTCCTGTAAAATACTGATCCTCTTACTGACCTAATTTCTGGGCACTGGGCTAATTTGCACAGATTTCTTTGAGTAGTTGAGAGTTTAAGACTTTGAAAAGTTGTGCCTGAAGAGTTATCTTCTAAATTTATTGGCTTTCAAAATTATGCTATCAAAGATGCCCTTTTATGGAAATAATTATTTTTTAAACACTTCTAATAATCTAACTTGTTTAAATTGGAAGTAGAGCACTAATTTGCACTGCATTTTTGAAACTACTAATCCAGAAAGAGCTTTCATAGAATCTAATTTGGAAAGGGGTTGTGCTTAAACATCAGTTGAAACTTCAGTGGAAATTTATAACCATTCATCATATCAACTGTACTACTTTTTAATATCTGAGCTGTACTTTTTGCAAAGGACTAAACTGGATGAATGTGTTCTACATAGATATGTTTATATTGTGCAAATCTGATATGAGATGCTGTGTTCTTTGTTATCTAGAGTTTCTGAAAAAGAGACTGTATCAAGCCCTCAAGGGCTACAGCAACCTGACTCCAGAGAACAACAACACCAGGACAGCACTGCAAAGAAAGACGTGCCAGGTGCTGTGACTGTTCCAGTCAAAAGACGTTTAGTTTGGGATGAACAACAAGGTGCTGAAGAAAGGGAAAACCGTCAGTCAACAGAAGAGGACGAAAAAGAAGATGAAAAGGCTGTAGCTGTGGCCCAGCAGTTAGAAGAAAACAATAAGGATGCCAAAGAAGATAGGAAAATTGAAGGGTAAAATGGAACATTTTACTGATGTATCTATATATGTGTGTGTATATATATATATATTTTAACTCTAACAGTCCAAAAATTTGTAAGTTAATTAATTTTTTTTTTACATTGCATTTACTTAAGAGAGTGCAAGTTGGTGTGACACTACTTTTGTTGTTATCAGTATCATAAGGAATGAGAAAGTTTAAGACATTGAGCTGGTTGATAGAAATGGATCTATTATGAAGAATACAGGATTTCTAATTTGCAGAATGGATGTTTGTAGATGCATGAACAATTGTAATGTTTTTCTGCAGAATTACGAAATTTGCAGTGTGGGCCTCTTAGAACAGACTGTTAATTACGCAGCAGCCAAGTTCAAGTTTAGTGAAAATTGAAACTCGCAGTTTGCTTCAAGTTGACAATGTAGGATTGATAGGAGTGAAAGGATAAGATACATGCTAATCTTAATCACAGAATCAGCTAAGTCAGAAGGGACCCACAAGGATCATTAAGTCCAACTCCTGGCCCTGCACAGCACCATGCTCAAGAGTCACTCTGTGTGCCCAAGAGTATCGGTCAGTCTTGTACTTAAGCAATTATGTTTACAAAAATTCATGAACAAAGGTAAAGGACTTGGGAGAAGAAAAAGTATGTTACTGAGCACAGGTTGGAAAAAGGTGGAGGGGTATTTATAAATAATGAGAGGTCACTTCAGTATGTGCATAGTACTGTATTTGATAGTTGAAAGATCCAAATTGTATTTCGTTACAGAAATCTCTGGCTTTCTACTGTACAGGTTGTGCATACTTTTTTATTTTCAGAACAGTATTTTAGTGTAATAGATGTCTAAATCAGAATAACTTTGACTCTTGTTACCATGCAGTCTAAACATTTTATATTCCTCATTTGATTTTATCTTTGGTGTTGCAACATTAATCAAAGGTAAGGAACTCTAATTCTCTCCTTTGAGGATAATGCAAAACCCAGACAAAGAAAAGTTGAGATGCTAGACCCAAATAGATATTAAATTCAGGCTTTCCAAACTACCATCTGGAAAACCCCTCTCAGTTTTTATCTTACTGTAGAGATTATCTAGTTCATAGATGCCTCTGATTGACATTGAAGATTTACTATTATCCTGCAGTGTGGTTCTGTGTGTGTCGATACGTGATAAACTTGGCCATGCAGAGCAGCTTAACACTTGCATGTTATCTAAGCCTTCTGGAGAACTAGAAATGAGGAATTCTTTGCCTAAATGCATGTAGCACACAATGATACGATTAAGTTCTTTACATAGTGTGGGTATGCTGCCACCTGCTTTTGAAATGCACCTGGAAGAAGAAGACTGAAGTGGTAGTGCTGATTTATTTAATAATCTGGGGCTGTAGCGATTACATAAATGTGGGGTATTTGGTTTCAGTTCCACCACATTGACTGAAGGGTGTCACACCTGCACTCCCACCTCAAAGGTAGCAACCAGGTTCAAAGTTTCTCTGGGTGAGTACTCTTTCCAGCTCTCCTGTCTGTTTGTGCAGCAATACATTCAGGATTTACTGGGACAGAAGGAGCCTGAATTTGAAGCTTGAGACTACTTATGTATTCTATCCAGTTAAATAAAAAAATTAAAATACATAAACTGAGGCTCAAGGACTGGAATCCAGGACTCCCATTTGCAAACAGATGTTTTAGCCGTAGGCTGTTGCAATTTTATGACCTTAACTGTCTTGCCTTAGGCTTCATTGTGGGAATGGATTAGAACAAAAAGCTTGAATGCAAGACTTCTGAGTCCTTAGCTAATTCTTTAACAATTTCTCTTTTTTTTTCAGTGAGAATTCCTTAGAATTAAATACTTCTGCAGCTGTGTCAGATTATTCTGTGTCCTCAAGGACAGGTGGCAAGCTTCCTACTCCAAAGCTGAGAGCTCTTGGTGACACTCAGAGGATTCCTCATGATCGCACTACCCCTGCTGTTGGTAAAAAGACTTCTAAATACAAAGCAGTATTTCAAGAACTAAAGAAAAAAAACATAAATTAATTAGTTTATTAAGTTATTTAATGTAATAAGGCATTTTTCATCTTTTCCACTACTATAGGAGGTACAGTTTTAGTGTCTCCTCCTAAATTCAAGTCTTCATCTTCATCACAAAGAAGGCGAGACTTAGGAACAGACCCTTCAAAAAGAAGGTCCTTCCAGGTGAGCCAGAAAAGGCACTTGCCATTCTGAGTTGTAGGAATGTGCTATTTAAGTAACAGTGAATAATTTATTTAATAAATCTTCTTGAGTTGTTACTTGCTATCTTAAAATTCTCGGTATCTGTGACTAAAAAAGGCCTGTGCCTGGATAAATAAATTTTTTGTGATACCAAGCAAGGGAGTTGAGACTACTGGAGTGCTGATGTCACCATTAATGTTGTTCTGGCCACTGACATAAGGCAGAGCTCCAAATTGCTTGACTTGAAAGACATTCAAGAGGGAGAGGCTGGGTACTTTTGTACAAGATAGATTATTATGCCCTAATAGTTTCACTGTTCCTTTCCTTTCCTGCTGCTTTTGCTTTACAACTTGAATAGTTACTAACAGAAAAATAGAAACATTTAGGACCTGTCATCCTCAAAATTGCAATACTTGTCAAGTTGTGGTTGGTCTGTCATCCACAAAGACAGCTACCATTTAACTGCATACATCCTCTGTAGTAAGTTCTGTAATAGAAGCAGAGACAGTTGCATGCAAAGTTGGTTGTGTTGTTTTAAAATCTAAACCCACATTTTTTTGCAGTGGAGAAAAGCAACTCTTAGCTTGGCCTGATTAGGTTACTTTCAGACTGTGTTAAACGTTTTGTTACTAGCACATTTTCTTTAGGCTGTCTCACAAGCTTGGAATACTTACTCTTTTAGTACCCTCATGAGAAGTATAACAGTGTAAAGCTAGCATTTGCTGTATATGTGAGGTCTGTCCTGTAAGGCTGTATATGAGATGTTGGGCTTTTGTGCTTTTTTGATCCTTTTTTTTTTCTTTTTCTATTGTGTTGTAGCCTGATGTGAAAAAGAAAGCCGTTTCACTCTTCAACTCTCCACCTGCTGGACTGGGAACTGTGGATCCTCTACCACTTAGACAGGATCAGTGGCCTACTAACAGGGTTGCTGATGAGCAAGTTCCTCTTGCATCAGCCCATCAAGAGCATTCCTTGGCAACTTCTGTGCTAAAGTCAGCAAAAAGCTCCTATTTGCCTTGCTGGAGTCCCTCTCATCGTATTCAAGGAACTCTGAAAGATCCAGAATTCCAGCATAATGGTGGGGTTTGTGTATTAACCATCTGTGTTAGAGGGCTGCAGGATGGAAATGACTACTGTGCAGTGTTCAGCCCAAGAGAATGCTGAGCTTGCTGCCTTACAGTTTCTACAAGGGTTGTGTTGTATGTAAACAAAAGCTTTTCTGCTATATGGTTAATCTTGCTGAGGAAATGTGCACAGCACTCCTCCTTAGTTTCAGATTTCACTAATACCATTGCATTCTAGTAGTCTACCGTCTAAATTTGCCTTAGTAATTTCAGTAAGTACTTACTATAAGAATGATTTGGTTTAGCATAAGCAGCTATAATTTTTAGTATCTAGTCTACAACTGGATGCTGTGACACTTTCCCAGCTGCAATTGCCAACACCAGTGTATAACTGACACCTTTATGGTATAGTGTTACTTTGCAGGAGTTATGGATTTCTGAGAGATAAGCTCCTTAAATATTTCTGCAGGATATGGAAACAAAAAAGCCACCTATAGAAGATTTATTGGATATTGAGTAAAGCCTTTTCTTGGCTGAGAAGGAATTTGGGCTGGAGCATTTCAAAGATTTTTAATGATGTTTAAGGGTACTGAGGACATAAAATTGATAAAGAGAAGAATCCTTCCCCCCTTAGCCTCCATTCCAGAAAGCCTTTGTATGGCTGCTTAAGGTCCCATGATTTTTGGTCTTTTGATTATAGAGTAGTATTTCCATTCTCGAATGGAACAAGTAATTGTCAAGTGGGAACATGAAATCCAGAGAATTTCCGCAGAAAGAGGTTAGAATCAGTGCCGAGTTCTACTTCTGCATCTTGAGTGTGGTTCACTAAGTAACTTGTAGCATGTACTAAAGACAGGTGTCTTGAGAAGAATACAGTGGAGTAAGTTTATTTTACCTCAGCTTAGAGTGAAGGAGTCTGGTGGAATTTGGGGTATTTTTGCTATTAATAAGACTCTTGTTCTGGAAATACTGTTGCAATGTTTTAAAATATTCTAAAATAAAATACTATGCTTTGTCTATTTTGAAATTATTCAAAACTGTGCCTTTGGCTTTTTGTCTTAGGGAATCTTGGCAATCCAAAGGTGAGAACTTTCCAGCTGCCCCTTCGGGAAAGAAACTGTAATGATGAAGGTATTTCTTCTCTCAAAGTATTATTGTATGCCATGTGTATATAATCTAGATTAATTTTAACTTCTGCATGAATGTGAGAGATTTCTGAATGCAGTAATTAATACTGGTTTATGTGTTTGCCTGAATAATTACTGCATTTTTTTCATTAAAATAATTTAAAAATGTTCATTTTAGTAATCTGAAGTTTGCATATGAAGGTACAGTGTAGTATGAATAAATCATTAAATGTGGCTGAAAATTAAACAGACCATTGTGGCTCAATATGTGGCTTTCTGTTGGTTCCTTAGTTCCATTCCTAAAATAGTTTCCTCCTCACTCACTATTAAGCCTTTGTGTTGATACCAACAGAAACAAACTGCAAAATTATCACAGCCCAGATTGTAGCTGCAGTAACTTTGAATGCAACTTAAAAGGTACCACAAACCTTAAGATAAAGGTTTTGCCTGTGAGACCTTAGCACTAGATGTGCAGCATAAAATGATCCCTCTGACTTGAATTTTCATACCTGTTCTCTGCTCAGTGTATTAGGGGTACTTATGGCATCTTGCTATTCTGACTGCTGGTTTGGCCTTTTTTTCTATTGATTGTAAAGTTAATCTGGAAGAGCAGCAAATACACAGCCCACCAATGTATCTGGCTTGGCCCCTTTGTGGGCAGACACAAATAAACTCGGTAGCATGAGTCAGCCAAAGGCACTGTAGCCCGATTAGCTTGAGCTGCCATATGCTTTCCTAGTGTGGTGGCTGAGGTTGAGCTTGGTGTGGTGCTGTGCTTGTTGCAGTCACCTTTGTTTCAGATCAGATTATGGCCAGAGCAGGCTTTTATCTGATTGCATTTTATTTATAGTTATACCCCAAAACAACCAAAAGGTTTTTTCAGTACCCCTTGCGCTTCCTTTGCTCCTTGGTTTTAACCAAGGTTCAGGCTGATTCTCTATTTTACTCATTGCAGTTGGCTCAAAAATATGTGGGTTGTGCAGATGGCAGACAAGCATCTGTGTAACTACATAAAATGTGCAAAATCCTGTAGTACTCGGCAGCTTCCCACAAGCTTTGATGCACACAGATTAAGTGTTGTAACTGCTGGTTATTTTTTTCCCTATAGCTGAGT
The DNA here is from genome assembly GCF_047495875.1 of Pithys albifrons albifrons. Lineage (NCBI taxonomy): Eukaryota > Metazoa > Chordata > Aves > Passeriformes > Thamnophilidae > Pithys > Pithys albifrons. The sequence goes on from NC_092460.1 coordinate 66,302,524, forward strand.
GATGGTGTATGAGCTTTCAGAAACAGGTGAAATGTGCCAGCTCACAGACTTCTGTATGTCCATATTTGTTCATGTACATACAAACCTGGGTGTTACTCCCATGGCATGTCTGCTTGCAGAAGTGCTGTTAGCAGTTTGCTCATAAATGGGGAATATAGTTGTTATGCATAGCGTGTGAGGGTGTTTGGCTCACTGTATTTTAAAAATTTAGAAATGCTGCTGAAAAAGTACAAAGTACAGGTGCTGTTTGGATTGAGTTGTGGAATTTTTTCTTGGTTTTTTCTTTTTGTTGGTGAGGGAGCTGGGACATAGTGATATATTTCTTTTGAATCCATTGCAGAAGAGTGGGTGTAATTAAGGTCATTTTTCAAAGATAGCATCTTGACAGGGTTGTAGCAACATTTTAATAATGTTGTTAAAAAATTATAATGTGCTTTATCAGACAAGCAACATCAAGACTGACTAATTTTAAGAGTTGTGCTGTATGTGGACCCTGTATTCTAAAGGAAGACCCTTCATAAGTATATCTCTAAAGTGTGCTTCTTGTTGTCTTTGTGGTAAATTTCTGTTTTTTTCAGAAGACATGTTTCTTTCAGCAGCTTGTGGCACACTAGCTGTGTTTGGCACAGACAGACTCTTGGCAGCATGGGTTCTGATATTTTAGTCATGTTATCCTGAGGTTGTCTGCCTTGCTCGAAACAGTGTGTTGCTTTCAAGAGTATGTTACTACGAGAGTCTAGTCACAGATTTCAGTAGCAGAGGCACAATTCCTGAGGTCTTCTGACGCAGGAGAGTAAATGTAAAGATGTCTTTGAGAGTTGGGACATGATATGGATCTCATTCTGGAGTTTGTCAAATGGTGCGCATGTAATTCTGTTTAAACTTACCTAACATGCTAGAAGCTTTCTAGTGAGGTTCTTCTTCAGCACATCCGTTACCAACTAATTGAATTAAAGCCTACTGTGGTACTATTTTAACATCCATCGTGAAAGAGGGCATAAAAATATTTACACACCCAAAATCTGCCAAGAATGGCTCTTTTGATATGTATATTTAATCTTCCTATTTTTCTCTTACTGCTCTTCCCACAGATGACAGGTTGTCTCAGATTTCTGCTCGCTCAGCAGCATCTAGCTCTCTTGCATCTCAGATACTGGAACGAGCTCAGAAGAGGAAGGATTTCTGGGGCAAGACATAGTCTCTCCTGCCTGTTGTGTAGAAACTTTTCTGTAAAATAATTAATTTTTTTATAGTTTGTATTATATATTTTAAAAAATTGTGATTGTAGATTTCACATTCATGCTGCATCCTTTCACTTAGCACTGATATGGCCCAAGTTTTAGGACTTGCCATCTCAATTAAAATTAAATATTTAAACTGGTGTTGAAAATTAATGTTCTTTATATGTCAGATCTTAATTCACTATGTCTCAACAGCCATGTGAGGCTTTTTGTTTTTGCTGTGGCACCTCTTGAAATGGAGGTAATTATTTTTTGTATGGATCCTGTGTGTTACTTTTTAAATATGACCTGTAACAGTATTCGGGGACAAAACCATCAATCATCAAATACCTCATTGGCTTTATTTTAACTTGTTATCTTAAAGGCAACAGTAATATATTTGTTTATGTTGCTTTATGAATTGTCAGCACAACACAGTTACTTCTGCTATTTAACTGCTGTTAATCTGTAACAAAAAGAATTCTTATTTCCTAATGATGGAACATACAGGAGTTTGAGAAAAGGACACAAAGCATTAGAGTTTGTTCCTTATCCACATGATTTTGGCCAGGATGACTGTTACAGTTCAGTGTGTACAGTACTGCAGTTTGTCAGATTTACAGATGTAAACACTTGTCTTGTAGAGTGAGACCCATGTTTAGTGTTAATTTCAGCTTCTCTAGAAAAAGCAAACTCAGCCATCTGAACCAGCAATGTTCCCCAGCCCCACTTCAAACTCAGGTATTTAGGTGTAGTTGATTTCTTAAAATAATCTCAAAAGAATTTTTTTTCCTTGACTTTGACATTTTAATTACCTCTCATTCTAGTTGCTTGTTGTGGGGAGAGTGACACTGTTATGATTGTCACAGTGAAATGTGTTTGTGATTTATGCTGACAGTTCGTTTTATTTTTCCAAGTGATGCAGACAAGTTAATATGAAGTAGAAGAAATGGGTGGCTAGCAAGCAGTTTAGTTCTTGTTTAGTTTTAATACTTCATTTGGAAATTTTATACAAGAACAATTTGAATTTTGTACACATTTGATTACATTTCAATTTTGTATGCAATTATGTATGCATATAACTGAAAATAAAAAAGGTTTTCTGATTTGTTTGTCTCCAAGTTATGTCTGTTTCACCCGTTCAGCTGGAATATCTCTGGACTTATGAAAGCCAAGGTGTTACCTCAGAACTGATCTTCAGAGAGAGTAATTTATTAAAGCTATATATGTTGACATTTGAAATCATGATTGAGTGCAGATACTTTAAATGGTGACCTGGAGGAAGGGGGTGCTACACAGGCTGGAAAGGCTGAAGTGCCCAAAGAGTTAATCCCCAACAAATGATTTAAAGAGTGTTGATGTAAAGAGTGAGTGAGTGCTATCCAGCACTGATAATATTAGAAAACAGTATCAACTTCGTACATTACGGTAGGTTCCACCAGTGGAGTTGTTTGAAACATATCAAGGTATTTTATTTTATATCAAGGACTTCTGGGATTATTCTGTGGTGTGCACTTTAGGACCAACTATAACTTACACATTAAGTTTCTACTGAAAGGGAAGCTATGCAACAGCCTTTATGGAAATTGCCAGTTTTCCTCTAAAATTACAGTGTTATAGTGGAAAACTTAATGGCTAGAAGTGGAAAATACTTTTGTTTAGGAGGGAATGTTGCTGTGGTGTTTTGTGAGTGGGTTAATTTTGATGGCTTCTATCTACATTATCCTTACTCAGCATGTTCTCACTGTTCTCCTGGCCAAGAGTGGTCATCATCCACTGCTTTTCTGTGATACCTGTAACCTGAGTTTTATGAACTGTGTCCTCTTTTTAACTGTTGTTTTTCTATGTTGGCCTGGTTTTCCTGGCTGACAGCATTATCACAGTGTTTGTGCAGGTCTGATTTTGAGGCCTGTAAGTTACAGGTACTATAACAACGTATGCACCAGATTTGCTTGCAGTATTGCATAGTGAGTCTGGTACATCTAGGTAGCTCTGAGTTTGTTAGATGTGTGAAGTATGGTACTTGTGTATCAATTTCTGCCAAGGAGAAAGTGGAAATGATAAAGAAGGGAGGCATTCTTGTTACATGAGGGTACACACCCAATTTAGATATGCGAATAGAAATTCCTGGTGTCTCACACATTACTGAGCAGTATTTCCCATCTAAACTAACTTTTAGCTTTTGCCTGAAATGTTCCAATTGAATTTACTTTTGGAGAAAGTGTAGACAAAATCCCTGTTTCTTCATTATGCTAGTGCAAAGCTGAAGTGTGCTCTTCTGTAGTCTTCAAAACAGATGTAAAATTCTTTATGCCTGTTTTCTCTATACTTCTATCTTGTTCAAGAGGGACTTTTTGTTATGTTTTTCTAAATATTTCAGACCAAACTTCAAACGTACTGTGTTTTCAAGCAAACTGAACATGGAAAAAAGGTTCAAAAGTACACCCTTTATTAATAATGACAAGTGCATGTTGTACAGTGAATGTGTATTGTTTTCTGTCAAGGAAACCTTAGAAGCCTTGGAGAGACCAAGTAAGATAAATAAGGAAGAAGGCAGTTGTTAACAGGAGAGTATCTAAGGAATAAACAGCTTTGGGAGCTTGTCAACTTAAGATTTACAAATCCAGCCCATAAATAACTGATCCAGTCAGTAAGTGTTGAATTGAATATCTTCACCTGCTGTTCCCAAGATACCTGGTGGGTGAATCTCGGGGCGGGGGGTGGGGGGGGAGGATTCACAGCTCTCTACCACCTACCTCTCTACAAGTAAATAAGCCAGCTCATCCTCACTGACTTCTCCAAGCTGGGAAAAGGCCTTCCCTATCAGTAAGGCATTCCCTCAGCAAGTCGACAAAGAGACCTCTCAAGAACTTACCATCTTGCCAGACAATAAGCCTGTTGCCTGTCTGTGGAAATGAGAAGTGAGGCCTCAGTTTCTTTTGCTGAATCAGGATAGCAGTGGTTGGTTGCCAGGGGGTTGGAACAAAGACTTTGCTGTTCTCAAAGCTGTGCTTGCCATGGCACGCACCTTTTCCTCCCCCGGCCAATCACTCAGGTTGGAATGACATTAGCAGGAGGGATGCAGCACTCTTCTCAGCCCTTTGGCAATTCATTCAGGAAGGTTTTGATGCTGCTGGGCATGACAAGAGTTTTGAGGGTTTATCTAGTTGCTTACAGTAGCAGCAAGGTATTATTTAGGCATTGGCATCCTTTTATGGCCCTGGGCTTTAACTTCTTTTACAGAATCTCAACTTTCAGTGCCTTTCATGAAAAATCAGCCTCCTCTACTTAAAATCCTGGGAATACCCCCAAAATCCTGAATTGAGCAGTTTAAGAAGAATCAGCTGGGGCTTTTCAGCTCTGCAGGAAAGTTTGGGAGAACGTTGGACTGTGGATAATCCCATCCACATAAATACTGCTAAAATGCATATGTTTTGCAATAGGATTTTGCCGTTACTTTCCAATTTTAATGCCTCACCGAACTGAGTTCTGAAACACAGTGTGAAGTATCTAAATGTTGTTAACCTTATAAATGTAAAATGTCAAGTTTGTCAGAGCTAGAGTGCTTTTAGAGAAGGTGTAGGCAGCAAGAATGTTTTTGGGACATTTGGGTTAAGCCACCAGGCCACCCAGTAGGTTTTCCAGTGATACCTAAGTCACTACAGGTATGTTGTTGTATAGGGATTTTCCAGCATTTTTGGATTAATAGATCCATATGCCTTCTGTGCTGCTGATGGATCCCTGTGTAGTGAGTAACAACCTCCTGAAAACAGATTTGACATCACTAATGTCTTACAAGTAACCTGAGTTCCCTCTGTACCCAAGGGCTACAGCCCCATACCCATTGTATGTTGCAGGAAGGTGAAAGGAAGTTATTTACTAGCCACCTGCTTTCTCCTTCTCTCACAAATTCTTGGAGGCCAGATACTAATATGTTCTCCTTACCTGACTTTTGGTGTCATTGCTTTCTGACAGATAGCACTGGAGGAAAAAGGGATTTCCAAATCTGTAATACTCGGCAGGCCAATTTATCGTACTTGAAGATGGGGCAGGAAGCACAGCTTCTTTGAACAATTTAGTGTGTGCTTATTTGCATGATGCTATATTGCTTCCTTCCATCTTCCTGTTCTGCAAGGCTGAGCTGGCACCTAATGTTCTGGTATCAGAGCAGTTCTTACCATCTGGTAAACTTTGTCAGCAAAGAGTCCCATCATCTTATGCAAGTAGAAGTTTTGCTATGACCTTGACCAAGTTTTATGGTAGCCTGAAGAAAAATTGTTTCATTATCTAGATGCACAGAAATGTGTGATAAAGAAAACAAGCTGAAAAGTAATTTTAATTGGAAGCAACCAAAAATTAATGTCCTGATTCTAGCAGTTACTCAAACCTTTGCAGACAGGAGCTTCAGTAAGAAAGGGTAGGATGGTGGAGCTGTGATTAACTCTTGGGAGTGCAGTCATTTCTTTGGCTATCTCTGCACTGAAAGCCAGTGAGACAGTGTTAATCACATAGCAGTGATCACACCAAAACAAAAATGGATGGCAGGCAATCAGAAACCTCCAGTTTCATAGAAATCTGAGTTTTAGGTTGCTTTTTAATCTGAGTTTTCTGTTGTGCTGAAGAAGGACATCTGGAGTTCTGTGTTAAAAATGTGAATGAGCTTCCTAAATGTATTTACTACAGTTCATCTGTATCAGATATGAGCTGACCTTGTGAGGTCAAGCAAGCCTGAACTTTGCATGCTGAATGTGCTGCACCTGGGAAACTGAAGGATGGTGCTTGGTGGTCCTGCGGTGTCAGGTTAGGGTGGAGGACTGAACACTGCAGTAGATTCACCTGGAGTCCTTTGGGAAGGCAAGCATGGCCTGATAGTGCTTACAGTTTTCACACCTTCTGTTGGATTGCTTGTTCCATTTGTGGGGCTGGATTAAGAGGGTAACAGCAAAAGCACTAATTTACAAAGAGATTGCTAGTTGAAGAGAGAGTTCAGTGGTACGGTCAGGGCAGCAGATCCTCCTTAGTGCAGGCAGTTCTTCTGTGGAGGGGGAAAAGGATAACTCGAGCTTCTTGCTCTCCATTTATTCAGAGTTCTTGATAAAGTCTTCTGGTAAAGCGTGTGTCAGCTTTGTATATGCAACTTATTTACATTTATGCCAGTTTACCTTTCCTAAGGTAACTAAGGCAGTGACCTGTAAAGGTTTTGGGTCGGTGTCAAAGCTTTTCTTCTTAACCATGCTTAAATCTAATATGCACATGTATTGTATGTGTCTCTGTATGTATGTGTGCTGGTTTTGTCTGGGATAAGAGTTAGGGTTTTTTCATGGTAGCTAGTGTGGTGCTTTGTTTTGAAATTGTGCTGAAAATAGTGTTGATAATACAGAGATATTTTCATTACTGCTGAGCAGCCCTTATACAGGGTCAAGACCTTTTCTGCTTCTCACCTCACTCCATCCAGCATGTAGTCTGGGGATGCACAAGTTTTTGGGAGGGGACACAGCCAGGACAGCTGACCCCAACTGACCCAAGGCATATCCCATATGGTGCACTGCTTAGCATATAAAGCTGGGGGAAGAGGAAGGAACTGGAGTGACATTGAGTGATGGCATTTCTCTTCCGAAGTAACCATTATGCATGATGGAGCCCTGGTTTCTTGAGGGTGACTGAACACCTGCCTGCCCATGGGAAGTGGTGAATGAATTCCTTGTTTTGCTTTGCTTATGTGTGGGTTTTCCTTCACCTATTAAATTGCCTTAATATCAACCCACAAATTTTCTCACTTTTACTCTTGTAATTCTCTTCCCCATCCCTCCAGTGAGAATTATGCAAGTGGCTGTGTGGGGCTTAGTTGCTGACGGGGGTTAAATCACAACAGTGTGTGTGTCGGTGTACATATATATATATATATATGTATAGGTATATATATTTTTTAAACTCAAGGTGCCTTTGTTAATACTGCTGTGTGCTGGGATGTCTCCAAAGCACTGCTTTAAGACCTGAAGTAGAATAGGAATGGCTGGCAGGATCCAGAAAGCTTGTACTGCTGGATATCCCCCTTCCTAGGTCCCTTTCTGGTCACGGGGTAGTTTTTGACACATATATACAGCCATCTGCAGGTGCACCCTGTTCTGGAGAGCTGGGTGCCTAGGGCACACTGCAAGATAGCACTTGTGAACTGAGGAGACCTGCCAAGGCTCAGTGCCCCTCCAGCTAGAGTGGGCCTGTGAGTTCCCAGAGCAGTGCTCTTATAAGGAGCACACATTTGTGTTTCCAGTGGGAAGCTGGCTCCAGCCTGTTTATGTGTTTCAGCTCACATGACATGTGGCTAAAAACAGATAACCTAGGAAAACAGCACCATAATTCTTGCTGGGGCTGTTTTCCTTAGTCTCATTTTGGCCCCATAAATCTCATGTCCTTGAAAATAGTTCCACTCCGAGAGGAAACTCTCTGCCTCAGAGGACTCTCCTTGGAGATGGGCAATAACATAGCCTCGGTCTGGGGAAGAGCTAGGGCTTCCTAGGGATGGACACTAATTGTAAGACTACTGTTAGCAACATGGGAACTGCCACCTTCTCTAGTGGCTCTGTTGTACAGAATAACTGAGCAGCCATGGACTCACCCTCAGGAGATGATGCTGAGCTCAGAGCCTCAGTGGAAGTGCTGATGTATGGGCAGTGTTGGGCACAAGTACTTCATCTTAAATAACATTGCTGCCCTTCAAGATGGCTTTATTTAATTACTCAAGATGGTGTGGATTTATTACATGATAACTGATGGTACTTGATAAATCAGAGTGCACAATGCTGGGGCTATTTCTTAATCTGAGTAACTGTTTGTCACTGAATTTTGGATTATATAACAGTTTGCAAAAGTCTGTTCCCAATTAGAGTGGTTTTCTTGAGATACACTGTGTCAGTAATTCCACTTTGCCATGTCACAGAGTCAGGGCTGTGCAACCAGACCACATTAACAGGAAACAGAAGTTTCTGTTCACCTGATCTGAGTATTAGCAAGACATAGTTGGATATATGTAGGTCACTATATAAAGTGACAGAGTTTTAAAATATGTACGTGCCTTTACACACTAATTAAAAGCCATCTCATGGAAGGGTTATTGGTGGTACATTTAGTGGTGTGAGACTGCTTGCATTGGTCTAAATTCTGTTTTTCTCCAAATCTGTGTGAATTAAGTGATGGCTTCTATTTACAAATACTTCTCTTCATGGTTTACTGATATTGGCAGGAGTTGTCTGAAAAGGCAAAACCACTGGACTAACATCTGTTGCGCTTCCATTGACATTGTTTTTTAGTTTTCGCATTAATCATTGAATCCTTCTGCCACTGCAATAGAAGCTACTACATCAGTGGTTCTGGTAATAACACTGTATTAACACAGTAGTAACATTGGTAGCAGCCAATGTCATTGTCTCTGGATGACTTTCTCTTGGATCTCCACTACATGAATGTTTCTGAAGTGAGAATAAAATTATTTAAATCAAGAGGGGTTTGTCTTGTTAGTTTTTTATTTTTCTTTTGATTTTTGTTTGTTTTTGATTTGTTTTGTTTGTTTGTTTTCAGGTTTTTTTTGTCCCAGAATGTAATTTAACATTAAGGCCACAATGAACTATTAGTTCCCTTCCTCTTGGATGTTTTATGATATGAAATATCTTTTTTATTATGTTTATTATATATCATATTTAAGAAACCCAAAAATAATATAATAAAACCAAGTGAAGGCCAGAGACAAAGTTCTTTGATGAAGTATCAGACATGTAAGCTGAAGTGTTCGTGTCAGAGGAAATGTGTTACTCTGTGTTAAGAAAATGTTACTGTCAGGGGAGGTAGGAAATGGCACATCCTCAGCAAAAAGCCTGAGTCAGCAGTGCCTCTATTGAGAGCTGACACCTGAGTCTTTTCCAGTTGCCTAATACTCCCAGGCTCAGCAATTTTAATAATACCATTCCTCCTTCTTCCAAAAGAGTCACAATTAATTGGACACTAATAAACCTATCATGAAAAAAACCAAAAAACAACCAAGCAAAAATGTAATGGTCAAATGCTACATGTCCTTTCCCAGTTTCTGTGTTGATATACATTCCTCTACAGAAATTGAATTCTTTTTGCCATTCCTAATGATCACATTTATAAGATACTTGCTTGTGTACTGGAACATTTCCGTAATGAATGGCTGGATTACAGAAAAACTTATTTTCAAGTTTTATAAGGAATAACCAATTTCCATTGCTGGACAGACTGTTGACTGGAATAAGACTTCACTGGAGCTTAAACTGAAAGTTTTTTATAGTCTGCTTTAATCTTTGTAAGCTTTAAAGTTTGGGCAAAAGCTGAGAAGAACTGAGATAAAATGCAGCCAACTAGCTCACAAATGAGCTGGATGAAATTAAGGGTATGAATGTGACCTGAAACTTGAGCTTGCATATTCAGTTTTATGTATTACATGACCTATGGCCCATTCATCTAGATGTTTAAGGAGGAAGAATTTAATTGCCAAATGAAAGATCCAAGAGGGTGATACACAGCCTCACTCTTTCATATGCTTACACTTGACAGCATTTCTGGCCCAGTGGCCAATTCTGACTTTTCTAATCATGCAGTATAATCCTGGGCTGATTGAAAATGTACTAAAGCTCAAGAAAACTCCTGCATGTGGCTGCTGATATGCAACAGCTGAACATCAAAGTACAGTATTGTTATTCACCTGTGGCCTCATTCAAAGTCAGAAGGAAATGTCTGTGGCTTTTGAGGCAGATGTGATGTAGAGTTCCAGTCCTCCTCAAAAAATCCTGTTTTCAATGTGGGTCAAGAAGTCATTGTCGAGAATACTCTACCACTATGGTTGCTTAATGAATTAGAGAAACTCCATGTAATTGGACTTCAAAAGTTTATAGGTGAGTTTAATGATGGAATAGACATCTAACTCTTAGGGACAGTACCAGGGAGAAAAACATGACCCATGTACAATTTCAAAATTATTTTCTTAATTAATTATAATTAAAAAACATTGCAGAGGGTACTTTATAGAAGGTCAGAGGTCTTTGGTAGTTATTAATTAACATACCCATTATGCTTTCATTTTTTCTTGTAAGAATTTTCTATTTTAAACAGTGCTACTAGCCTTAAACATTAAAAATATAATTAAAGCTAGAAAAAAAATCCTAAAATTAGAAAGGGAAATTACTTCTCCCCTGTTCTTCAGACATGTTTTGTCCAGTTTATTCTTTCTCCATAAAGTAAGACCCACCAGTTACAGTTTCAGCCAGAGTACCACATTTGAAATCACAGGCAGATTTCCTTCCATTGATCTCTCCTAGCAGCTTTACATTTCAGAGTAGCCTGTTTGGGAGGATGTGTCTAAGCAAGCAATTTCCCTGAGGTTCATCTTCAGTGCTGGCTCCAGACCTTATTTTTCAGAAGTTGATTATATTTCCTTCTCAAGCAAGAATAAAAAGAAATTATTCCCCAAATGTAGCAGAAAATCTTTCTATTCCTTCCTCTTTCTCTGGTCTTCATCTGAGGATTGGAGTAAGATCCAGTAGTAGTGCAGGTTTTTAGTTCCATCTTTACATAGGGCATAATGCTGGATGCATATGTCCCATCCAGAGTGGGGTGAGCTAGTCAAAGGGGTGTCAGCCATGTTTAGTCTTATCTTTGTTCAGTGCAATCTCATAACAGAGACAGAAGACCCTGGGAATGGGAGGCATATCTCCACTTCCAAAGAAATTCTTTTGCCATGTTACAGGGAATAACTGCAGCTGTGACTGCAGCTATACCATAACTCTGTGGTGCATCCCGGCCCAACAGTCATTTGGCAGAACATGGGAAGAGGTCAGGAATGGACTGATAGGCATGGGAACCATACAGTCTGCTAAATTTAGCATCCAGTAAGATTCTGAGCATTTGTTTTTGGGTTGGACCATATTTACAGTAAGCTCGAGGAATGAAAGTTATTGGCTCACATCTGCTAACAAAAAGTTAAATAATGCAAAGGCTTTAGGAATGTCTTAAAAAGGGAATTTGCAGAACACAAATCAATGAATTTAAAATATGCACTTCAGCATCTCAGTGTGTGGAAAATAAAGGTGAATAACAGAGGTAGCAAGGTAGACTAAACAACTGAAACAAAGCTTTTCCAAAGTCTCAGAATGAGGACATTGTGGCACAACCAAAAAGTAGCATGACTGGAAGAGACAGCTAACAATACAGATGGGGGAAAGAGAGCCTTATCAAGGTTAACAAGGTTTTCGATGAAAACATCTATGTATGTCATAGTGTATGGTTTCCAATAATAGAGAAGACAGACAGAAGAGGTCCTGTAATGACTGCACAAAAAAAGGCAGAAGAAAGACTCAGCATCTAATTCCTCATTCATCTGTGTGATGTTTTTTATATGTCTATCGGGCTGTGTGGGAAGGTGGGCTCCTCACAATGGTTTGAACAGATAAGAGTGGCACAGCATCTACTTACCCAGGTCATGCACCTTTTCCATGGGACTGGAGCCACAAGAAGATATCAGGCAAGCTGGATCTGTGTCTGACAAGAGTGACTAAAGGGATGGAGAGATGGCATTTGCCAGAAAGACAAGGACAGGGTATCTGACCCAGGAAGGATCTGAATGCCTGTTTGCAGCTTTTGTTCTGGGTATGGGACTTCAGTTGTGATGGATGAGCTGGAGAATTGTGAGAAACCTCAGCTAGAAACAGACTTTGGTTATCAAACTATGTTTAACACCTGGAGAGCAGTTTGTGGAAATGCACTTCATGGAAGGCCAATCCTTCAAAGTGCCCTGTCAGGATTGCTCCCAGTTTGGTCTTTATTGTCTGTCTTTTGGCATCTCATCTTCTCATTAACCTGCGCCCCCACTGGGACTATTAGCCTGGCTAATGAAACATGTGGAAAAGAGTTTAGAAATATGTTCTTGAATAGCTTTGTGGAACATTTGGATGTGAATGAGACTGTTGACATCCTAGGTCCAGATTTCCTTTCTGCTGCCTGCTGCAGTTAGGATGCTGTTGAAGACTGGTCATGGGAATGGGTACCTGAGAAGGGCATGGAAAGGGAGGGGGTGATGGTGGCTCCAGCATGAGGGGGGTGCAGTTTCAAGGGCACAGATCTGTGCAAAGTTGTTGTGAGGGGTGTCTGATGGAAACTGAGGTGGGTCGTAGGTATGGAGAGATGAATTGATGCGGCAGATATATCAGGGGAGGCAAAAGAATAAACCTGGTGCCACCCAGCCTTTAGCTGCTTCCTTTCATGTGTAAGGAAAAGAGCTGGCCATTTCAGACCATGGGGTAAGGTTGATTATGGGTCTTGTTGTGAGAACCTGAGCCACAAAGGGTGGAGCCCAGCCACAAGGATGCCCACTCTCAGAGCTGAAACCTTGGTATTCCAGGTCTGATTTCTCATGTTTGTCACCTGTGTGCCTTGTGGGTATTAGTCAACCAGGAGTTTGCATTTGTACCTGTTCCATATTCTCATACATTGTTGTCTACAGATTTGTTGCAAATTACCCTTTAAAAAGAGCACAGTTTCTCTTTAGCACCCTGCATAATATTTCAGACTGAAGCTGCAGAACTGCCTTAATGTTAGCAGAAGAGTCTTAGGAACATGGAAATCACCTGGGTAAGTAAGTACATGACCACAGCTCGGGTCATTAGACCTGATTACAGCCTGAAATATGGATAAGTTTTTAAAAAATGCGGATTTGGAAATCAGGTATATGAAAAATGCAGTGTTGGTCCTACAGAGTTTCTGATCTCTCAGAGAGGACTGCACAGTAATGGACAGGTGGCTGGTGACTCCAGCAGGCCGCTGTATGAGAAAGGGTATTTGCAGTGTAGGAACCACAGGTAATCAGTGCTTTGAGTCTTTTGCAGTCTCTGACCACTTGTGTATACCAGTTAGCAGCAGTGAACCACCAGTCTTTTACCACAGAGGATGAACAAAAGTTTAGAGGAGTTGCATTATCTGCCATCAAATTGTCAATCCAATAAGTTCATTGCAGTTGGGACAGGAGGCACAAGCTCCTAAAATTCTCAAACACTTTTCTGCAAAAAGAATTCAGGATTTCTACCCTGGTGAAAACCCCTGCTTTGCCCCATATTAATATTTGGTTTGTTTTATAGGAAACTAAAGACTAAGATGGCCTTGAAATTGTATTTGTGGGTTTTGAAGTGGTTAGCTGGTTCTCAGAAGAGGTAACTGGAAAGTAAGAGACCTGCTGATGTCATATTTATTTCACCACTGGTACCCCAAAAAAGAAAAAAAGCTGAGAGAGATGTTGCTGGCCCTATATAAGGTGCAGCGACCTCCTGCAGAGCACATCAAGAATCACAGCAAAGGTAAGGCTTGCAGTCTTTGTGCTGTTTTCACCTTGCCTTGCCCACTTTCCCTGATGCTAACCCTGCTCTCTCTCATCAGTAGTGAGTGCTGTAGCTGCAACTTTCTGGAACGGACAATTTCGACCGTGAGCCATGGCCTACCTGCAGACCTTGTCCAAGAGCTTCCCAGGATGGGTTTTCTTCTGCTGCTGTTGCTGTATCCCTCTCCTTCTCACCAGCTGTCTGCCTCTGAAAGGGGCTTCTACTGCCCACCATGGCTGCAGGCTCAGGAAGACCAACTTCCAGCAGCTCTACATCAGGAATCGCACCTACACCTTGGCTAAAAGGGTACAGTAACCCACATGTTTTTCATGATGCAGTCCGAGGACCTACTCCTCTGTCAGTGCCCTGGCTTCTAGCCTTTGACATTCCTCTCTCTTTCCCATACCTTTCTCCACAAAAAGTAGTGCATTTGCAGTTGAGGCAGAGCTTGGGGGTGTGGAGCAGGTCTGTTGCCTGCTGGTTGTGCAGCCAGTGGAAGTTGCTGCCTGTCCTCCTCCTGCTCCCCAAAGGAAAGGCAGCCCCTGGAACAGTGCAGCTCCTTCTATTCCAGTAGCTACTGTGCTAAAATGAGACAATCGTGAAACATGAGATTAAATTTCTCAGTTTGCCTAGTCCATTTGGAGCTGGACTTGTCCATGACTTCAGTCACAGGGTAGATGCTCTGGCATTTTACAGTACTCTGCTTGGGCAGGTTTCTTGGCTGCTCTTACCTTGGGTGGGTCTTCCCCTATGCACACCATCAACAACTGCAGCACCTGCCAGCAGCACTGGGGGCCACCATGTGGTCGGCCACCTGTGGCATCTGTTTTAGTCATCATAACCACTACAACATCAGACGTTTAGGAGGGGGGCATGAATTTAGACTTCTGCTTATTTATTTTCCAGTAATACTGACTTTGAATCTCATCCAGTTAAGGGGAGAAACAATGTTCACAGTTATCTACCTATACATAACATACCCTATACATAACTGTCTGTGTTGTCCATTCCCTCATTTCACCTGTACTTTCATTACTGATGAAAATCTTAGGGTTTATTATTCATTTTTAGGTGAGGTTTCCATCCCTACCTGACAATTCTTTATTTTCCTTTCAGGCCAGTGCTTCAGACAAGGACACAGACAACAGACTGATTGGGCAGCAGCTCTATGTTAACATCAAGGTGAGCCTTACACGAGGAGTCTGCTCTTTGCATCCCTCTGCAGCACTCATTGGTCTCTTGCCTGGATTTAACAGGACCTCTTCCTTTCATATGTAGGAAAACAACCGCTGCTACCTGATGAAGAGGGTTGTGGAGATTGTGGTAAAAGATGTTCTCCTCACTGAGGTCAAGAACCAGTACCCGTATGTTGAGGAGGTGGCACAGTTCTTGGCATCCCTGACCTCGGAGCTGAGCACCTGTGTGAGTATCACTGGGTTTTTTTCCCCCTGGGTGTTGACTCTTGGTGCCGCTCCTGAATCTCAGAATGCTATAAACAGTGGCAAAAGGCAGTGATATGAAAGGAAACCTCAGATCAAAGATATGAAACACACAGTTGATAGAAAGGTGTGAAAGAGAAAAAAGGAAAAAAAGAAAAAAAAAGTACATTTATGCAAACAGATGTCAATCTTATGTCTAGATGTTTCCTTTTTTTTTTTTTTTTTAGAAATTCTCAGGAAACAGAGAACACATTGAAAAGAACCTGGAACAAATGAAGAATAAAATGCAACAGGTACATTTTTTCCAAGCATTTTAAAAAAACAGTTTCAAACTCCAATAATTTAGCTGGATTAAGTCTGACCTAATTATAAAACAAACTCTGAGATTATCTGGGAGGTGAAGCCTGCAGGGGCATTAAAGAGGGGATTAGTGATGTTTCCCTTTCCAGCCTTCCTTCACTTGTCCTAAGTCTTGGCACATTTTATGGTAATTTAAACCTTAAAAAGTTAGGTTGTAGAAACTTTTTATCCTTGTCTTGATTTGAACAAGACATTTTTTATCTTATGGTATAATGTCTCTAACAGAACTATGTGAGAGAATTAGGAAAATAAACTCTTGATTCAGTTTCTGTGACAATCCTGATTTCAATTTTCTGACAAATAATGAGTTGCTAAGAGTTATATTATGTTCTTTTCTAGTTGGGAGAAAATGGAAAGATTAAAGCCATTGGAGAACTGGATTTGCTGTTTGACTACATGGAAAATGCCTGTACTGATGCACCAAAGAAGGGAGGGAACAAGAAGAAAAACTGAAAAAATTCAGATCAGACTTGAAGTCTCTGAAAATCTCTTGTGATAAACAGATTAGCCATTACAGCAACTACACCCATTTCCCCCAGATGCAGTATATTTTTCACTTGTGTCAAAACTAGCAAACTAAGTGGGCAGAGAGAGGATGCATATTGCTGTCTTCTTCAAAAATTTAAACTCCAGAACACTGCAGCTCAATTTCAACGTAGGGCATTAGTTATTTTCAAAGGCATGCTCCTGTCCTCCTCATCTCCATAGGAATGCAGCAACTGTTTCTGTTTTTTGTATGCTGAAATTTGACACCTAAGGGTCAGCCTTGATCAAGATAGGCAGTTAGAGGTAGACAGGATATTTTGAGCCTCCTGCTTGGAAATCTTTCTTGCATATGTTGCCCCCTTCTGACCTTTGCCTGAAAAGTTGGTATTTCAGACTAACTGAGAAATAATTTTTGTAATTTGTATTTAATGGTAACTTATTTTTAAGTAGTAACTATACAATACTTTTATTTATATAGATTAATTGAAAAATATCCAGGGAAATGTATTTATGAAACTGTACCAGAAGGTTTTAAGTGAACTATGAAATTAACACTGCTATGTGATATTTATATGCAAATGGAATGTTTTATAAATGCCTACACTTTAATTTATTATAATAAATATTTTGGTCCTCAAATATTGTCATTTGCAGAGCTTTTTTCTTTAAACACAAGGGAGATGATACACATTATGCCTATGGCTTTGCTGGACTACTGGCTATACTCCTGTATCTAAAAAGGATGCAAACTTGGTCTGGGGATGTCCTTCTTCACCATAGGGCTGTAATTTCAATTTATCACAGACCAGGGCTTAGCAGGGAGCATGTCAGTCATATAGGTTCGTATCAGTTCTTGTAGGGGGGCAGTGGGAAAAATAGCATTGCTCCTGAGAGTCACTGGTTTGGTCCATTGATTCTGCCTCAGTATGGCCAGAGATAAGATCCCATCTTGAATAGCTGCTGGTGCAAAGCCCCTGAGTGTCCCTCTGGGTCAGAGGAGATGGAGACGAACAGTCAGGAAGCAGCTGCTAGTGAAGCCTCAGAGTGCTGCATTCTCACTGGTTCATCCATAAGCATGCTGAGCACAAATGGTGTTCTGCAGCATTAGGGATTTGAGAGTCCTTCAGAAGAGAATGTTTGTGCCTACTCTTGACACAAGCTCCAAAAGAGAATAAAACCAAGTCACTGAAGAGCAGTTTAATTTGCCATTATCGTGTACTTCTACGGGCGGTCCCGTGGTGTACAGGAGAGCACTCTGGACTCTGAATCCCAAGGTCCTGAGTTCGAGTCTCAGTGGGGACCGTTCCCTGGCAGTTCAATGCCTCCCTGCCATCCCATCCCATCAGATCTCAGATGCTCAGCAGGGTCAGCCCTGGTTAGTACCTGGTGCTGTGACAGTCTCGAGGACTTCACTGTCACTGTCCAAGCTCACTCGGCCATGGCAGATGGACCTTAGGACTTAAATGGTAGGGCCAGTTCTGCGCACGCTGTGCCTCACCTGAAAAATCCACTGAGCAGGCTGGAAGGGCACACCCAGGTGGGGAGAGCCCTTCCCAAATCTTCGTTTGCGAAGTCTGGCCATACATATGTCCTTCAGCAATGTCTCCTGCCCAAAGCCAGCAGAGTTGCTCTAGTGCAGCAGGGAAATTGGTGACTGGACTAAGGTTAAAAGGTTGAAAAGCATCCAAATAGTCAGAAAGCCAGAGGAAATATGTAATAGCAGATTTTTAGCAACTGCTGAAGTCTTCTCAAGCAAGGACTTACTATTTATTCATCAGGGCAACACCCATCCTGTACACAATTGAAAATGCTACTCCTGAGCCAGAGCAATTAAAAGATGCATTTAAAAGCATCCATCAATACCTATTTTGAACAAGATTTAGCTGAACTGAAGTCATGACACATTTTTGTTGAAAATCACATACTAGACCAGCATATGATCCTTTTGGGTGATGGATGCCTGTTACTTTTCCCCACACTCTCATTTGCATCTCACATAGGATTTATGTGCCTGTTTACAGTCAAGGCAGAAGTGACCCAACAGTGACAGCCAGACAAGATTTGGTACCACGTGTGACAGTGTCAGGTGTTTAACCTTTTGCTGTATTCAATAGGATATGTGTTTCCTTTCTTGTGGAATAAGCAACGATGTTGTGAAGAGCAGTTGGCTGACATCCTTTCTCTTATCTCTTGAACTTGTGTCAGCTGACAGCAAAGGGAGGGAATTTAAACACCAAATGAGCACTTCCCTTCACTTCACTTCACTTCACTTCACTTCACTTCACTTCACTTCACTTCACTTCACTTCACTTCACTGACCTTTGACATACACTGTCTTTCCCCAAGCTATGCCCTTCTCTCTTTATAGTCAGAGGAGGGTATGAGGAATTGTCCAGGTGTCATTCCTCCAGTCTACATTAGAGGTTTATGAAGATTGGCACTTTGAACAGAATAACATGATTTTGCCCTAAAAGTACCTGTTTTCTTCCTTAATTATAAATAGAGACTAGGCCATGAGCCACACAATGTTCTTCCTTGATACAGTTGCTTCACAAATGGATAGATAACTTATTTCCTTCTTCTACTTCCTTTAGTCCTCTTCTAAATTGTCCTTGTTGAGCTGCCCTTCCCAGAAATGTCAAATCAATCTCTCAAGCTTTCCACACTGGGACTAAACCCAGATGAAAACCCATTTGTCCACAAAAGTGTAAAAATGAAGTCAGCCAATTATTAACTTCTCCAACCCTAAAAACCACCAGCTGGAAGACTCTACCACGGAAGCCTCATGAGCTGGTGCTCTGGAAATGCCACAGAGCAAATTTTGCAGAATTTCCTTCATACGTTTTCTTGCAGGGTACATGTGACTTGTGGGTGTGTGAAGGATGGTGGCAATGGTCAGTTTTGAATAGTCAAAGGAAGTAGAAGTCAGTGAAGGTTTCCCTTACAACAGGGGGAAATGTCTGGGACAAAAAATTACCGACTCAAACAAAATAAAAATTTAGTTTCAGTCAGGCAAGCTGAGTTACAGTCAGTTAATAGTTACGGCTCAAAAAGGAAAATCATGCTGAAATGTTTTGTTCTGACATTTTCCAGAATAAATAGTATTTTGGTCTAGAATTTTATGTGCATTTATTTCAAAGGTTGTAAAGAGACTTGAAAGTAAAATGAGTTGTTTCATTTTGAATTAGACAAGTGCTTTGGGCTGACCCAAAAGGAATTTTTTTGTTTAATTTTTCAGTTCAGTCACCAGAGAGAAACTCCATTATTGATGCAATTCTAATTTCTGTTGCCCTATTTTCCTTTTCATTCTCTGCCTCTAAGTCATACACTATTTGCAATTCCCAGAGGTCCTCAACCTAGTGCCGATAGGGAAAGCACCTGCTCCACATCCTTCACTGAGGACACCTCTATTTTGTAGAGGCTGGAGGATCTCTTCCTGAGCAGAAATTGACAGACCACCCTACTGTCAAATTTGAATTTCTTTGGCTCTTCTGCCCCTTCTTTTACGTTAGGTAACCAAAACAAGCACTTTTTTTGCTACACAGATAATTATAAAACATTTAAACTACCTCTGAAACTTCATATTGTGAAGGGAGAGGAACCCAAAGCATGAACAGAAGTTTCCACATCCTGCTGAGTAAGTATTGGTGACAGTTTAAGAAGCATCTTTTAAATACATTGCATGGAGTGTTATTCAGTTATGAGATTACATATTCCAGCACCTCAATATCTTTCCTGACCTGAGGGGCCCAGAACTGAAGACAATACTCAAGGTGTGGCCTCACCAGTGCAGAGTACAGGGGAAGGATCACTTCCCTGGTCCTGCTGGCCTCACTATTCCTTGCACAGGCCAGAATGCCATTGGCCTTCTTGGCCACCTGGGCACACTGGTGGCTCATGTTCTACCTCCTGTCAATCCAAACCCCCAGGTCCCTTTCTGCCTGGCTGCTCTCCAGCCACTCTGTGCCCAGCCTGGAGCGCTGCATGGGGTTGCTGTGGCCAAAGTGCAGGACCTGGCATAAAATCACATAAAATAACATTTTCTGTATAGAAAATAATTCAGTCTTTCAGGAGATCCAGACCAGGATTCTGTGCCATTCAAGAATATGTTAGGAAGTCTTACTTGGATGAGGCAAATTACAAAATAGAAATTATGCTAAGGCTGATGGCATTTCTGGGGCTACACATGACTCAATATATATCCATTTGCAACACCTTTTTCTTGGTTAACTGTATGACTTTCACTACTAACAAAAGTGTTAGAGAACTATGTAAGTGAAAAGATTTGTTCTGAAGTCTGTGGTATCACTGTCCCTGCTAACCTTTAAATTCCAAATCCCTGGTGAAATTCACAGATGTCAATTTCTATAATTTAATCTGGAATTCACTGATTAACAGTTTAGAGAAAAAAAATTCCTACATCTCTCTTCCTCTAAGGAGAGATTAAAATCAAAATCATTTTGAGAAGAGCCACCCATTTACCTTCTGCAAAATTAACCCATGAGCCCCAAATGTAAATATTTTTCCAGTATGAAGGATTAAGGCAGAGCATTAAATATTTCCAAGATCTGGCCATTTTTCTTCTCTAAATTCGAATTTGAAAAATGGGCAAATCTTCTAAACTAAAAGTGTAGGGCAGCATGAATCAGAATGTTTTGAAAAAAAATTGAAAAAAATCCAAATTGGTAAATATGTCTTTAACTGTCTGACTTGAAACTGTTGTATGGTTGTATCTGCAAGCACCAGTAAGGTTTGTCAATGGAAATTGTGGCCCTAGTTTCAAATCATTAAAAGGGAAATGCATAGTGACATTGTTTTCCAAAAACTGCAAAATTGCACTGATTTAAATTTCATTTTATTTTATAGTGTTCCAAAAGAGAATAACTTTTCACTCTTACAGCACATTTAAAGAATGGTGACAATGTTCATTCAGAAGGGAAAAGAAGGGGGCAATCATGTGTCTCTGGTAAAGTCTAAAAGTTGTGCAATCATAAAGATTGACTTTCTGATTTGTCTTTTGCATTAGTCCTTGACATGTAAGAACTTCCCAATGGATTAGCTTATCCTGTATCTGGTCCTACGCACAGAAGATAGACAGAAAACCCTTACTGACTTCAAAGTGTGTAAGATCAGGCTTGTAGTTTGTGTGTTTATCAAGTTAAGTATCTCACAAAGGAAAATGGAAGATTTCAACATAGATTCTAAAATGGAAGTGATGAGTTGGACTGCTCTGATGAAAGGCTTGTTCCATATAGTCCAATGTATTGACACACATTTGGGAAGCAGAGGTTCCAAAATAAAGTTTAGATGCTGCTTGTCATTGCAGTGACCTTTTATTGTTGGCCTAAAACTATCCAGGCCTTTTCTTAAGTTAGTACTTCTTATCAAGCATGTCTATAAAATTTCTGGTTTGGCCAACTTCTCCTTTAGTAGTCATGCTTTATAATGTGACTTCTGCCAGTCTTGAATAAGAGAAGAAATTTCAGATTCTTTCATATTCTACCACTAAAGAAAATTAGGTAACTGATTTTAGGTAGATATTCCCAGATTTAGGGATTATCAACTCTGATGCATTTTTTTTACTTTGCTAACTCCAAAATGGAGAACGTCTGTTTGTCAAGCACAACAATTGGCAAAAAAATATGACTATTCTGTACTCATTTCTATGTTAACATCCACACAGTGGTCATTTCTCCTGTATGTAGTAGAGATTTCATTAAGTATTGGAAAGTATACAGATTTGACAGGACTCATTAGTCAGAAAATGCCAGACAGTTACTTGCATATGAAATATCTGGTTTAAGTTGATGTGTGAAGTTGAAGCTCCACAACAGGGAGCTGCTCAACATTGTCATCATGCTCTCATTTTAGTATCTGCTAATGCTTCAGTTGTTACATGACAAGGATTTCTGGGCAGTGAGTGGGAACAGAAAACAAATCAGTCACCAAGACTCTCATCCTGCAAATGGCCAAGACACCAGGTATTTTCCTCATTTTGGTAGCAGCCTTGATGAGTCAGCTGCCCTAGCTTTGGTGTCAGAAAACCAGCTAGCAAATGCTGAGGTGCTGCCCATGGACACTCGTAGAGTCTGTCTCCTAGCCCTGCCAGCAGCCAGAATGTTAGGCAGAGGAGGGGAGGTGTGGTCTGAGAGTCTGGTCCCTTCCCTGGGCCCCGGGTTACGAGTGCAGACTTAGACATCCAGCCTCTAGTGGTCTGTTGTTGGGGTGTGACAGATTCCAGGTATGGACTTCAGGGTATTATGTTGATCATGGGTCAAGCTACTGGCAAGTGAAAGAATCAGAAGCAAGCAGCTTTGCCTGTGCCATTTTACTTTGGAAACCTTTTGGCAGTAAGAATGTAACTGCATTAGATTGCATTTTAATGTCTCAGATGTTTTTCCATTGGTGCTCACAATTATGGCCATCACGTTCTGTTGGTAACCCATTGATGCTGGAAATGAATAAATAACGGAGAATGCTTTTAGGTGAGGTGAACATGTGAGGTTTCTCTGAAAACAGGAAGACAGGAGCAACTCATTTTTTTCTGCACTTCTGAAAAGTAAACCAGAGAATTTCTTAAACATGCAGGATGAAGTTTTGACTATCAGGTTGGGTTCACGCCGTAACCTCATTATCGGAACTCAGATAAGAGAGATGTGGCAGATTGATAAATTATTTCCTGTTCCCTGCCTGTGGCTACAGGAATACATGATAAAAAAATGTTTGCTTTTCCAAAGTGACAGATTAATTAAAATAAACTTTAATATGTTCAGATTTTTGGCAAACATTTCAGACCTGGGCTATTTTGCAGGGCTTGGCTGCAAGTTTTGGAACACGTTGGCTAAAGACCAGGGCAAAAATTATTATTTTTATGGAGCTGCTAATCTGAATGAAGGGAAATCTGCTACAAAAAATCCTTTTCTGAAGAAAAAGAATTCTCATGTGTAAAAATTTGCTTTCTAATAATCTAATCTAAACCTGGAAGTGTTAGGAAAATTTTTACAACCCCTGAGGAATTTATGTGGGGACTTCCCAAAAAAAGCTTCTTCCTAAATGGGTACAAGTACTGAAAGTTTTTATTAGAGATGGGAAAAAAGTAATTAAAATAGAGGCTGCCATGTGATTTTACATGCCCACACAGGGCACTATGGAATTAGCCTTTCTTGTGATCTAACAATATAAATAATCAGAAAAATTATGGCAATTTTTTTTTTAGTAGCAAATGGTAACTATGAAGCTTTAATTAAGACTAGAAGGCCTCTTTATTGGATTTTTAAAAATGCTTTTGCTGCTTTTCTATGTAGGTGTGATTTTCTCCTGGAAAATTAAAAAATGGAAAACCCAGTACTGATATTAATTTTTTTTAAAAAAGGTTTCCGTTGATTGTTAACTGGAAACTATATTTAAAAAAATTATAAGTAGGTATTTTCATATGAAGAGCATCAAGAAGTTACTAATTAGTTTTGCTTCATTCCTATAAGCAGATTAGATGACTTAAACTTCTGTCAGTTACAAAATTAATTGGTTGTATGGGAGTTTATAAACTCAATGCACAAGTCTCTAATTGTAATTTGCAAATAAGGATTCCCTGAAAACTTTTCTAAATCTACGAATATTAAGAGATGGACTACTTCTGTTTTGTTTAAGAACTTCACAAATACGGTGTTTGTTAAAACATTTACATAATTTGAAATGTTGTGCATGTTTTACTTACTTTGTTACAGGCTAAATAAAAAGTAGACACTAAAAATAGGCTAAAAAAATGAAACTCCAGACAAGCAAGTTATTCAAAGTTTGATAGAACCAGTATTTTACTTTTTCTTAAGTTTCTAAAATAAATTATCAATAATGTAGGAAATGCAAACTTCATTATGACCACTTTGGTTTCTAGATCTAACCACTATTATATATAAGTGAATATATTATCTATTTAGCTATATTAATAAGTAATTCTGTCTTTTAGGCAGACAGTTTTTAACACAAAGTTTCCCGATTGTTTTAATTGCAAAACCCCTCAGAATTTTCCTGATTTCAATGCATATTTTGCCATCTGTGGAGTCTGTTCATTCTTTCTAGTTGTATTTTGTGAGATAAATAAGTAAATAAATTTCTCCTTAAAAATGCCCCTACTGATGAGATTTATTGAAAGCTCCCCTTTACAAAGAAGGAAGATACACAGTGGGAAGTGGAGAAGTCTGGAGACATGAAGACATTGTAGAATGAAATCTGGGGAGATGCGCCATGGCAGCAATCTCCTACTGAAGGTCACAGACTATTCTGGGCTCAAGGATTGCTTATGAGGGAAAGATAACAGAGGGAAGCACATTTACTGCCAACAGGTTTAAGTTCACTGGAAGCAGAATGGCACCTCCAATGGAAAAATATACTGGAAAATAATTTTGGTGCCTATTGCAATGTTGTTTCTTTTCTCTTTGTTCTCTGGTGCTACTACTGGAGAATCAAGGCTGCAGCCATTCTGCAGCAGTCAGACCAACAGCATCCAGGATTTGGGCCCAACTCTCACTTGTGAAAAAGCTGTCCTGAGAGATGACTTGGCAACTATTTCACATTTTCCTGTGCAGGAGGTTATTTTGGTGTTCAAAACTGGCAGGTTAAAGTTAAGACTCAGGTTTCACTAAACAGAAAAGCTTTAGCTCCAAGCCAAATGGATGATTTCAATCCTTTACTGAAACTATGGAATACCACTGCAAGCAAACATTTTCTAGCTATTTTTTTGCTTTGGTTTGGTTTGGGTTTTTTTTGATGAAAGACTATTTTTTCCAATAAAGGTGAACTAGAATGATTTTTCTTAATATGGTTCAATTTGTTGCCTGGCATGTCAACAGAAAGATCCAGTGCCAGTATTTATCACCAATGCCCAGTTAGGTTACTCATAACTCTCTATGTCCTAACTCATCACTGTTGTTTCTGAACATTGTCCAGAAATTCTATTAAATTACTCTTTTTAATTGCTTTTCAAAATTGGTTTCTCACAGGACACTGCTGACTCTGAACATTCTGCTCAATTCATGACTTAAATAATATTCTTTTCCAACACCAAGAAATTTTTCCAGGATGGGGACTGTAGTTTCTGTAGTTTCACAGTCTTCCAGTCCAGCTACCAGCTGACATCACTCATAAAGCTGTATGGACAGCCTGTGCTGGCATTGCCATGATGCTCAGGGAAGTTCTGGGTTAAGAGAAGAGAGGGGAAAAAATCTTCAAAAAAAATTTGAAAAGAGAAGCAAGAAAAAAGGTTAAAAAAATCACAGGGAGAGAGAAAACTGAAAAAGGATGCTCAAAGGAGGAAGGAGGAAGAAGCTTTCCAGCATATGAGTGGTGCCATGCAAACTGGCACACTTTTACCAGCCTAGCAGCTGTGGACATCCTCCTCCCCCAGAACTGGACTCAGGTTTCCATGCAGTTGGCTTTTTCCTTTCATCATTTCAGTACAACCTTCTTATAAAGCCATGATGGCATTACAAAAGAAAGCAGGTCACAGACTCTTGAAGGCTCCTGTACATCACAAGAGAAAACAAGGTGTTTGGAATAGCCACCTGCCTACATCGGACAAGCTGAGCTGTCTGTTATTGTCGAGCACGTGTGTGCACTCTGCGGCACAGGGAGAGAGTGTGGTGGTGGCAGATGAATGTTTTCTGAAGAGTTTGGGGACTGAATCACCGTTGCTAAGTTAGATCACTTGACTGGTTGATGGGAATGATGTGAACATGCTTAAACACTTTCATACCTGTTTCTTTCATAATGTCTCTTCTTGAGACTACAAGAACATGCCTAGTAAAGGCTATATACAGAAAGATTTTATGTCAAATTTGGCTCCTTGTCTAGCCATGAAGTGATTACTAATTTTTAACTACATAACTGGATATTTGAAAAGTATTCTGAATTATTTATGTAGTGCTGCACATTCTTTCAAAGGGATTAATTGTCGGTCATAAAAATTGCTAATGCTTAGAAAACTTGAACTGTTGTTTGTTTCTGTGCACAGACAAAAAATTTTAGTTTTAGTATCTTGATGGTTTCAAACTGAACCCTCTGTAATCTCCCTCTGAAAAGACTGAATGTACTGAACCTTTCTATCAGAGGTCTGAAGTAAAAAGTAGCTTGACAGACAATTGTCAGCCATCTGCCACCAAACTGAAATAACAAAGCAGGCCAGTAGCACTGGGAAATCCACCACTTGAACCAGTCTGTGCCTTTTCTTGAGGGTGAGAGCTGATTGACAGTATGTTTTATAGCAATTCCTTTTTGAAGTTTACTCAAAAGTTGTTACTTATACAGTACAAAGAGGTGCAAATGCCCAGAGGAAATGCATTTGGACTTGGGGTTTTTGTGTTTTGTTCTAGTTTGGTTTGGTTTGTCTTCCTCATCTGAATTTGAGTCTGATTTCTGCTTTACTTAGTATCTTAAAATTTTTGTGTAGCTTTTCTACAGCATAGAGTGGAAAAATTCTGAGTGCATTGGATATGTGGCCCTGGTGGTGAAATACCACAGAGATAACTAAGGGACTGGAGCATCTTTCATCTGAGGTAAAGCAGTGAGAGTTGTGACTGTTCTGCTTGGGGAAGAGTCAGGGAGATCTTACAGATGTGCATAAATACCTGAGAAGAGGAAGTAAAGAAGAGAGACAGGCTCCTTTCAGTGGTGGCCAGTGACAGGACAAGGGGCAATAGACAAAAATTAAAATCTGTGAAATTCCATCTGAACATAACAAGAGAGTTTTTTACTGTGAAGGTGACCAAAAATTAGCACAAGTTGACCAGAGAGGTTGTGAAGTCTCATCTTTGGAGATACTCAAAACCTGACTGGACACAACTCTGGGCAAACAGCTGTAGGTGACCCTTCTTGAACAGGAGTGTTGGACAAGGCAACCAGGGATCACTTCCAACCTAAACCTTTGTAGCTCTTCAACAAAGGCAATTGAGGAGCACCCAGAAAGGCACCATGTAATGTAGGTGTGTCCTGAGAATAAATGTAGGAATTTCATGTTTAAGGATGGGAAAGGCACCAGACTGACATCCAGTCCTAGACATCCAATGTTTTTAGTTTTCTTTACACTGTCCCAATTTCATTTGTGTGTGGGTTTTTTTCCCTAACTAGAGCAGTGTATGTATAGTATGTAAGCTGGAGCTGCTAGCACCATTTGTATATGCTATTGTGTTGTTCTGACTTTTATGACTACTGAAGCTGGTGGCAGTGCATCATCAAGTGCATGAGTGCTGAATTTGCATGACTAATTTAGGTACCCTTGTCTGAAAAATTGGTCGTAATAGTTCAGTAATTGAGTAAAATCTACAGCAGCTCCAAATGTTCCTATTATACTAATAGAAGGTTACAAGGAACAGTGTTTAAACACTGATGGCTATGTAGAGCTTTCCTATGTGCCTATGTTCATTATAACCATTTTTTGAAAACTGCAGAATCAGTTTTGAATGTTGGGAACTTCTCTGATTCAAATTTCTCCCTCCAACTGAGGCAGTAGGGTATCTCAATTTTTTTATGTCATAACAGTGGTGTTGTCATGTTCAGTTTTTGTAAAAGCTCAGAAAACTTATTTATTACATATCAAATCATGTTTCTGAAGACAAATACTGCAGCTCTTCTTGTAGACCACTTCTTTTTCAAAAGACCAAAGTGAATCAAACAGGACAGGGAACAAAAGCCTGTAGTAAGAAATAGTAGAGAATAGTCTTAAGAGACAACAGCATAACATTAACAGCAGCTAAGCAAATATGAGTAATAGTTATAGGAATTACATGGCTTATTTAGTCCTAGTTATACTAACAGGAAATGAAACAAACAGAAAATGAGAAAAGTGAGAAGATTCATAAGTAAGAAACTAGACAAGGGTAGATGTATACAAGGTAGATGTATTTGTTCATTCCACACAGACCAAGAGAATTCATTATTAGTAATACCTACTAAACCCATGTAGATCAAGACAATTCCACAGTTCACAATAAGACAGAGAAAAGAAAGAGTCTTGTTCAGGCTGGTGGTCTCATGCATTCATGTGGAGCACAGGTCATACATAGCCTTCTTCTTTAAACTTAGTTCCTACCCAGGGTAAACCAGGAAAGATTTTCTTATCTAATAAGCTGGTTGCACCATTAGTTTTTCTTAATGTTTTTCTTAGTTATTTTTTCTTTTTCATTCTGATGATCATCAAATTTACACAATTTGTATAAAAGTAACACAAGAACTTTGTGTTATCACTATTTTATTGTTTCTTAAGTACATTTTGGTACTGTACATCTAAAATTTTCCATGAGAGCCTATTTCCTCTGGGGCAGGCTCCTTGAATTCCTGTGATTTCCAGCCTGGGTCTGGAAGCCAGTATGCTTTGTGATGTGTTTGACTGTTGTCCTCAAACTATCCTTGGATACATCAGTTTCACTGCTCATATAAAGCTTTGCACATATTTTCTGTCTTCAGTGCTAAAAAGGCTGGTCCGTCCTTGCTTCTTCTGCTGCTTCTTAAAACTTTAAAATACTGAGTAGTATGGGTTCTTCAGTATTCTGTATTATTGATACCATAATAATGTCTGAGTGCCAAAATGGTACTAAAGTACAGTGTAAAAGGTGCTATGCAAGACCCAGAAAGAAAAGACCATCTTTGCTCTGAACAAGTAACACATGAAAAATTTGAAGCATATTGGCTATTTTTGACAATAAATTAGATCAGAATATAAAAAATTGTGGAAGTGTAACCAATTTCACAGGATTGGTTATGAAATGGTAGCCACCATTCTTTTATGAAAGATAGGAAAGCCCCAATTAATTCCTATTTGTTTGTTTGTTTGTTTGTTTGTTTATTTAAGTATGGTCACTATGCAATTGCATCCGCCTGCATCCTTTTACACCACTCAGTTGACAAGTTTGCCAATTCAGTAAGAGGTTTGTCCTTTCATGCACAAAGGTGTTTAGAGCCCAATGCAAGTGTCACTGTTACAGCTCTGTAAGCTTGGTGAGACAAGTTCATAGAAGAGACAAAATGAAACTTGTGGGCTCAATGTTTTTCAACATCAGTAGTTTCAAAGATGTTGAAAACTATTGATTTTCTTATAAAAGCCATTACAGACTTGTTACATGACCCATTTATTCCATTTAGAGAAAAACTGTTGACCAAGGAGTACCACCTTGGGGAACCCAAGGTCGTTTTGCATTCTGACTCTGGTGCTTTCCCCCACAATCCTCTTCTAGGAACAAACTAGGAGTAAGTGGCTAATCTTCTGTCCATATACTATGTGTCCTAAGTCTTAGTGCACTGCACCTGGAAAGCCTAACCAGCATTCAGAGAGTTTAAATACAGACCACAGTTCACACAATCACTAAAATGCATATAAGGCCTCAGGTCTCCAACAATTCCACTTTCCAAAAGTCTAAGCTCTCTTCCCCAAGTTGATCCTTTTTGTCTATGGAACCCATCCTGGTGAAGCTACTATGATGTGTAGATTGTTCTGTGGAAGAAAGCATTTCCCAAAGCTGTTACAGGTGGGATCCTTGAAGCTGAATGAGTCCAGCTTGGCCTGGAGGCCACATACATGCTTGTTTGTGTAAATGGTCAGTGGGATCAAAGATGAGGTGAGTTCATTGCCCACCTCATCTCACACTTCTTCCTCCCAGAGCTGACACATGTCCCTGACACGGGCACACTGATGGTGCCACAGAGAGACATACAGATCTGTCACTGGCTCTGACAAATCACGGTGCCTTTGAGTCATTTCAGTTGCACCTTAAACCATTTTCTCTGATCTGTTTAAGGCCTTTTATGTTGCTCTTGAAACATTAAAAGAGTGAAAAACTGTCCTTGGTGAACATTTCGAGGGATTGCTTTTACTTCCAACAAAAATAGTATCAGGGAAGTATTGTTGGGCTCAACCAAAACCTGCTTTCTTTCTCTTCTTGCATTCACCTCAGCCAGTTCCAGTGGTCTTGACATTTGACTTACAACCATCCTTAGCTTAACAGCCTCACATTGCAGGTGTCACTTTGCAATTTCAAAGTCTATTCTTTGAGTGATGTTCTTGCATTTCTGAACTGGTGCCTGAGAATCCTTCAGCATTTCCCTATATAGGAAAGAGGTCAGAGACACAGACTGCCCAATCTCTGTTTAACACTTCTGTAGAATACTGATTATCTGATTCTATGGTTTTAGTTTTACTACCTCTGTGATGGGTATGCTGCAGTCTTGTGCATTATTTCCCAGTGCCTGTGGCTCTCAGTGGAGCTTTTAAAGTGACTAGATAGCCAAGGATGCTCTGGCCCTTGCACAGAGCCCCCACTGAAGCCCTCCCTTTCACACTAAACAGCCTACTGCTCCTACTGCACCAAATCCTGCCCTGGCAAAAGAACAGCTACAGAGATTAAAATAGGCAGCAAACACCCTTGTTATTACCTGCCATATCCTTGAAAAAAACTGCTTCTCAAAAACTGAACAGTGAAGTTTCAAAGTCAATGCAGTCCAGTGATGCCTAAGAATCGCTTCCTTACAGATAACAGATTTTCTAATGATTTTTAGGGTAAATTAGCAAAGATATTTTTTGAGTCTGAGCCATCACGTTTTGGAAAAGTGCAACCATAATGTTTTGTGGAAAAATAAAGAAAAACCTTAAAACCAAGCATTTGTATATTTTGTTATGAAACTAAACTAACATTCAACTACCTTTTCCTCACTTGACCACCACTTAAATAAAAGAAGGCTTCTCACATGATAGGGAAGTTCTTCTTTCTTGGAAACCTTGACCCTGCTGCCGGTAAATATGGAGATACTGTTTAGAGAAACGTCACAGATGATTGTGGTCAAATTTGTTGAAAGTGGAGCAAGATGTATAAAAAAGCACAGCAAGAGTACTGATCAGCCACCACATGAGCAATAGGTTATCTACGTGAGCATCTTGGTGCAGAAGCTGCTTTGAGGGTTAACAAAATTAGGTTAACCTTTGTCATCTAACCAGTTTGGCTGTGTCACATAGGCTGCTGTGACTGCAGAGGCACGAAGATTTAGGAGCAAAGATGAAAATATGTTCTATTTTCAGATCTGGGCATTTTTTCTTTCTGCTTTGTCTTTTCACTGTGGAAGGCAAAAAGTCACCTACAGGAAAGCATACCTGCCGAAAAGAACTGCTCTTCCAAGTGACAGAGAACCTGTATATCAAGGCAACTAGTTTAAAAGCATCTGTTCCTGTAAGTTGATCCCACTAGTAGAAAAGTTTATTTTATTTATAGATGTTTCATTACTGGTCTTCTGGAAACTTTAATAAGTTGAATGATCTCTACAGTCCTGAGAGACAGAGTAATGTAGCTACTTCTTTTGTAAAGATGAGAAAAAAAATGATGCATAGAAAATGCATAGAAAGGCTGGATGAGTTTGCCATGGAAGAAGTTTGTATCTAGGTTAGGATTGGAATGCAGATTTACTGAGTCCTAATCCTACATCTCAAAAGGATTATGAAGATTATTATTATTACTACTAAGTTTTGTACAAACCAGACTTGAAACTCTGTCTCCTTCCTCTGTTCATGGTAATTAATACTAGCAAATTATATTTTCCAGAAGGATCTCATCAAGACCACAAGACTGCTTAAAAAGACTACAAAAATGCTGTTTATGGTAAGATTTATACTGCTGGTTTTCCAGTTTCTTAATTTGATTTTTCTTTGGCCTATAGAAACAGGAATATGTGATCAAAAGAAATGACAGTCAATGGAAAATTCACTTGTGTTTAATTGGGAAGGCCATTTTTGAAAGCCATATGATTAAGGAATTCCTCTGCTTAGAGGAAGAGTGTTATTTCTGCCACATGGAAAGGGATATTCCCCTAGCACGTGAGGGGACAGTTGATCATGGTACAGGAAGAAAGAGGTGGACTTGGAAAGCCTGCCTGGAGGCACTTTTTCTAGGTAGTTGCAGTGGTGCTCTGCCCAGGAAGTTGGGGTGAGGGTGTTACGTCAGGTAGGAGTGTGCTCGTGGTAGCACCTACTCCTGTGAACCGGTGGCTGCACACCAGCCTGCCCAGCAATGCTTCCCAGCACCAGCCCATTCACATGAGGGCCACTGTCCCAGCAGCTGGAGCACCTTCTGTTGAGTGTGTGCAGTACCACAGATAGCCCAGGGATGCTGCATAGACTCAGGACACCCGAGGAGGTGCTTTGAGCTTAGACTTCTGCAAGTGGACTGAAAGAGAGATCAGAGGTTCACAGTGCAATTCAGCAAGGGAGTGAGAAACAAACCTTGGGGTATCTAATTGTAAGTGACTGCAAGTGTGTGAGATGTTTTAGTTTTCTTCACACAGAGATCTAGACAGCAGGGCCAACTGAGTCAATTTATCCTCAAGTGCAGACCAACCAGCCTTTTGTCCCTTGGAGTTCACCAATTACTTGGCTGTGGGACCTACATGTGGAACATATGCATTTGGGTGGTGTAATCTGAAGTTGCATTACCCTCCTGATGGGAATTTCACATCTGATTCATTGCCTGAAAATAGGCATATAGACATTTGAAATAACCTTGGATGTCCAAAAGGACTCATGGGCCAGGCAGATATGATACAGAGTTGGCAGGATGACTGGTCTCTTCTGAAGCAGCATATCAAATGGCATGAGATACTGATGTGGAGGAATGGAATGATGACACCCACAACAACTCCTACAATTTGGCTAAGGTGGTCTGACTTAATTCTCCAATTTATCTTCCATTTATTCTTTGTGTGTTAAGTACATTTGTTGCTGTCACTTCTCTTCATGATTAGTCTTACCAATATTCCTGTGCCTTCCAGCACAGCACCCTCCTGCCTTTTCTTGAGAAACTACTGGGGTAGATTGAACTGTTTAAAAAAAGGAAGCAGGCCAAGAGTATACCACAGTTCATAAAAAAGATTTTATTGATTGTATGCTTTCTAAACATACATATTTTTGTGAGGTTGAAATTTTAGGCCAAAGTTGACTGGCAAGATTTTCATTTAGAAACTCATTGATTGATTTATTTTCAGACAAACTGCAGTGTTCGAGATCAGCTCCTCTCCTTTTATGTGAACAATGTTTTCAGTCACCTTGAGGTAGGAAGTGACAAGTTGTATGTTATTAGTGCCTTCCAGGTCCTGCAAGCGAACATGGACGCCTGTGTGAGTATATTCCAGAGAGCTAAACTAACTTTGTCCGTATGAAATAGGAAAGGGCTCCGTCTCAGTTTTTCAGCAGATAGAGAAGGTGATTCAGAGTCATGGTGTGTCCCACAGGACAGAGACCCCATCTTCATGAGGGCTTCCCCACTGGGGCCAGGGAAGTTTAACACCACTCATTTCCTCCCAGAGTGAGCCTGTGGGGAGTGGGCAAACTGAAGGAGATTCCATGAAGACAAGTCATTTCCCTACTGGTGATATCACCTTGTGCTGCCCTCTCATCACCAAAGCTGCAAAGAGACGGGATAGTCACAGGGAGAGATGTAGCTCCTCAAGTTTCTGCAACTTAACATTAGTGATGTATTCCTTCTCCAACAGCATACCCACTGCATGTGTGCAGTCTTCACTCTCATGTCATCTCTGCTCCTCCATACTGAATTTTGAAAGAACCGGTGTTGTCTCATGAGTAAGCAGGAACCACAATTGGGAAGCACATTGGAGTAGTTCCCATGAATAAACTGTCCCCACAGTCAGAGCAGGTTTTCAGGGAGTGATGCTGACCACTGGCAAAATGTCCCCAGGGTGGACAGTTTGCAACAGAGAAGAGGCACTTTTACCAACACCATGTAAATAACAATAGGGCAGCAGTTAAAGCACTCTTCTGCCTGTTCAAATACACATACTAACACACTAGGTAAAATGCTACCAATACTTGGAGATAATTTCTCATCTTATTTTTAACAAATAGCAACTGGCTGTGTCTTAAAACTATATATCTTATGGGTGTTTTTTTCTCCCCTAAACCTGCAATCCTCACAAGTCACAGTGTCCCAGAAAATGGAGCATGACGTAGGGTGAAATATAACCATGGAGACCCAGGCAGATGTCTATTGCGATTTTAAAAAGTGAGAGCTGGATTAGAAGTCAAACAATTAATGAATTTTATGAAATAAATGAGTTTAAACTTTGTCTAACCTGAATTGTATGGTAGCATGAAAGAAAAAGATTTTGGTTCTATGTGCACACAAATATTTGCAATGCAAGAATAAACAGCTTCAAAGATCTTTTTCCAGTGTTATAGCTCAGAACCCAACTGGGTATTTGTATAATGTATAAAGATTCACATTCCAATGGGAGAAATCTCCACCAGCTTTCAGGTTCTGCATTTAATACTATGGTAAACAGTTATCATTTACAGCCATTATTCACAGCATTTATTATTCTGCTGTGGTTATCTCTGTCTGTCAAAATTCCAGATAATGCTATACTGTAACTCCAGAATGCTGTAATAGAATTCCAGATGCTATAATATACTTTATAGAGATTTCGTTCTTGTCTGAAAAAGCAATTACACTCTAACACACTGAGGAGTTTGGACAGTCATTTGAAACGGAATTCAGAATATCAATTATTCTTAAGTACTACCAGTAACTGTAACTTGCTAGATAACTTAGTAATACATTTGTTTCTGTGCTGCATGGAGACAAAATGCTGTAGATTTCTCAAAGTTCCTGCATACTTTTTCATAGTTGGTACCAGTTTTTTTTACCCAACACAAGTCTAAACGTAACAACTCTTGTTTCTGGATCTTATAAAGTGCTGGTAGGAGAGATAAAACTTTCCCTGGTAGTTGAAAAACAATAGTTCTTTGAGAAACAATGGCATGCCATGATTTTCTAGAAGGCATTTCTGGAAACTAACATTTTTGAAGTGTTTGTATTAAATTAAACCAACAATACAAAATCATGTGAAAGAAAAATAGAAACTGTGAATGGAATGAAAGTCATGGATCTTTTGCTAATACCAAGCCTCAGATTTCTTCATCATATTATTCCTCAATAAATTAGCACTCATTCATCCACTTACATAAGCTCTTTAATTGTTATTATCTAGTTAAGTTATAAGATGTTTATCTATAGAGGTTTTCCCCATGACAACATACTTATGTAATGATTTTGTTACCTTTCAAGGACAAAGGTCTCTATACAATTAAGCAAAACATTGAAACCTTTATATACATATCCACCCTTTACGCTTTCACAAACTCAGACTGTAATTCAGCCAGCTAGAGACGTGCACGCTGTTTAAAATCCTAACAATATTTGTCTCCAAACCACTTTTGAAGACTTTGTACTACAATTGGCACTGTGATAGGTCTTGGTTTTGTCCAGACAAGGAAGCTTTAATCTTTTTCAATAGTACAGGGGTACAAGTTCCATTTTTTAAAAAATGCATATATTCTAAAATTTTTAAACCCATTTTCTGCAGTGAAACAAGACTCTTTCATTTAGTGTATGACTGCAAGGTAAAGGGAACAGACATTTTTCCTTGAATGTTGGGAGCATCCACCTGTAGCACCACTGACCTCTTTATTTTCTCAAGTGCCCTAGTCAGCATTGCTGAGAACAGTATGAAGTTATTTCGGAGGTTTGGCTTATGGTCCTGCATCAGTAGTGGATTATGGAAGTGCTTTCTTGTATTTAGGTGGAGTTCAGAAGGACAATATATTTATTCCCCTCAGGATCCTCAGTAATTTCTCTGTCATTGTAGTCAGTCCTTGTAGACCTTGAGCAGAGACTGGGAATTGTTTGCAATACTCAAGTTAACTTGCTAGCTCATTTATTTACTTGCTGTTTATGCAGGAAGAACAGAGTTTGTCATGTATCACCACTAAAGCCAGCAGAGTCATTTGAAGTCAGTCAATTCTGCTACCAAATGTTGAGGGGTTTTTCTGTGCAAATATGCATCATACAAGTGGACTTTAAAAAAAAAAAAGAAAAATCAAGCAAACCGCCCCCCTCCCCGCCAAGTCAGAAAGAATCGTCCTGTTAAGAAGATTTTTTAAAATTTACTACTATTTACACTTTTTTTAATGTTTGCTTTTATTTCCACTTTCATCATGTAAAGTTACCTTAGAAAGCACAAAAGAAAACTTGAAAATGTGCTTCTTTTTTATAGTATTGTATGTGACACGGGAAGGACTAACCATCCATTTCAGCAGTCATATCCTTCCATATGAGTTGAGGACCTTTGCCTTTTTCCTTTTCAAACCTGTTGTCTTTGTTTATAGATTAGAAAACATCAGATTTTTCCCACTGTTTTCCCCCTGAAAGAATGTATTTTCCCCTTTGAGAACACAGGGAGCTGAGGAATCAGCAAACCAGGTTGCTCACAAAGCTTAGTCAGGAAGCTTCAAAGAAAACACCTGAAACAGCTCTGGCTGGCCAGTGCTGGTTGGACAGAGCTAGATGGTGAGGAGAGGACTAAGTTCATCAGTGCACAATTAGCAAGACAGTGGAGGAATGAGCAGGAAAACAGGGGGAAACATAAATTAACTTTATAAACATTCTTGAAGGGTTTGCAGAAATACACAAAATAGCCCCCTATTCTCTGTAAAGGTCTTTGGCCCTTAGCCTTGCATTCTCTGAAGGTTCAGAGTTAAAGGGCTTGAATCTTAGAGCTGGGACACATTGTGCAACAGCTTTAAGTGCAACTGATAATTCCTGAGATAAATAGAAAGAGTTTAATAAGAAGACTTAGAGGTACCCATATTACCAATTTTTTGTGTTGTGAACTTGACTTGGCAGGAAGCATGCAGGTAAACACTTTTGAAGTCATGGGGGAAGCTGAAACGATGCTTAGTTCACACATTTTACTGGTAGCCCTGTAGTGCCACACTGTGGGCTTGACTTCTTCATCACTACTTCCTTGCATAAGCATCTTTGGTTTTCTTTTCATCCTTCAGCTTCCATGTACTCCATCCACAAGGTTAACTTCTGCAGTCAAAAAATTAAGGAGAGTGTTTTTTAAGGTAAGACAAGGAGGCACTGGCTCCCTGCTGTACTGTTCAAAACCTGTAGGTAGTTTCTCTTCTAATGCCTTTATCTTCTCAACAGCTCAGAGATAAGGGAATTTACAAGGCCATCCATGAGCTGGACATTCTCCTTCCCTGGATTCAGGCCTACATACAAACCATCATATGAAGAATGAGGAGGTGACAGGCAACATGCTGCTTTTGGGCTAAAACCAGATCCTTACCCAAAAGTCCTGAAAATGAACAGAGAGTTGGATGTACAATGTGTCTGTCAGCAACACCGTTCCATGGAAGAAGACCCTCTGTAACATGGCAACATAAAGAGGGATTTTCATAAGCTTTCACAGTTAGCCTGGCATAGCAGCTATGCCTGTTCTGCCTCTAGAGCAGCTACAGCATGCTGCTGCCCTCATCCTGCCTGCCTGCCAGCCAGCTGTCACACAGGCAGCACCTGAACACTTCGCACCAGCATAACTTGGAATCTGCTACCCTAAGGATCAGACACAAT
Source organism: Pithys albifrons albifrons (assembly GCF_047495875.1). Taxonomy (NCBI): domain Eukaryota; kingdom Metazoa; phylum Chordata; class Aves; order Passeriformes; family Thamnophilidae; genus Pithys; species Pithys albifrons. Next base: position 66,339,864 of record NC_092460.1, read on the forward strand.
GTCCCATGTGTCATGGGCATGATCTTGTGCCACCCTGTGTGAATACAGCTCAAAGCAATGAGGACCACTATTGAAAATCCCACCACTAAGCTATATTTTTTTGGATTTTTTTTGGTTGCAGGTATATAAGAGTATACACAAGCCATTCTACATATTGATGCCGTGAATGACCCTTCCCCCCCAAAAACAGGACTTCGAGCCACGTTAGTGTAGGGTAAGATAAAAAGTAAAGGTCCTTTAATAACACAGGGCCTACAGCCCACAGGAATACAGGATGACATGCATGTGTCTTAGTTCTTGTTTCTATGGCTTTTATAATAAGATCCCTCCAATCATTGCTTTACACATTTCTCAGTCCAGCCCCAGTCCCACCCCTGGTCCAACCCCCTGGAATTGGGTCTGGGGTCATCAGGACCCTCTGTCTTCATCAGCTCTTCTTCCTCAGGCACACAAAGGTCTCTTGGAACTCATCCAATTCTGGCTTTTGGGTCACTCTGACCTGTGTTTATGTTTCATTCTGTAGGCCTTCTGATATCCTTCAGCTCTTTACCTTGGAAAGGAGTCTAAACAAGATTAATTAACTAAAGGAATTTGAGCTCCCTGTTCTGGGACAGGGGTAGTGATAGAAAGGCATTAAACTGTTAGAAATATTAACCCTCTAAAAATCTACAACTACTGTGTTCCTAAAATCTACAAAATGTGAAAATCAGAACAAAAACCCTTTCGGCATCAATATAGATAAGAAAAACAGTTACATACTGCTTATCTTTACTATTGATGGCTTGGCTTTGTGAGCGAAGATTTGGGAAGGGCTCTACCCATGTGAGTGTGTCCTTCGAGCCTGTGCAGTAGATTTTTTTTTAGGTGAGGCACAGCCCTTTAACTCCTAAGGTCCATCTGCCACGGCTGAGTGAGCATGGACGGTGACAGTGAAGTCTTCAGGACTAGAACCTACAGCCCCCAGTATTCCCAGGAGGTCTCCCATCCAAGTACTAATTGGGGCTGACCCTGCTTAGCTTCAGAGATCTGACAGGATGGGGCATCAGGGTGGCATTTAACTGCCTCTTTACTATTAATTTACGGTAATAATTGATCCCTAATAAACATACACCAAATAATGTAAAAACTTTGGTTTAGCATTCATGCATGGCTGTCAGATGTCACATGATCTACATGAGATCAAACATGCAGAAAACACAGTAGATGGCTTGACTAGAATTATAAAATGGTTAGAGAGAGGTTTATGGAAGTTGATGGTAGTAGTTTCCAAAATATCTTTAATATAGTACAGAATGAAGATGAAGTTCTAGTTTTCTCACATTTTTGAACATTTACCAGGATTATGAATATATTCCCAAATCTATGTGTTTAGTAATTCCATGGGCCTGAGAGTCTGAAAAATTTTGAATCTCATAGCTCTATTATGTAAGGATCATTGACTCCATCAGTGTGATAAAGATGTTCTGGTTTAAACATAAACTGACCCGAGAAATGAACTCAGTTTAAGAGATATTACAAGTCAGAGTTACAATTTACTAAAAAAGATTACTATAAATACAATGTTTCAGAGAAAACTGTTTTTAACCCACAAAACGGATGTATAACCCAGCATCCTGGGACTAGAACAAAATGGTGTTTGTTAGTCCCTGTGCTGAACACCATGTAGTTCCACTGGGTGCAAAGTAATAAAAGGAAAGGAAATTTATTGGTCAGGATAGTGGTCACAGTTCTGTCAAAGTAATGATCACAGTCTTGTTGAGACTGGCAGTCACAGTTCTGTTGAGGTTCTGGTCCTTCTCTGGATCCGACAAGTGGTACCACAAGTCCCCAGATCCCAAGATTATATACACTCAGGTTCAGGTGGGAATGCCCAGTACCTCCTCCAGGTTGGGGAAGTTTCACAATGGATGATGTAACTCTGTGAGTCATGGGATATTTTTGAAATCTTTGAAGGTCCTGGTCGGTTGTTGCAACTGCCTATTGTGTCAGTCCCTAATGGCCCATTAGCAGAGATGACCCCTCAGTCCTGAGTGTGAAGGTGCTGGTGCCTATGGTACACTGGGTTTTGTTGCAGTACCTTACCAGGCAAAAGCATTTAATTTGAACAAATTAATACTATTTTTAAAAGTCTGAACATAACATTCCTGACTCTGAGGAATCACCTTCAAATTACTTAGATCTTACTGAATTTCCTTTTTTGGCCGATTTGAAATTCTCTCCTTCAACAGTAAGATGACACCTAGGAGTCTAACAAGACTGAAACACATTTCTAACTCTCTTTTAGAATTCATGAAGCCAATTGTTGCTGAAATAGCACATTCAGGGAGAAGAAACAGAAACGGCTGAGCCAGGCCTTTAATTGACAAAAGGCTGCTGAGACAGACCTGGGCAGACACAGAACACCACTGTCCAAAGGTGCAGGGCCCATCCTGGCCACACATGGCTGGAGCAGGAGCCAGAAGGTGTCCCATGGTGTGACAGTCATTCCTGGGTAAATTGGGCAACAGGAGGATCTGAGGAAAGGACACGTGGCTGGCTGAGTGTATGTTCAGTTGCTCACCCCTAAGAGCATAGCTCCGTAATTTCAAATGTTTGCCCTGCATACAAACAACTGCATTGCAGTCCCACTGTCCTATGGAGGCAATATTCAACATCAGTTTGTAAATGTCAGGGCAAACGTTTAACTAACAGAAGAAGTTAATTAGATAAACAGTGAAAAAAGTGGTACATTTAATGTCATGGTCTTTTTTGATCATGTAATTTATTTTTTAATTACACAATATCCTTTTTCATGGGTGTATTCACACAGCTCACCCATTTGCTTGTGAAATCTGGGTTTGTTTTTGGTTTTAATGGTTTTTATCCAAACTCTGCTGTATTGAATAGAAAATTGACCATGGGCTTGGCCTCACCAGCCTCCATCAGACACCATTGTCCAGTTCTTGCTGCTGTCAGGGAGCAGTAGATGGGATCCTGGGCCCCCTGTGGCTGGAGGGATTGCTGCTTCTCTGCTGCAGAAGAGGCAGTGACACCTGCAAATAGAAGAACTGCCATGTTTAATTGAGAGGATCCATGGGAAATGGTTTCTGGTGATTCAGGCTGCCAAAGCTTTTTCTTGTGGAAATTTTGCTGAGTTACCACATCCAGACAGTGGATGACACATGAAGAGACAGAAGAACTTTGAAAAAGGCAAGTAACACCTTCTTCCCCACTATGCTGCATTCATGGGGGTCAGCCCTCCAGCTATTATGGGCAATCAGCAGACCTGCTGCAGCAGGGTTTGAAGTCAGGCTGCAGCAAGTTGCCTCATTTCATCTGACAGGGAAATAATGTTATTTTATGACATAAAAGCTCAGGACTTGTGTATTTTAGCCCTCATTTTCCATACAGCTTAGGACATTTTGCACTCTTAGTTGCCTTGTCTATAAAATGAGAGCATCTCTGGGCATGTAGCATCTCATGCAGCAATGAAAATCACATTTCCAAACTCATTAAACACTCCTAAGTGAAAGGCAAAAATAGCATGTGCAAAACAAAGGTCTTTATTTAGTAGAAAATAGTTGAGATAAGTGACATGCCATATGCAGGCCACCTAGCAACAAATACTGTGTTGCATCTTCACAAAAATGTAGCAAAATAATTAATATTAAATATATTTAACAGACAAGTCAAAGTAATAAGTATGGATGAAAGCTTATTGCTTTTAAAAACTGGACAAGCGGATCACGTTTTTAATTTTACAGATGCAACTCTAGGTGTCACTCTTAGAAAACAAGACTGATGTTGGTCCTAGTTTACTTCTGACTTCAGTTGATGGAGAAATTCTTAGAGCATATTTCATAAGCAGTTTCCTTGGATGGAAACTGAGCTAGATATGCAGTTGGATTAGAAAGATTGAGTTATCTATATTCAATTGCCACAAACATAGAATTTAAATTAAAAATGCAGGGAAGAAAGATAGGCTTATAGCCAAAACTGGGTTTATAAATCAGCTATGAATTCAGTCTCTAGTTTTACTACAGAATTTTGACCACAGACAAGTTCCTTTATTAAGGTAACTGTTCTCCTTTGGCAAATGAAAAAATTGTCTATCAATTATTAGCCCAAGCTAATTTATCTTTGCTTAGCATACAGAAGTCCTTAGAAGGAAATTACTGCCCACATAGTGTTATTTGTTATCACTATTGCTTATCACAGAATTTTGGTCTTTTTGAAGCAGTGACTCTGATTACATGGAAAAAAGAAGGTATTTTATGACTGTTACTGCAAAAGGAAGAATGAAAAATATGTGTCTGTGCATTAAAATTGTCACTAGATCACAATTTCTTGAAAAACACTGATCTAGTGGAAAGTAGCAGCTGAACATGCAGTACTGCTGTTATGTAAATAATACAGAAACTATCAGTGAAGACAACAATTTCCATCACAGAAAAGACCATGTACAGTTTTCTGCTTTCTCTGAAGTGTTTTTTCCCTAAAGTGCAAAACATTCAGGTCAGAGATTATCACATAATAAGTAATTTCTGCTGTAACCTTAACCATCTACAGCAAATTCTTGAGCTCAGATGGAGTCCTGAGGTGGTGTTATAATGTAGTCATAGAATCACGGAATTATAACATCATAGAATTGTTCAAAAAAGACCTTTCAGATGATTGGGCCCGACTGTTAACCCAGCACTGCCTAATCCACCACTAAACTATGTTCCCAAGTGCCACATCCACAAGTCTTTTAAGTACCTCCAGGGATGGCAACTCAACCACTTCCATGGCCAGCCTGTTACAGTGCTTGATAATCCTTTTGGTCAAAAATTTTTTTCTAATATCCAATCTAAACCTCTCCTGGCAAACAATGGGATAGTTTTCCTCATTGAGCATTAGAATTATTAGAAGATTAGATTAGAAGACTTTTTCCTGAAACTTGGAAATGGCAATGCAATTTGGACAATGATGTAATTTGTGTTGGATTTGGCCATTTCATCCCTGTTTCTTCATGCTCACAACATGCACCAGTTTCTAGATACTACAATAGCAGACTCTTCACTGCAAAGATGTATGGCTGAAGATGAAACACATGGACTTCTGGTGCAGGGATTAATAAAATGCTTCCCAAATAGCCCCCCATAGCCAGATACTGCTCAAGGCATCTTCCCTCTCAGCAATTGTGGGACTTTGAAGAGAAGCAGTCCCTGGGCAGGCATTGCTATTAGAGGAATGGAAAGGTTACAGCAGCACTTGCACAGCCATTGCGGTGGTCACCTTACAGCTTATCTCGTTGCTATCCAAGCTTCTTCATATTGCGAATAATGACTGCCATTGGGATATCACCTTATAAAAACTACCAGGAGCTTCTGAGCTGTAGAATACTCTCTCTCAAGAACACATGTGGAGAATTGTCTTACTTTAATTCAGTTTTCTTTTAAAAATCAGTGTTTAGATTGACATTCCTATTCTGTTGGCTCCAGTGGAAGAGAGATTTGGAAACGTAAAGGCAGTTGGTAGGTCTATGAGGAGCACTGACAGAGTGAAAAGGAAGGTAATGGAGTTATAATACCATTGAGTGAAGGTAGAGACTATTGTGGAATAAAGATGCTGGTGACATATGTCAGGAGTAGGTTTGAATTGCAAAACATTGTTGACTTTTTCAGTCTCTTTGCTTCTCTGAAAGCCAACAATGATCATAAATCTAATGAGGTACATGAGGCTGGCAAGGGGCCTCTGAAGGCTTCTGGCCTGACCTCTGTTCAAAGCAAGGCAAACAAGGAGATCAGACTGAGCTGGCCAGGGCTTTATACAGTTGGATCTTGAAAAATCTCTGATAGAAGCTGCAGAAGGCTGACTTTGAAGGGCCATTGCATCATTTCTTGTCAAGGCAAAGTGTCACAGAGCTGGCTGGAGTCACATCTGGAAGACAAGGGGCTTTGTGTCCATTGTAGAAGGGAAAACTATGAATGACTGGCCACAAAATGTTTGTGTGAGGTAAATGACAAACTGCAGGTGAGAGTCAAATCATATGAGAGGAAAGAACTGAATGAATTTTAAAAGAATTAAGACAGATGAGAAGTCACAGATGTTTCACTTTTGGTTATTTCTGAAGCTTGCAAGCCCCTCACAAGTGATACTGAGGCTTTTGGTCCAAGGGCCTGGGGATGGAAACCAGTCCATTCCTGATCTTGCTCCTGCTCCTCTCCTTGCAATGTAGGCATTGTCAGGGAGGTTTTTCATGTGTGGTCCATAAAAGAATCATGCAGATCTCCCTGCTCCTTGGCCATTGACCCTGGATGGCCCCAAAGTGCTTTCCCTTCTTGTCCAAGGTTATGATGTCCTTTTTAGAGATATGTTTGCTTCTGGTGGAGGAAAACAGGTTTTCTGCCTCAGCAAAGTGACATAGCAGCAGAATAACATGTCATGTTAAGATATTTAAGTAATATCAGCTATCAGGTTACCATTCCCTGATTTTTGAATCATCAGAGATAGAAGCCTGAGAAAATCTAAATTTAATATGGTTTAGTGAAAGAGGGTGTGTAGAGGTATAGGGAACCAGAGGAAGAAGAGTTTAGAAGAGGAGTGATGATGGGTGAGTAGAGGAATCTGAGGTGTTTGGCTCTTATCTGTAGCTTCAGCATGTTGCTGTCTTTTGCACATTAAAAAAAATCTACTTAAAAGACAACAGGAAGTAAAGCTTCTAGCAGCTGAAGTTGCAGAGAAAAGATCAAAACTCAAACAGAGATTATGAATGAGGTATTGTATAGATATTAAGGTGTATGTAGATGCTATAGATAGGCAGTTAAATGCCACCCTGATGCCCAATCCCAGATCTCGGAAGCTAAAGCAGGGTCAGCTTTTCAAACAGCCTTTCAATCAAATACCATGTTTTTCTCTATTTTAGGCTTCAAAAAGACCTTTACACACCTGACACAATAACAGAATTTGGGGGCTTTTAGCATACATCACTTGTTGATGTTAACTGATAGATGTTTTTCTTTCCGCTTTCTCCCTGTGCTGCTTATTTAAGTTGTTTTGATACTGTTGGTGGAGCCACACTTTCAGACGAGCTGATGAGAAGGAAATCACTTCCTTGAAGTAGCCATGGTGCAGAGGGTTTTTTTGTCCACTTTTTTCTCCTAAAGATTCAATAAGCAGTAGTTAACAGCAGAATACACCATGGTTATTCTATCATTTTAGGCAAAGCTTGTAGCCTATGTTCATAATTAAAGAAGCATTATCAATTATTTCCTGTTTTCTGCCTCACCCCCTGAAAGATAAAGTGGTTGTCACCAGACCAAGATGTTGCCCCTAACCACATGTGAAGAACCCACTGACGTCTCTTAGACAAATTTTGTCATGTCAGTGTAAATGTTTTCTCTGTTCCTGCATAGCAATTAAGGAATAACCAGCAGCACTTTCCAAGTGATGAAGAAAACTAAAAGAGATAAACCACAGGTGCTTTTAATTAGTCATTTGATAGAACAAGCGAGCCTACCAGATGTGAGGAAAATTTTTTTGTGAATGAGAAACCACAGGCTGTCAGTGGAAAAGACAACCTGTTTTTCTACCCACAGTAGGGGAAAGAGTGCTTTATGTACAACATTATCTGCGAGGGCTTGCAGAGGTAAATCCCAAGCCAGAGGACAACTGCAGTGGGGAAGGAGAAGGGCAGCCCATGCCAGCCATCAGTTTGGAGTCTCTTGGGCAGATATCAGCTGTTGCCCTTGCTCCTTGAAGGCTCACCTGTTTTCTCCTTCCTCTCCTGCATGTAGCATGCATATGAACAGCAACAGGATGACCATGATGATTCTTGGTTTCAGGCTATTTCTGAGGTTTTGGAGCAAGCTTGAGGTCCATGTGGGAATGGGAGCTGGTTTCTTGCTTTATGAAGTGTTAGCAGTTGTTTTAGAAAAAATTTCCCATTCCACTTATGCATAGCCAAGGGCATTCAAAGTTTGGAGAAAATTGCAGTGTTGCAAAAGGATACAAAAAGAGGGTGCAGCATCAGATGCGGATCTGCAATCTGAGTCAGTGGGTTGATCTCTCTGAGACCACCAACATGGGCTTGCATGCCCTGTACTTCTGAAAATGTCTACTGATATCAAAGGATAATTGAGATGAATTTCTTACTGATATGAACCACACTCAACTGACAGATAAGTTCAGCACAATATGATTTCGGACCATGGAAAGCAATACTCTGGTGCTTTTTCTTCTGCATATAGGCAAAACAAGTAAATCTTTGGGGTAGATTTTATAGAAGGAAGGGAGGAGGCCACACAAATGTGTTGGATAACTGCAATCTGATAAAGAGTTTCCCAGGCCTAAACTCTAGAAGGAGTGTTTCACAAAGTGTAAAAAGGATTAAGAACTGTTACAGACTGCGTGTGTCATAGTATGGCAAAAAGAGTGAATGTAGATGCTCAACTCATCCATGAGTGAGGACTACTGAGAGGAAGGAGAATGAAGTAATTTTTGTGTGTGATTTCACTATCGATTTTCTGAGCCTGCTCCAGCTTTTCATTTCTTTGAAACATTGGAATATTGCAAAGGATATAAGGAAGAGGCATAAGAAAATGTGCACTCTGGTACAAGCCATTAAAGATAGCAGTTTAATCCGACTCATGAGAGGCAAGATAAAAAAAAAAACAGACTACAGTTAATCTACAGAACCAACTTCATAAGAAACACCACATTTCTCTGGTAAGACAGAAGAAAGCAAGATTGTACTCTTCAGTACTAAACCCAGGAAATTTGGTTAGTCTGAAACTAGCTAACTAGCTGAAACAAGACAGCCATTCACTAGACCAACTGGTATAAATGATCACTTTTAAGACTGTAAATGGTATCGCTAAATTTTTTTATGTTACATCCTCCAGATACCGAGCACGGGGATGAAATGGGATGCTTTGAAGCTTTGTACACGGGGATGAAATGGGATGCTTTGAAGCTTTGTACTTATGAACCTTTACTTGTTATTTCTTGGAAAGTCTTTTGCAAAGCTTCACACTCTGATTGCCAGAAGTCTTCCATCTTCTGGTCAAATTTTCTCACAGACAGTTTATAGAAATTTTGTCTAGTATCCGTTTGTTCTGTTAGTTTATATGACTTACTATATTCACAGTTTACCTACTCTAGTGTAGTTCAGATTACTATTAGCTCTTTTCCCAGCCTTTATTTTTCTGAAGTTGAACAAACCAAACACTTCTAGACTTCTTCTATAAAACAGGATCTCTCCACTTGATTTCTGGACCATTTCTGGTTTGAACTAATCTATAACACCGTGTTAACACACAACTGCACATTGACGCTGCTCCTCTTGATCTTCTGGAAAACACCTTGCCCAGTTAACCTTTACAGCATCCATTCACAGTATCCATTTCTATTGCAGCATTGCCTTAATGGTGACTGGGATGAGCAATGGCATCGTGGAGTTATCATTCTCCTCCAAAGGGTGTCCTTCCAACTTTTTCTGACTGTAAGCCACACACCCAGCCTGACATACAATCCCATGTCTCTCTATTCTATTAATTCCCTTCTTGAGTAAACCAAATTCTTCTGTCTTCACTCTGCCTTTGATTGAACCCACAGTTCATCTTATTCTTTTCCCCTCCTTGTCTTTAGTGGTTCATTGTTTCATAATTTGTTCTAAAGCTTTGCACGCCACTCTTGTCAGATAACATATCTCTTTCTGCCTTGCTTGTCATTTCTCCCTTTCTTAATTACAGCTATTACACTTGGTGTTCTCCAATCTGAAAGTGCTACCACTCATTTGACAGATGAATTCAAATTTCTCTCTACTGCAACTGCAATTTTATGTGCCCATTTGTTCCATTTGCTTCCTTGATGGGAGAACCTTTAACACTACCTTCCTGCTCATGCTTCTGCCTTGGAGGAGATTGTTTCCATTCCTGTTGCCTTCAGTCATCCTGACTTTACTTCTGTGTTTTGTGTCAACTACTCTCAAAATAATCTCTCTCACCTACTACATTCACGAATGCTTCTTAATGTCCCTGTTCATATTAAAAATTGAGATGAATTGTCTATTCAATTTTGGAGCTAGAATGTATCCAAATATCCATCCCACTCTTCATGTACGTCAACCTCACTTCTTTATTTGTGCTCCTCTTGTTTTCATTATGACAACATGATTTTCTACTTCTGTTTTTATCTGGGCTGATTTGTTGTGATTTTGGCAAGTTAGTTCACACCCCTTTTTGACATCTAAGATGGAGTTATCACTGCTGATTAGGCCTTCCTTCTGTCCTTCAGGGCCCTTCTATCTTCTTGTTTTTCTTGAGGGGGTGGTTGGATTGGCTGCTCTTACCAGAATAGAATCATAGAAAAGCCCAGCAGCCCTGGAGATACCTGGTCCAACCTTCTGCTGTGAATAGGTTAGGTTAAGTTATCTAAGACCCTGTCAAGCCCAGTGTTGAACATCTGAAAGTAAGTTCCACCACTCCTTTGGGCAACTCTGACATTTAATTTTTCTCATGATGAAGATCCCTCTGAGGCAACTTGAGCCTGTTGCACATTGTCTATTCTCCATGCATCTGTGTGAAAGAATACCTCCATCTTCTTTGTAACTGCATTTGGGTAGTGCAAGACTGTAATTAGATACCCCTGAACCTTCTTGTCTTGTGGCTGGGTAAGCACAATTCTTTCAGTCTTTCTTTATAACTATAGGTCTTCAATCCTCTAATCCCATTGGAGGCCACTGGTAGAACTTTCTCTCATATTTCAGTGTCTCTCTTGAGCTGGGGAGACTGAAGCTGGGTGCACTAGACTGGGTGTGGGCTGAGAATTGCCAAGCAGAATGAGAGGAAACATCCCGTGAGGCACTGGCTGTAGTTCTGCTGGTGCAGCCCAGGACACTGTTTGCCTTCGCTGCTGCAAAGATGAAATCTGCTTCCATTCAGCTGTCCACTAGCATTTCCATGTCCTCATCAGCAGACATACAGTCCTGTCTGTCTTATTTTAATTCTTTACTTTTGGGGCAAATTCTAAAGAATTTTGGCATTATGACTTGCAGAACCCTGGTCTTGTTTCATGTTTATCTTTACCTTCTGAGCCACTGATTAGTTCCTTCTAATTAGAAGCTTCTCAAAATGTTTCTTTTTGAAATGGAAATAAAATTGTTTAACTGAAAATTTACGTCTCATGTGCCAACATCCAGTCTTATTAAGAGAATTAGCACCTACAGTAATATTATCTTCCCCAGGAATAATTACCTTCTCAGTCATACTGTGTTTTATTACAACTCATCTTTATCCAACCAGAGTACTGGATTGTGGACACCTTAAATGACTCCAGAGGAATGTATTTTACTATGACATTTTATCCAGACCCACTTTACTTTTTTTTTTCCCACTCCAAGGTATCGCTTCAGGCATTTTGGCTTTTGGCTCTTTCCATGACATAAAAGAGTTCTTCATCATCACAGCTTTTATTTCTGCTTTACCTAAACTCTTTTGTCTGTGCTCTAGATGTGTCTGCTACATCACTATTTAAATTTTATTATTTCAGTAGCACTTCTGGAGCTACTCTAAGGCCTACAAACTTCCTAAGCCTGTGAATATCAGTAGAGCATAAGCTTCTGATTCCAGGTGACTAGAAAAACAATGAGAATGCATTGCTGCTAATCAACACTTCATTATTACTGAATCCTTGACAGTTCCTGCAAAGACTTCCTTGGAAGCAGAGGAGAAACAGATGCATCTCACCACAGCCCCTTTTGAATGCAATTCAAGTTGCAATGCCAGAAATGAGAGGGTTTGTTGATAGGTTTCTATGTTTACCTAAGAATGAGAAGATCCATGACTGCTTTCAAATATTTAATTGCTTATTCCCCAAATATTTATTTTTGTACACTTCTCCATCTACTTGTGCCTGATTATTCTGATTCAGAATCTAGCATAAACATTATTTTAATTTCAAGCTTCCCATTGCTTAGACCATTCATTTTGGGTGATTAAACATTTTGGTAAGATGAAGAATTATTGCAAGATAACTTACATCTTCACTAGCAAAAGGAGCAGTACTATAGAAGTAGATTGTTAAGTTTGAAAAATTGGCACTGAGGACCCAACTTCCAAACTATGTCTGAGTTTATTTTGAACTAACTCTTCTCTGGCTTTGTGGCTTGAGCTCCTGTTAACAACTAGAGAACAGCAACTGAGTTTCTGAAAACATTTTCCAGTTTTATTTTATCTGAAAGGAACTAATTTTTGGAGACTCCAAGAATGCTCCCAAATGCAACTCAGCATCCAGTGAGTGGTGATCAGGAGACTGGTTTTAAGTTCCCATGTATGGAACAACTGGCATACTAATGTAGAATATCTCACTGATATGCCATTTTACCTTATATGGGCAGGAAAAAAATTATAAGCCAGTCTAAAATGTTGTTGACATTTTTTAGCAACTATTGAACCAGAATTGCTGGTTTTCCAAAATGAAATGGTCTTATGGAAAGGGGAGATCAGTTCAAGTGTGCTGGTGGAAACCAGAGTTAGTGTATCTGAATTCTGAGCCCTTTGAAGTTGAAACTCAGCTTTTAAAATTACTTTTGCAAAAGTGTGAAAGGACTTTAGTACATTGCCTGAGTACATGGAGACAGAGGTAGAACACCACAGCTAAAGCCCAGTGTATCACAGCTCCTTTGCTACTGATATTTACACTAGCTGGATTGAAATAAACCAACATTAAGTGTTGTGATCGTCAATATTACTGCATAGATATGCACAGAATAGGCTGATCTGGCAAAACAGAGGTTTTGAAAAAGGATGAAGTAAGAGTCCAGAGCCCACATTAAAATGAAACAGTAAGATTAGTTTAAGAGGGAGGCAAAAAAGTTCCTTTAACAACTCTTTTTCATAAGTTTTGCAAGTTTTTCATAATTGCCGTGCAGACTTTCCTAGATGTTACTAACTCTTGAATAATAGATGAAATTAATACTCTTTCACAACAACCAAATAGAAGTCTTAGGAAAGGTATTCCCCTCTTACATGGTAACTAACTCATATAGAGTTTAAAATATCAACACATGGTCAATCATTAGTAGAGTGATCTTGCTGTTGCTTAGCTGTCAAGTTTAATGAAGGTGGCAGGAGTTAAATTAGATGTGAAACTTTTGGGTTTCTCAAATTTGTGAAAAATTGCTGACTCTACTCAGAAGTTACTGACAAGAAAGGAACTAACAGCTAAAAAAACTGCCTAAGTCTAATTTCCTTAGGAAAAAAAGATTAGCAACCCAACCTGCCACAGTACCTGCATTTTTATTGCTTTAAAGTATGCTACCTGAGATTGTATTTTGTTCTTTTTGAAAAGAATACTTTTGTAGTTTTGGAAAAAAATATTTCTTTGTTTTACTATCTTTTTCAGAACTTGCTTTATTTTAGTTTGGGGTCAAATACTCATTAGTCTTTTCAAAAAAATCAACTTAAATATAGTTCCCCATTTTTAAAAAATATTTATTACTAACTAATTCGTTCTTTACATTGCCTCCAGAGGACTAGAGGGTGTTTATTCAGAGTACTTCCTAGCTGTTAGTCCAAGCCTTCAAAAAAAATCAAAGTTACACAACTTTAAAATAAAGTGTATCTACACTCGACCCGCAGTAGCTCTTCTATAGACAGCCTTATTTCCTGTGAGATGAAGAGGAAACGTACTTAGGGTGTGAAGTACCTTCTTCATTTTTTAACTACTAAAAAGCAAAGGTCTTGCATATTTCTCCTTTCACTTTAAATTCTGAATCTAACTGGAAAGTCTTTGCAAGTAGACTTCTGCCAAGAAGTTCTGTTCTAAGTAAAATGTTATCCATGGGTGAGCTGCTTCTACACCCCAGTTCCTGGTGTTCTCATACATGTTCTGGAGGCTGGACAAAAACAGGTAGGACCAAACTCACAATCTGATTCTTTTTTTTTCTGTGAGTGAAGATGACTGCCTTGCTTACTCACACAATTACGAGCGGCACTGAAGAGAATTGTGGATAAGGGGAATCCCCACCAAACTGTCTCCTGGATTGTTTTAGAGAGAAGATTGCACCGTGCGGTAGATTTCTTCTACGAAATGTCCTGTGGATGTTTCCAAATGGTTATGACAGAAAATATCCACTCTGTAGGCTGGTGTCACACATTTAATGGATGTTTTCCAACTGATGCTTGAAACACATTACTGACTTACTCTCCAACAAGTGCCCACACGTACACACTTCCGTTTCCATGTATGTACGTAATAATTAACTATTATAAATTGTGTGGGGATACTATGAAAATGATCAGATTTCCCTGCCCTAATGATCACATTTCAACTTAAAATACTCAATTAAAAAAAAAAAACAAAACATTACAGCATTGCTTTCACTAATGTTTTCTTCCAAATTTAAATATGAGTATAAATTTCTAACAATAAATATGTGTATATGATGAAGTACTTAAACTATGAAAACAATTGCAACTGTAAAGTGAAACTTGAATGGCACTTAAATTTGTAAAAGCTCCAATGCAAATGAAAGCCAACAGCACAGAAGATCAGTGTAAGGAGAAGGAATGAATCACAAAATCCAACACGTGGAGAAAATTCTATAAATGTAACGAAAGGAAGATGAGCAAGGCTGGCTGACTGACAGGGGTGCGGTCTGAAAAGTACCGTTTTGATTTAGCATTGAGAATGGATGAAAAGTATTAAGTTGATTGTGGGTGATGATTTACAATGTTATCATCTGCAATGAATTTTGAGCAGAGTCTGTGTTATTTCATGAGGTTGCACATATTGAAAACAACAGCTGATCCTGGATTAACATCCTTTGGTCTTCTATCTTTAGAAAGAGCTATAGGGTATTATCATAGCTACTCAGATGCAGAAGTTCTACTGGCTTTGTGCTTCTTTTGAAGGTGGATCTGATCCTATGAAAATGAAACTGGATAGCAAGCTGTGAAACACCAGAGATCTGTGTATGGAGAGTTAAAGTATAGAGGAAAACATACACTCATTTACCAGGAACTGGGGAAAGACACTGCAAGCAAAATGTAGTATTATTTCTTTTTCTTAATATACAGCAAAGGTAGACATATACGTACATATTGACAGGAAACATCAAAAAGTCAGAACCACTAATAACAGGCAAAATTACAGAGGAACTGTTTTCTTAATTAATTGTCTCAAAGTGAATTAAAATATTACCTTAAAACTAATGGAAATATTTGTAGAAAGGGTAATGCAAATACTAGCAAGTTTGTCTTACAAAGAGCAGGGCATTTAGGCAATCATAGAATTGTAGAATAACCTGAGTTGGAAAAATTAAGAAACCTTGGAAGATCACTTTGGGGAAAACTATTTTAATAAAATATATTTTGTTTTGTAGAATACTTTACATCCACCAAGGCACAAAGTTCTTATCTGAAGCGAGTATGTTGTACTGATAGCATGGTATTGATACCATTGCCTGCTTAATATTAAAAATCAACAATATGAATGTTGTGGGTGCTAGGGCCTAAAAAACCTAGGCAGAAGTATTTCTAAGGTCTTAAGAAGAACCTTGAAATGATTATGTTTGAATCCTAATGTTTTCTATTTGCTTTAGTCTGCTTTTAGAAGTTCTTGTTTTCCGTATTTTCCCTTCGACCATGATGATTAAAAAGTGAATAGAAAAAAATACCAACCTCTAAACTCTAAAATAAACCTTATGATTCATGAAATCATGTAAGACAAGAAGCTGAGGCTTTAAAGTGGAAACAAATAGTGTAAGATCCATGATATAATGCTCAGAACCAACAGTGCTTTCAAAGGATATTATCGTGCTGAAAGCAGAAAGCTATCAAGAGTATTTTATTCCTGTTGGAAGAATGAAGAAGAGCTTGTGAAAATGAAAGATTTTATGTAGGAAAACCTGTACACACTCTGTTGTTATAGCACAGGAGGTATGTTTTATACCAGCCATACTTGGGGTTGCTGCTGTGCCAACAATTGTGCTGCTTTTCCATTGGTATGGACTTAAATTGATAAGATTTGGAATTTTATTCTGTTTAATAGGCAATAGATTTTAATCAGGAGTTGGATATATGAAAAGATTGTAAATGGTAGAATCCTAAGTAACAAACACACACCATGTTTATCCATCACTGTCTTCTACAATTTTCCATACTTTATGACAAGGAAAATAGTATTTTAGAATTACACCTACCTTTCTCATGGTTAGTTTTCACTGGTAGCTTATTGTTTCTATAATATTCATACATGCAGACTATGTTTTTGTGGAGATCTGGAAAACTGGTTTGTGCCAACCTGAAATAAGGCACAAGAAACAAGAATATTTGCTATCCATTGCATATTGCAATCCATGCACAATCAGCAATGAGAAAATGTGTGTATAGGTCCCTCTTTCCAGACTTAGAATATGTCAGCTGAACAGTCTTTCAAGGAAAGGAAAGGAACATAACATTATGCTGATTTTGTAAACAGGGACATGAACAGCTATTAATGAGGACAGATGTTCTGAGAAAAATATTTGTTATCGTCTCCATACACTCCAGAAATTTATTTTAACATGGGTCCTGAATATTCATATTATGCTTTTACTGGAGTCTCTAGACAATACAGAGCTGATAGTTATACAGTTAGGAATTACCAAAAAGTCCACAACAGTGTTTGAGAAAGGCCAGCCCAGAACAGCTATTCATGCCTATCCTCTTCTTCTTGGGCAAAGCAGAAGTTTTAACTCCTGCTTACAGGATAGATGAGTACTCAGACCATGAGCAGGTAGATAATTCCTCTTGCTAATTCAGAAAGGAATAATTAGTGTTTGGCGGGGAAAAGTTTTCAAAGGTTTTCAAAATCTATACACTTTTTTCCATCCTGCAGGAGTTTACCAAATTAAAAAAAACCTGAACAAAAGTATGAGACAGATGGTTTGTATCAGTCAAGGCACTATGATTTTAATAATTTCGAACTTACACTTCAAGATGTAACCATCAGCTCGTTACATATCTGGACATCTATCTAGATGTCCAACACCACCGATTGTTAGTTTCCTCTTCTTTCCCTTTCTTTGGAAGACTCAACAGCTAATGTGTGTGAGGAATTAGTGGTTGGAAAGAGGGATAAAAAATATGCATTTTCCCATTGCCAATTGCATGCAGATGGGTGTATGTAATGGAGGGCAAAGGGTCCTCCTTGTGTCAAATTTCAGCTGGTAAAAATGGGGTTTCCAAACCTCTCAAAAAATATCATCTCCAAAAAGTCCTTGGAATGGGCAAAACAGAGTATTCTGTTTAGAAAAATGTCAAAATAGTTAATTTTGAGCATTTCAGAACTTTTCTTTGGCCTGCAAGTTTATTCTTATGAAACAGAGTAGATGTTTTATGTTAACATTACCTCTACTGATGATTGGAAATATTCTCTAAATCACAGAGATCCAGTTGTCACAAGGAGTAGATAACTACATCCTTCACAATGTGTAGCATTGATGGAGCACATCATCACCTGTAGGGGAGTGATGGGTCACTCTTTTTTGAATTTTTGGTTTTGGTTTGGTTGTTAGTGGTGGTGAGTTTAGTTTTGCTTTTTTATCTTTTTTTTTGTTTGTTTTGTTTTTGTACAATGTGTTTGCAAGGGTCAGTGGCAAAGCCACAGAATAATAAAATGGTTTGGGTTGGAAGCGACCTTAAAGGTCACCTAGTTCCACCCCTGCTGCCATGGGCAGGGAACCTTCCACCGTACCAGGTTGTTCAGAGACCCATCCAACCTGGTCTTGAACATTTCCAGGGTTGGGGAATCCACCGCTTCTCTGGGCAACATGTTCCAGCATCTCACCACTCTCAGAGTAAGTAATTGCTTCCTAATACCTAATATAAACCTTCCCTCTGTCACTTTGACTTTGTCTCCCTTGTCTTGTGACTACATGCCCTTGTAAAAAGTCCCGCACTGGCTTTCTTGTAAGTCCTCTTTGTCTCCCTTTGTCATGAAGACTGATTATCAAGACATCTACTTTGCAGATAGTAGTATAATGAATAACAACGCTTAGTAATTGCATAGCACTGGTACAACGTGTAGGCAAAGTTTTAATCACTTAACGCCTTCAAGTGTGCCAACACCTCCTCCTCTTCCTCCTGCCCAGTACTCTGAAGAAGGAACCAAAGGAATTTTATTTATGGCTTTATAAGAAAGGGAGACTAAGAGTTGAAGTGTGATACAAAGTCAGAACAACTCAGAGAGGGATTTCCAAGCATGAGTTGCTTTCCTTGGGTAGTGGTAATAGAGGAAGTGACTGAGTTTTAGAGAAAGGAAAGTCTGGCAGAGATCTGCTGAACTCGCAAGGGCATTGCTGACTAACCACTCAGTCAACACTCTGCAGAGTGTGCATGAAACAAAAAATGAAAGGGAAAAAGCTATAATCAGAGGTCATAGTGACATTGACATGACTTTGCAAGGGCATCATCGGGTATTTGGTATAAGGTGTTACATGAAGAAAAGGGTGTGAAACCTCTGCTTTGCATGAACAGTCAAATGACTTCCAGGCAGAAAAATGAAAAAAATGCCTTGGTTTAATTTCCCACTGTGTTTGGAACAGATGATGGTCCAGCTGTAACTATGGAATCACACAGGAGGACCGCTTCAATTCTATGAATCACAAGACTTTTCAATGTTATTTAGGCATCTCTTTCAACTAGATTAGCACTAGTGCTCAAAGAGCTTGTGTTAGTGCTGAATGTTCAGTCCTCTACAGCATGCACTCAGTACATATTTATTAAGGAGCACAAATAAAAACCTTGGATGCTCTTAGACCCTTGACTTTGTGTCATAAATGGCAGATATTTTCAGGATCCCCCCTGCGTTGTTTGTAATCATGTTGATTCTCAGGAAAGGCAGAGCAGAGGAGCCATCTGAACCTGGGCCTTCCTTACAACCTGCCTGTTCACAGTTCTTGGGCAACAAAACAAGCACTGGACAATGGTGACCTGGTTCATCACTTTTGGGTGGATTGGGAAGCAAAACAAGCCTGGGAGAGACACAGAACATGGAGGACTCAAGGACCCTCATGTCCTGACTGTTTGCTCTAGGCTGTTGCCTAATTTCAAAATTGTTTGCAGAGATGTGATGTTGTGTGTCAACAGAAGATAACATTGTGAGAAAAGCATGTCAACATTAACATGACTCCATTTATTTTAATGTAAAGGATTTGGAAAAGGGATCCTATATTTCTGTATTAAAATACATTTCTGTCCAGCTGATGGTTTATCACAGAACATTCAATGCTTTGTGTGATAATGTGAATGTGGAGATACATAAAAGGTCTAGAAGTGGGACCTGCACTCAGAAGATAGTGTGTCAGAGCCTGATGTCATGGCTTTCTTCTTTGTTCTTTGCTTAATTTCTTGCCTTGGTTTATGACTACATAGTAGGCAAAGGACCACAATGGGTCTGGGAGACCCTGTTTCGTTCCTGGATTTACCTTTCCTAGATGCTGAATAATTATGAATCATCCCATTGCTCTGTGCTTCTATTTTCTTACCTGCAAAATTGGATGCATGGCAGTGGCCTCTTGAAGTGTGAGATTTAGTGATCAAATTAGCCATATAACCCCTCAGAATTTTAATCAGCATCTACAAAACTGAGTTGAAAAAATAATTTCTTTCTGGTACTTCACTGTCCTGTTATTCTTATAAGTTTAGTTGCAGTGTCAGACCAAAGAGGGGACACTTGAGAGGTGCAGCCTGCTGTGGATGAAATATGTGTCTGACAGATTCAACAGGACAGTCTAACCCAGCGCAGTCACTCTGAGTGAATAGTTCTCTGTAGAGGGCAGTATTACTGGTGTAATATTTCAGCTTCTTGAATCTTCTGACTGGCTGGACAATTACAGCAATTAGTTGTGTTTAATTGTGTTGTGGTTTGTCCTCAACATGTTAAGAAGACTGACTTGTTTGAATAAAGTATCTCTTCCCAAGCTCCCTACTTGTAACTCTTCTTTACAAAATCTCTAGTCATTCAATGGAAAAGCACTGCTCAAATTAGGACCTGTAATAACAAAAATTGGGCTTGAAGACCCAGTCCCCCTTCTAGCTGTATGTTTCTGACATATTAAAGAGTGCCATATGTAACAGGAATCATTTTCCCTCTGCCTCTTGACATGTCCCTTCCAACACTTTACCAAAGAATAGCTCCATAGTTTCATGGCCAGTCAATAAACCTCAGCATGTGTCCCCATCTTGTAAAATATGCTTTATTTTCCTGTACATATAAAACTACAGTTAGCTGTGCCTCAATATGCCATATGAGTGTACTTGCCTTGCACAGCAATTCAGATGTTTCAACATTACCAATAGGTTTGTTCAGTGTGCTGACATTTGTGAGTTCACTTTGAATTGTGAGTCCACTTTGAATCTTGGTGAGGCCACCATCTTATCACCATCCCTGGAGGTATTTAAAAGACATGTAGATGTGGTGCTTGGGAACTTGGTTTAGTGCAGACTTAGCAGTGCTAGGTTAGTGATTGTACTTGATGACTTAATGGTCTTTTCCAAACAAAATGATTCTATGATTATGATTTCCAGCAGAGAATGATAGAATCAAAATGGTTTGGGTTGGAAGGGACCTTTGAGATTGTGTAGTTTAACCCCTCTGCCATGGGTGGGCATGCTAACTTTGTATTTGTTTACAGTTCTTTGAAGCATCTTGAATCATCACCTTACTTTCATGTCAACACTTCCAGCAATCAAGTTATTGCTTAACCAGTTTTAACTTCTTAACCTAAAACCAATATGTACGTTGCATAGTGCTACTATCCCAAGCAGATCACAGCCCTAACTGTTGTGCAGTACCACTGCACATGTTGTGAGATATGTCCCATCTGTCCATGCTGCTATTCCCAGGCAGATGTAGCATGCGGATTTTGGGCCTGCAATTATTGGTGGAATTTGCTTCTTGTGCCTGCAAAGTGGTGATTCACTGTTTGCAATGGTTGGAGCAGTCTAGATCTCTTCCACAGATGGAAGTCCTCTTTCAAGCTGCAGATTAAAAAATTTTGATGGCATTAGTGATCATTTGCTGAGATAGGAGATGCTGCTGGGGAAAGGGATATCTTCTTGCAAGGAATACCCAAAGAGCCCTGTGGGGCTGTGCTGGAGATTTCAAATCATACCTGGTGGGAGCCAGTTGAATCCTCATCTGTTTCTTATGAGCTACAGGCATCTTCCACTTCAGCCTGTGTGAACTGAGCCCACAAGTGCCCTCTTCCTAATCTATTCTTTTTTCTTTTTCCCTGTAGGCTCCTTCTTTCTTTCCCTTCTAGGCTCCTGCCTACCCTGCATTCATATACTATAGCCTAAAATTATCTGATTTGTTCATAGACTCTTCACAGTAAGCTTTCATCCCATTATATCTATTTAGTTCTCAGAGAAAAACATTTTCCTCAGCTATCATTGATACAGTTTTTTCAGGGTTCTGTATGCACTTAGAGATTATCCTGTCTTCTTCAGCTGGGCTTGTTTCTTCCATGTCTTTCATATTCTACACACATTAGTGCAAATGAATGGGAAGGTGGGGAACTTTATTATTGCAAAGCAGAAATTAATGTCTTAAGTACTAAATACTCTGCTTTCCCAGAGAGTAGGTAACCATAGAGGAATTTAAAATGATGCATAATTGAATCCATGCTGGAACCTCATTTCCCTTGAGTCTATTTTGAGTCTGGAGGTGAAGAATGATAAAGCAGCAGAGATACACTTTAGACCATGGAAAGAATGCAAATAGGGTTTCAGAAAAGGACAGTAGTAGGAAGAACATTTAAATCTCTAACTGATTCTGAGGAATGTCATGGCAATCTCAGTGGTTACTTTAAAAGAAATTAGTTGACTGCTATACTGACCCTTTAACCACAACACACCTTTTTTTTTTCAGTGTGTATGAATATGCTTGAGCCACAATGCATTTTACTCGATCAGTATCATGATTTCCCCCCTTTCCCCAACCACGTGTAAAAAAACTTCAGAATCTGCCGCATAAAAGTTACCCATTGATGAACCACTGAAATCTTTTCCAGGACCATGGTTTAACAAAGATGCTTTCGAGGGATTCCCTTGTTTAGCCAAAAGGAAGGGTTCTTATCTAACACTATCTTGTCTAAATATACATAGCTTGTGATGACGAAATAAAAAATTTTGAGACCAGGTATAAATACCACTGACAGGCAGATGAAGTTCATTCGTCTACTTTCTTCTCATAGAAGGTTTAACTATCAGAAGCTGAAGTTCACTGCTCTTAGAACTGACATCTCCCAGAACTTATCTGAGCAGTTTAACTGCAACTATCACCAAGAAGATGACTTTCCAAACCTACAGCTTGTTTGTTCTGTCTATCATCATGATTTATTTTGGACGTGTTGAAAATAAATTAAATCTGCTTCAACTTCAAGATGATATAGACAAGCTGAAAGCTGATTTTGTAAGTATAGTCTTCTACTGCATTTCTTTTCTCCTTCTGCTTGTGCTTTACATATTGTTTAAACTTGATCACTGCTCAACATACTCAGTATGTACCCATAGAGGTAATAATGGAACAAATTTTTTGGTTATATCTTTTTTTGAAACAAGAATATGGACAATTTCTTTGGTCTCACTAAGCTCTTTCATTAACCTGATTCAGTTTTACAATAGTCATAGTTATTGTAGTAGTTTGCATTTATTTCAGGTGTGCTCTTTCTTTTGCAGGAGTTTCTCCTAGTTCAGTTCAGCCTTTGGTTACATGAAGTATTTTATAATAAGAAATCTTAATGCAATTTATGGTGAATGTATTAATATTTATTAAACTGATATAATTTACTGACTATTTAAATTTTATGTTGGCAATGTTAATAGGGTGTTTAGTATTAGTTAGCAATATAAAAAGAATGGAGATGGACTTTTGCTTTAACAAATGCACTATTTTTTAATTATTAGTTGTAGTAGTGTCCTGCCCAAAGGTGGTTCCTACTTCATTTCTTTTGCATCTTCCAGTCATTCTACTTCCACATCTGTGACTATGATATGGCATAGAAGTGTAATCTGGCATGATATTCTTTCTTCTTAGGTAGAATTTTGGTAACCTGATAGCTGTGATGTTAATTCACCAGCCTTCATCTAGGCAGCATTAAAGTTGTTCAGAGTTGAATTCAGCTGGAATTAGTCATAGAGATAGCAGATCTACAATAGAGTGACTTCTAATTAACATTTTTATTCTCAATATATTTTTGTTGGTTTTTTTTTCCTTAAATGCGTGAAAGCAATTGAAAGAGTCTGCTGCTATTTGTGGCTCTGATTTTGTCATAGTTTTGTGCAAATGATAGTTGAAATTCAGTAGAAAAAGAACCACTCTGAAGTGGTGAGGACTAGCAAGATACTTCAGTGTTTGCAGATTGGTAGGAAAGTGGGTGTAAAATTTATATCATATCTTAAATTTACTATTAGCATAGACCAGAGAGCATCTCACTTGAATATATATAACTCTGTTGAAGAGATCCTGAGTCATGGTGAGGTTTTTGCACTGAAATTAAGACTCTGGTTCATGGTAGCTGCTCCCCACTTTTCAGAAGAAGAACAAAAAAAAAAGTTTGGCAGTGTGGTCAGTATGGGGAGCCAATCAGCATAGAAGGTTTTTGTCAGCCTGCAAGTTTCCCCCCTGCACTCACTGTATTTAAATTACTGAGCAGATAAAAGAAGGAAGTAGTCACTGCTGTATACAAAAAGAAAAAAAAAAGAAAAGACAAGATGTGCAGAAGAGGAAGTGAGTAAATTTCCCTTTCCTTGGTAGGAGAATTGCATTGCTTTTAGTTTCCTAAAATTTGGCACAGCACGTGGCTAACATCTGATGGTTAAATTCCATCCCTGTAAGTCTCTCAGTAGCCCGCTAATCTTGTACATCCCTGTACCTCACTGTGGTCTACTGGGCTATTCTCCAGTTCTATAAACTACAGTTTCATAGAAAAAATCATTTGTTCTTATTCCATATGAGACTTTACTAACACTAGATGAATTTAAGGCCACAGACTGTACACTGCTGGACTTCGACTTACTGGAAAACATGCTTAGATCAGGTCTAATGGTTTTCTAGCCAGTCATTGTGTTGTAAGCTTTTATTTTCATCTTTCAATAGCAAAACTTGCAAGGAGCATTCAGGAAAACAGATGTGCTAAACATCTCTATTCAAATGAACTGTAGCAGGAAAAGACATCAAAAAGCAGACTAATGCAATTTCTGATACTAGGCAGCCATGCACTGGGATTTAGTGCTTAGAGAAGTGAAAACATTGTGATAGCTATAGAACAGTGGTGCAAAAATCTGGATTTTACTGCCTATTTGATGGGAGAAACACAAATCTGCCTTGTGACAAGTATTTTTTGTATAATAGATATGTTTGTTCTTTGTTGCAGAATTCAAGTCATTCAGATGTAGCCGATGGCAGACCTATCTTTACGGAGAGACTGTCAAACTGGACAGAGGTGAGTCAGAACCAGAAATTTCAAAGTATCTCAGGCACTTTGCAGAGCACTTTTGATACAAAGCATCTTGCAGAACTAGTGTAATTCATGGTAGAATGAACATGAGCAGAGTTTCCTTTGGTAACTTGGAAATGAGAAAAAAAAAACAACAAACCAAAAACCATGAAAATGCCTCTCTTAAGGATCAAGGTGCTTTGTACTGCACCATGAACTGATCCTGGGGTACAGACAAGCCCAGGAGATGGTTTGCAACATCTTCTTTATTATCTTGTTTCAAGAGGCAGTGAGAGCCCTTGCCTGCTGTGCTTTATCTTTAATTTCCTTGCTGATGAGCACTCACAGACCTTTCTTTCTGATTGCATTTTCCAACAGAGAAATGAAAAAAGGATCATCCTGAGTCAGATTGTTTCCATGTACTTGAAAATCCTTGAAAATACTGACAAGTCAAAGGCCCATGTCAGGAACATATCTGAGGAGCTCTACACTCTGAAAGCAAGCCTTTCTGATGGCTCAAAGAAGATGGAAGATCTCAAGAACCTGACAGAGCTTAAGGTAAGGCTCTTCCTTTGCCTCCAAGGCTCATGATGTTATATTTTCCAGTTGTGATTTGAGTGTGATTCAAGCCAATAGTGCTTCAGCAACCCATATGGTAGCAACTCCTGTCTAGCTCACTTCACACTGGAAAACTTGTTGCTTCCAGCTGCAACAGCTACTGCAGGTCTGTGGTCTGAGGTAGACTCCTGAGTCTTATCGGAGTTTAGCACAGAGGTGCTGGCAGCATTGTCACACAGTTTGCACACCAGAATTGGTATTGACACAGCCCTTTGTTGTTTAGAAATTGGATGGGAGGCTGTGGAATGCTCTATGGTTTTAGAAGCTTTTGGCTTTTATTGAGTGAATGCCAAAGACACAAACCACTGACTTTTGCAGATGTCTGCAGACAATACCCCAGTGGAGTTAGCTGCTTGCAACTACAGAGTAGCTCTGTTTCACAGGATATGGCTGGTTTGTGGTGTGTTGCAAAGTAGCATAGAAAGTGGAAATCAAGAATCTGTGACAAAGTGGCTCTTTGTTGTAGGATTTAGGTAGAAGACTAATTGAAAACTGCAGATGTCCATTGGTTTTACCCTGGTAGCAGGGTAGCCTGTGGGATGGGATCAGTAAATAATTACAGCTCTTGGCATGACTTTTGTTTCATTTGTTTTTTTCTTTTAACAGATGAATGACTTGAAAATTCAACGTAAAGCTGTGAATGAGCTGTTCAGCGTTTTACAAAAACTGGGGGATACTACAAATTCTCACAGGAGAAGAAGAAGGCAGTGCAGATGCTAATGATATCTTATGTTCTTTTGTAATGAGTTATTGTGCAAATCTTGTTGTGACACACCTTTTAAAATTTTAATCTCTCTATTGAAGTTTTATACTTTTATTTATTAATATTTAAGTATTTTAAATAATTATTTATAAAGAAATACCAATCAAAGTATTTATACTGCCTACTACTATATAAGAAATAACTTTTTTCTTAAAATCCTGTCTATTTATTATATGTTTGTTGACCTAAAAATACAGAATGAAGCAATGTTTACCCTGTTTCCATATGGAAATCTTGAAATGACATGATACGGTACCCAGCTTTCCATCTGGTGCTGTCTTGAGAGAGGCTTGTTTCAAGCTTAGTCTCATCATTCATCTATTTGGCATGCAGATACAAGCACCAATATGGGGAGCTTACTGCACTCAGGAAAACGTGCTCATGTCTGCTTACTACTAAATATATCTAAATCTAAATCAAGCAAATAGACATGCTTAGAGATAAGCAAAAGCTGAAGCACATTTCTGAAGGAGAGCATTGATTATTAATTGTTGGTATTTACTACGTTATGCACTGAAGTTACCAGGAGGCCAATCTACTTAACAACCTAAGGGAATGTGACTAGTTGTACTGCACTGACTTAACGTCAACTCTCAGATTTAAAAAAATTGCTGTATTTTTTTATATTGAATAATTTAAATGTGACTGATGTAATTTTATTTATTTAGAGATGTGGTACAGAAGTTTTTATCCCAAGGACTGTATTTTTGTATTGGAGTATTATAAAAACTTTGGATTTCTCAATAGAAACTTCTTGAAATTTGAATTTTCTATAATGAATGAATAAATATATAAATAAACAAATAATTATAGTGTTCTTGCATGTTTATTCACCATAAACTCTGTGAAAAGTAAAGTGCTAGTCTTGCTCTACACTGACACAAAAGATGGTCCTGCCCAGATATACAAAGTACATTTTGTTTCTCCTGCCTGTCCAAGATTTGGAAATGGATAATATTTTTAAAGAAACCTGGCAAAAGGATTTCAAATTCCCAAGATTTACTTGTATCTGTATAAGAAAACATAATTTTGCTTAATAAGACATTGATAATTTGAAATTTGTTGTTACTCTGACTTAAAATAAAAGACCATTTCAAATTTCTCTGCAAGTCAAAGATACGGAGCCTAGACTGAGATCAGCCCATCTGCCAGGCTCTTTGTGAGTGGACAAGCTGGAGGCCTGGGGGCTGCTTGGGCTTTGGGCAGTCTCACAGACTTGGGTTTGGGCTTCCAAATTCTTAGGTCCTCAGGGCTTTACCAAGCAAATTATCTGAAATAGACTGGCTGGGCTGACTGGGAATGGGGTAAATTTTCCTTGGCATTCCTGCCATCATGAGGCTTCCAACTACCCCATGAACTTTGACTGAATCAGCAAATTCCAAAAATAGCACCCCATCAAACCCAAAGTAAGTTGGAGTATGTCTAACAAGTTTAATTGTAATTGTTGCAGCCCTTCCTATTCCCATGGGTGCAGCTGTCTCCCTTGGTGTAAGATACTTTCATTCATACTTTTATTTGACAGTCATAACAAAGTGACTCAGTAACCATGAAGACTTGAACTGGTTTTGAAGGAAACAGCTGTTCTTTTTTGTAGTCCTCACAGACATACATATGCATGTCAGGTGCAAGTGAAATAACTCTGTGGGATTTCTCCTGTTCCAGGACTAACCATGAGAAGCCTCAGCAAGCATTTAATATAGTCAACATGTCCTTCTGTGCTTATCATCTTTTATGAGTTATTAAAAGAGACTAACTGTTCTCTGCAGACACACAGTGGGCTATAACTTCTATTGAAAAAAAAAAATGAAGAATAAATGGGGAGAGAGGGGAGAGAGGGGATAGACAGGAGAGACGGAAGAGACGGGAGAGAACAAAAAACCTAACAGGTTTACACATGAGTAGGCTAAAAACCTATTTTTTGAGTTTAAAGTTAGGACTGGTTAGGGATTACTTTATTGCACTATAAACTGAAAAGTTTACAGTCCTTCCACACCTTGTCAAAGGGGTCCATGGAAAAATAAGTTAGGAAATCATTATATATCCAGAAGAAATAACATTCCCCAATCCATCCTGCCTTAGCTGTGTGTACCCAAGCCTGTGCCATTTTCTGTGCTCTGCTGTCCCATGCATTCCTGATGTTATCACATTAAATCTAACTTAAAACAACAAGTGTTTTGGGGAGAGATTATTGCTTAGTTACACAATTTCCCAGGTTCTTCTCCTGCTAGTGCTGTATACCAGGGAAATAAGGAAGGAATGAGCAGTGCTGAGATAGAGTAGCAGCTGGCATTGCTGACAAAATGTGTTTGTACAATCTCATTTTAGTAGTTTGTTGGTTTGGGTTTTTTTCTTTGTTTAGTTGAGTGGTTGGATATTTTCTTCTTTTTCTTTTCCTCCAAAGTACCTTTATTTCCAACTGGATTTTTTTTAAGCATCTTTGAACTTTTCCTGTTAAACTCAACACTGGACATTGCGGGATTCACCAGTGCTACCACAGTCACCTAACCATTCAAAGAAATCTCAAGAATTAGTTTCTTATATTGACCTGACTTTTCCCTACCCAGTATAAGTCTGTGCAACCCATTTCCACCGTGTGCTTAAGATTAACCGCTGAACATTCCTCACTTTGCTCTGTGATAACAGTGATAGAGAAGAATATGATAAAAATCAGCCTCCATAAGAACATATTTTTTAAATCCCATTCCCATCCCATCTGCATCCCATCCCCATCCTCTCCTCTACCTTGCCTTCCCCCTCCTCCTCTCCCCTCCCATGCCTTTTTCATAAGATATACAGTTGTACACCATACAAATTAGGCAAATCATTTTTAACAGGAAAACCTATCATCTCTTCTCTCATATTTGCAGGAGTCCTGGATGTCATTTTCTGTGTCATTCCTCACTACATCCAAGTGAGGAAGGTACTTTAAGCTAAGGTAAATGTAAGTGTGAAATGCATTTTAATGGCTACTATAAATATTTCCAAAGAAAAATGTAGCAGAAGTTTTGGACACTTTTTACTGAAGGTCAGCACAATTTTTTCCAGCTACACAATCTGAGTGTTAACAGATGCACATGCTTGGGAGTGAAAAGATATTATCTCCTATTTCGTAGTTAAAATTAGAAAGGGGAAAATTCAAAAGGTAAGACAGAATTGTCTGAGCACATCACCATGTTTTACGCATCACTTCTGCAGCATTTTGATTCTGCCCTTACTCTCTATTCCTTCATTATCAGTATTGATTTTAATCTGCCACTTTATCACTTTGTCACTCTGTATTTCAAAGTCCTTTAATAGTTCTTTGCAGCTGGACCTCCTCTCTGTACCCTGCATAACAGTACATCAATAAACTTAGCTGTGAATATTAATAGCTTACTATAATTGTGAATATGAGTAACTAAATTAACACAAATAACTTAGTACTTCAGCAAACTTAATGATTTCACAGCTCCCCCTGTTTCTCAAATTGCTGATGGCTACAATTTAAATTATGGAAAGCCCTGTTAACCCAGCACTAATGTGTTCACCCTGAAACCATATCCCCAAATGCCACATCCACACACCTTTGGAACAGTTCCAAGGATGGCGATTCCACCACTTACTTGCACAGCCTATTCCAGTGCCTGACCAATGGCATAGGCCACAGGCAAGCCCTCTCACGACTGAACCTACTTCACGGCAAAAACCATTCACTGATTCCTGCTCCTTTTTCTTACATTTTCACCAGTTGTATATTTATGTGAGAAGTTCCTTGGAATAGCTTAACTTCTTTGGTAGCTTTATGGTGAGACTCATCAGAGATTCTTTTGAAGCTTCAAAGACATGGTAGTGTTTTGTCTCCCCATTGTCTGTGCTCAATGACTCTTCAGTAAACTCTTGTATAACTAAGAAGTGTGGTATATCCCGTCACAAATGGCATATTTATTATTTTCTTTGGCACCACATTTTTCCATGGGCCCACTCTGCCTTCGTGTTGTGTGGTAGCGATGTCAGCTTTATTAGCTTGCAGTTTTCTGGGATTTTCCTGAGGCCTTTTAGAAAATTAAGAGCCAATAAGCCCACTTTGTGCATTCCTGGTGTAGGGACAGACTCAAGTGCAGGTTGTATCCTACACTCCCCAAGGCCTCTAGTCCTGCACAACTCCTGAGTGAAGGTGCTCAGCTCAAATCTGTCCTTGCCATTCTTTCCTCAGTAGTCTAGAAGTGATCAAGGGATTATTTTGTTGTCAGTAGGAATCAGGAATAATAAAAAAGTCTAAAAAGTTCTGGAGGGGGAAAAACTTAAACCTGGCAGACAAGTTTGTAATTTTCAGTCTAAAATAGCTAAGGATATGAAAATTCTCACCTCTTTTATGTCATGTGTGGGGCAGAGAAGTGATAACAGCAACTTCTGCAATGCATGGGATGTATGTAAGCTTTTGAAGTAGGTGAGGAGCAGCACGATGGTTTAGCAACAAATATGACTTCCGGGTGTGTTATGTAGCAGCTGGTTCTGATGCAAGATAGCAAAAGAAGATCATCTGTCTTCTGGCCTCCTCTTTCACTCTTTTCTTATCAAGGTGCCCACCCATAGTAAGCAAAGTCTTCCTGACCAGCATTAAGGAAGGTGCATGCCAAAAGTTACCTGCAGAAATAAGCAGAGTAATCCCTTGATCTGTGGCAAAACCAGCTGTGTCTCTATGGTGGTCACATCATCCAGAGGGAAAGTAAAACCAAAATGGGCTCTGTTCCCCAGTGCACAAAGTGGGAAGGAACCTCCAGCATCACTCCATGTTCACTGCTACCTCTCAGGCAAATGTGTCATTTGAGAGATTTCCCCCTAAATCCCTGGTCAAAATGACCTTGACCTTATAAAACAGAAAGCACCCAGTCAGGTAAACGTGGTCTTTAACCAGCTCAGGGTTGTGAGTTTAACAGGAGTAAATGACACTCGGTACTTTGTCACAGCTTGGATCTATGTCATCAAACAAGATTCAATAAGAGATACCCATGTGCATAAACTTTTCCAAAGAAAAGTATTCTTGAAAATTGTGTCATCATATACAATGAACCCAAAGCCAATTACATTGAAGGAAAGTCATTCCACAATTCATGACTTTATTTTATCCTCAGATTGTTAATGTCACTAGAGATAAGGAAATTCCCCCCCAACCCCTTCCCCCCACCCTTCTGATAGGCTCCTGAAGGTCAAACAACAGATGTTGTTCACTGGCAACTCTCCCTCTGGGGCACGCACATCTGTCCTCAGTCCACTTGCATGCCTCCCTGCTTTATCATCTTGTGTCCTCCTCCACAGATTTCTGGTTGCATTCTTAAAAATATCAGTGTCAACGATTTATGTTCTTATAAGAACTAATATAGATGTTCCATTTTAGCTTCATGTTTAAAAGGACCATTGAACTGAAGCACTTTGTAAATAATGATGTTCAATCATTTTAAAGTTATTTTCAGGTATTTATAAAGTATTTCCTCACCACCGTGTTTGCATGACGACACTATTTCAATGAACTGTGCTGCTAAATTCAATTTGAAACACTTACTTATGCTGAAAATTTGGCTACCAGGCTAAACAAATGCCAAAGTACTTAGTCTTACTAAGTTTGTTGCAATAACCATGTGCAGTTTGTTATTGAAAAGCCAGTTGCATGCTATTCACTTGCAGTATATAATTCCTTGTGCAGCTGGTGCTCCCTGGATTTTTGCTACAGGTCGATTGATGAAGAAATTTACCAAAGTCAATGGAAAGATTACCTTTGATTTAAAAATTAGATGAACTGGGAAACTTTGTTCTAGATATCAATATAGGTGCTTCTTAAAAAAAAAACCAAATACTCATATGTTGAGTGGCATGACCAAACAAATTACTCAAATAAATGACAAAGTACAGAAGAGGTTGAAAGTTTGAAAGAGATCATGCATTTCCACAAATAAATATTGAAAACAACCACCAGTGTTCACATTATTTGCAGACAATATTCTTCCCTAAATAGTCTCAAAATTCCTTCACATTTGAACCTGACATACAGTTCTGAGAAGTAAGAAGAACGTGAGATGCCCAACATCATCAGAAACCCTCTACACATCATAGGCTCTATTTAATTTGGATGGTCCAGCTTCATAAGTTTGCGTGTCTGTACCATGCTTCTCTTTTGCTCACTCTAGACACTCAAGCAAACACCTTTCACCCAATGATGGAAAGATTTTAAAACTAACTAAAGCTAAACTGTTTCAGTTTTAATAACTAATAAATGTGGTGAAGTCCTTTCCCTCATTTAGCCCAGTAGAAGGATGTTTGGAAAAAAATGGCTGTGAATTTATGGAAAGGACATCATTTATTGATAAATGAAAAAATTCTCAAATTACATTAAATACCAGTTAACAATTAATTTTAAATACATACAGTACTTTTCAGAGACTTGTAGAAAATACTTAAAATGTTGCCAACTGCCCTATGTTATTCATATGCTTGTTCCCTTAGTTTGTAGATTAACAGAGCAGTTTAATAAAAATGATGTATGAATGAAGAAATTATTGAGATTTCTTATCTGAAGGAAAGCAGCAGTGATGAAAGTCCATATCAAAGTCAAGCTGGTGAGCTTCATGTCACCTGTCTAGCAACTGTTTGTGTTTTTTCCATTGACTTTGTACAAATCATTTGCTTCTTGAATGGTGAAAAAAATCATGTGGTTTTCAGATGGTGTTTATCACATGTGGCTAGTGGCAAGGATACAAATGGAAAAAATTATTCACTTTAAAACCTTGAACTGGTCTTAGTAACCCAGCTCTTCATTTTCAGAGAGTTCTTATGAATTCTAAAATTATGTGTAGACCAACTGCACAAATGCTACATGAACACACTGTGGGGAAAGAATGGCAATTAAAAGAAGAAATTCTCATGTAATTGTGCCTCTATCTCCAAAACAAGCTACACACAGATGGACAAAATAGATATCTTTTAACGTGCATACAGAAAAAACAAAGTCTTGGATGAAAAGCAAAAGTCCTTCAGATAAGTAGTTTCTGTCCAGTGATAAAACTTGTTTCACAATAAGCATTTCACATGACATTAGAAGAAAAAAAATGAACATAAAACCCCAAAACCTTAAAAAAAGAAGTTACAAAGCCAAATAAAATTTCATTTGCATTTTTTACAAATATGGTGTTTGACTATTCATAGGAAACCACTTACTGAAATGGCTGTTTCAACCCAAAGGTGCTATTGGAGGACATGAGAAGAGCCATTTGGCCTCTAGACTCTGATTAAACTTAAGGAATAGCTCTAGTCTGAAAGTCTGTTCTCCTTCCACAGTTTTTAATAGTCCTGGGCATTCTTTTAATCCATACAGCACTCATTTCACATATTTTTTTTCTTTTCTAAGATCATGTACAACATCAGTTCACAGATTTTCAATTTTGCTAGGCCATTTTCTACTCCAAAGAGGCTTTTCTGATAAACTTTCTGAAACTGTGAGAAGACAACTAAGAATACAGAAGCAGAATATTCAAAAGGATGCTATTAGTACTGGATAGACTTCTTTTTTTACTTATTGTAAGTCTGATCTATCATTTCTCACAGAGTGCTTGTGTGCATTTCCCTGAGGGGCATTTCTGAAAATGCAACACAGTGATGCAACAAGGATCTTGGGAAATACTGAGTCAGAATCTCAGTCAGTGAGCACTTTCGTCTGGATGGGAAAAAATATGAAGCACCCTGACCTTCTTCCCACATGGATAGCTCTTCTGCTGGTGCCTGTATTTCCTAGTATATTCTCTGGTCTTATATTCAGAGTGAATGAGCTACAGACAAGCGTTTGCTTAGTGGTTCAGACAGACAAATGAGCAAAGCTTTGGAATGTTGTTAACCTTCTTCCTCAGTCCCTCTTTCTGTTTTAAATTTCCATTGCTTTCCTGTTTTTTCACTGTAACCAGACACTTTTCTGTCTGGTCACCTGTCTCTCTTTTTCTCTCACTCCCAGGCAAATTCTCTTTTTACTTATTTTCTTTTAACCCTGCTTGGCCTTTTCCAGAGCCCAGCCTTCCTCAATCAATGAATAGGGTCAAAACTCATCCTTTCTTATGGATCTCTTTTCAGGGCCTACTGCTTCCCATGAGATGTGACCCAAAAAAATGATAGCTGAGCACAAACGAAATCTCAATCAAATGAATATATGTCTCTTTGCATGCCATGTATGTCTATTGTCAGAAAAGTCCAAACTACTCTTTCTGCACCTTCAGCCCCTCCATATCCTAGGAGGAAGCACTTCAGCTGTTTCTAAAAACAATTATTTGACTTTATTATGACCCTTATAATAATTTCTCTGTTCTTTATTCTATTTTATCACACTCACTTGCATCCTGGATTTATGCAACTTATTAGCACCCTGTGAACTTCTATCAAATATCAGTATCAGCTTATTCAGTTGAGCTGATACTGTAATGCTCTGTCCCTTTAGTCTTTTGTGGTATCCATTAATTGGTTATTACTCACATAAGAAATAATGAGTCTAACATTTCAGTGTGGGAGTTTTACTTCTTGTCTGGCTATTTCTTACCTGCAACTAATCAGTTTAATCTTCAGAGGAAAGTCTGTGGGTTTTGTTCCTTTTTACTGCTATTGTTTTCTTCCCGGTAGCTATTCTCAGTTTGTCTCCGTTTGAGCTAGACAGGACCTCCTGCACAATACCTCTTCAGCCACAGGAATATGCAAACACATTGTAGCATTTTCAGCATAAAAGTAGCTTTTGCTATTCTGACTTTTCAGCATGACCACTGTTACTATTTTTCACCTCCAAGAAGGAGTGATAGGAGTTAGATGGTCTGGAGTTTTAAAATGTTTGACTAAAGGTTAGCCCAAGAAGAAAGATGAATTTCCTTTTCATTATCATCCTGCTTTGCCACACTAAAGTACTGTTACACAGAATTGTGTCTTACTGAGAGATGCACACACTTGTAACTTGCCCCAAAACAACTTTTCTGCAGCATTTATATTTATACTTAGCATCTGGACTACACTCCTAAGTTAAATCATTAAATAAAATTGTTGAAAAGAAAATGCTAGCTTTCTTGTGCTTGAGAAGGCTATGGTGAGGGGAAGGTATGCAAGAAAATTCAGGAGAAAAGGTCCCAGGCAGTACCACCATCTGACAGCCTGTTTTTGTATCACCACATCTGTCTCAGATTGCCAAAAACAAGCCAAATTTTCTTTCCACCAGATGCACAATTTTAATAATTATTGAGCTGTGTGGACAGAAATTCACCTCTGTGCTGAGTGGCAAAGCAATTGCCAGGAGCACGGCATGCAGTTCAACTCCAACCGCTGCCTGCCTTCAGCTTGCACAGGTGTCTAAACCAACAGAAAACCAAATCATAGACCTCATGAAATGAAGGGTAACTGGTACATAGCTCACAGGGAG
The DNA here is from genome assembly GCF_047495875.1 of Pithys albifrons albifrons. Classification (NCBI taxonomy): domain Eukaryota; kingdom Metazoa; phylum Chordata; class Aves; order Passeriformes; family Thamnophilidae; genus Pithys; species Pithys albifrons. Next base: position 66,375,105 of record NC_092460.1, read on the forward strand.
GTATGGCTCAAAGGAACCATGCATTCCCTGCATATGTCTAATACAGAGCATTACATACCTGCTCTTGCTGGATGCCTTGCAAGCAGAGATGGTCGAGCCAACTGCAACAGTTTTGAGGTGAAAAAGATTTCATTAAGAAGAGGAATGAATCCCACTGTGATTTTACTCAGCTGTCAAAGCTAAGCAGTGAGCACCGTTTGCAGCAAAGGAGCACAGACTTCAGATGCAACACATTAAAGTATCACTGAAATGATCTTATTGCAGCTGTTTGTACAAACAAAGGCACTAAATTAGTCACAGGGCTATTGAACAACTTCTCTGGCTGACTCATAAAACCAAAGTGTCAATAAAGTAATTAAAAATATGGACAACAAAGCCAGTTTATGCTTACTTTTTCAAGATAGTAAAGAAAACAGTGAAAAGGAGTGGCTAATGTCAAGTCAAGGGTGATTATTATTTCAAGGACATAGGGGCTGTGTCACCTAATAATTCATAATGTTTTACAAGAAAAAAATCATAGTTCATGTTCTTTAAAAATTACATTTTAAAATAATGTATTAAAAGGGGTATCACCAATAGTAATTACAAATTGCTTAGACACATTTGTGTTGCAGATGCAGAAAGGCAGGGCAATCAAACATCATGGAAACAGGTTCTCTCAGCTGAAGAATGAGAACGCAAATGTGGTTGGAATTAAATCGGTTTAAATTTAAAGTGATTATGAGTGTTCACCTCACAGCCATGATCTCCTTTAACGCCCAGGTGAATCACCACCTCCACAGCCAAAAGGTAAACCAACAGAGCTTCAGTGGCTGCTGCTAAGGATGGGGTGTGTGTGTGCATGTTTGAAGTGATACGGCATCCACATTGCTATCTCAGGAGAGGCTGAATTCACTGAATGCTTCCATCTAGATCCTCAAGACTTCCTTTCCTACCTCCACCTGCTTTCCAAGAATGATAACAATTTTCTGTAAGTGGAAAACTGTATGTATTGATTTATCCATGTTTGATATAATACACTAATAAAGGAATTTGGTGTGTAATTTCATTAATTCTGTATTTTCTGGGTTGTTTTGCTTTACTCATTTGCCATTAAGCTGCAGCAATAATTACATGTATGACTTCAGTATGATTTCAGGTGGAAATGACTCATGTTCACATTCTCCAGCAACTGTCTTTGCAATGTTGGTGATACCGTCTTGTATTAAACCTATTTGTTGACTGAGCAAATGAAATCCCAAGAGATGGCAACCTGGACTGCAGAGGCTGTGGGAATAATTTCACTACTGCAGAATTTTTGAATTTATTAATTTACATTCTATAAAAGCCAAATATGTGCCAGACCCTAACTGGAAAGACACATTTACTTTTGTTTAAGAAGGAATTTGGAGTTTTCCAGCTGGAACCCTGTGCTACAATGTTTCATTATGATCATTTTTGAAAAGGATGGAAATAGAAAGAGAGGTTTTTTCTTACTTTCTTTTGTTTCAAGTTGCTTATGCAGCAGGGTTAGATAATATTCATATTCCTCTTGAGATAAGGAAGATAAGGTAGATATCTTAAAATGAAGATAACAAGGCTAGAAGATCATTTACAACAGAAACTCCTAGGTACAACAAGAACATTGGGAGTTTTACACTTCATTTCTCCAATTCCCCACTATTGCAAAAGTTGTACAAAATACCCCAGATTTAATAAATTGGTTATTTATGTTGGCTAGAAAATGTCTGTTTCTTTTTGGCTTGCTGAGGCACATAGACTGACCTTATGTTCTCCACTTTTAGACACAGCACTTTTCAGCTAAAAGCTGTTAAATTTTTTGGTATTTTGCCTCTGCCTTATGCTGTTGGGAAACATGATCAGGGTGTGCCATATGAGGCTAACCAATTTCCCCATAGCAGAGGCTACAATTCTGTAAGGGCGTTTTCTTCTACAAAAAATGTCTAGTGAAACCACAGGCTGCTCCTGAGTCTTGTGTATACAGTAAGTTGTGGCCTCAAAGCCACTTAGAGCAGGCCAGTGCTGACATTGTATTATGAGCACAACTGCCTCAAGAAAGAGAACTCTTTATCCAGGAAGGTGCTACCAAAAAGGTCGAGACAATGTACAAAAATTGGCAGGTCCATTAGGTCTCACCAGTTCGTGTGCACACATTTGTTTCATTAGTTTTTACTGAAACATGGTAGCACCAAGTTAAGGAGGCCAGTTTGAAGCAGACACGTGGTCCTATAAGACTTTTATGCCAAAAGTAAAAACACTATTTGCTAATAATTTATACCAAGTCAGTATATGTGTAGGTGAGCGAGGAAACTCCTGTCCACTTCATCATACCGCTGGAAATTGGATACTGTTCTAAAACAACCTAGATATTTTCTTAAAAATTATGTATAACTGTGATACAGTTCAATGTGTGAAGCAGCAGCAAAATAGCCTTGGGATAGAAGACATTTCTGCATCACACAGAAGTTGAGAAGGAGGGTAAAAAGTCATGCCAATGCATACAGGTAGATACTGACACAAAGGAGAAAGGGAAATCTGCTGAGGGATGCAATGGGAATGGCAACTGGTTAATGTGGCATATGGAGAATGCTTAGATTGAACCATCTTGAACAAACATAAAAAAGAAGATTGCTTTGCTGAAGGCCAGAAAAAGGGTGCTGGAACAGGAAAAGAATGAAAGTGAAGAGGCAATTAAAATCTGGCTGTTAATTTTTAGCTATGTCAATGGATGTATTGGATTTGCATCACAAAGTTTTAGTAGTGGGAGGGCTACAGGGGTGGCTTCTGTGAAAAGCTGCCCGAAGCTTCCAGGATGGACACACTGGTGGACAAGGCTAATCCAATCAGGAATGATAGTAACACCTCTGTGATAACATATTTAAGAAGGGGGAAGAAAAGTTATTGGGCAGATGAAACTGCAGCCAGAGGAGACCGGAGTGAGAACACATGAACAACGCTGTGGACACCAAGGTCAGTGGAGGAGGTTCTCCAGGCACTGGAGCTGAAAACCCATGGTGCAGACCATGGTGAAGCAGCTGGAATAGCCTGTACCTAAAGGACTGCACTTCATGGAAAAGTGACCTACATTGCAGCAGTTTGTGAAGAAGTTTGTGTAGCTCATGGGATCGGTGCACACTGCGGAAGTTTGTGGAGGACTGTTTCCCATTGGAGGGACCTCGTCCTGGAGCAGGGGAAGGACTCCTCTCCCTGAACAGTGGCAGAAACAATCTGTGATGAACTGACCAGAAACCCCATTCTCATCTACCTGTGCCACTGGAGTGGGAGGTAGAACTTGGGAAGGAGGGAGGGGTGGGGGGGAAGGTGTTTTTAAGATTTATTTTACTTCTCATTCTCCTGCTCTGATTCTGCTAAATTTAATTACTATCTCCAGTTCAAGTCTGTTTTGTCCATCATGGTAACTGGTGAGTGATCTCTCCTAGTCCTTATCGCAAGCCATGAACTCTTCATTATACTTTTTCACTTCTGTGCAGTTGCAGAGGGGAATGATAGCCTGGCTTTAGTGGGACCTGATGTCTGGCCAGGGTCAACCCACAACAATGGAAATAGTGTTGCGTTTGATGGCAGTGTTTTAGTACATTCTGTAGAACTTGCAAGACTCAGTGACAACTGGAATATGAGGACTCAGACACAGTTGACCTGAAAGAGATACCTGACTTGCAGGCCTGAGGACAGGTCGCTAGCCTGGATCTAGAAGGAAGTATGACTCCATTTGACTGTACTGAACTGAAGTTGGTGTTAGTCATTCAGAGAAGCCATAGGGACAAGTCACGAAATGTAGTGGAAGATCCTCAGCCTGAACAAACAGATGATACCACAGGTAGAGCAAGGGAAGTATCACAGAAGTCAAAATACTGAGACAAAAAATGGCAGGTAACTGTTGTATGAATTTGGGATACTGATTACAAGTCTGGTCAGGGAGAAGTCAGGAAAGACTGAGAACAGCTAATCCAGTGGAATAGAAGAAGTAAAAGATATAACTATCATTTGGAAAGGTGGACATTTTCAATGCAGACCAGTGGTTCTACATGTGGATAGGATTATCTTCATATCTTTTTATGACAAACTGAGGCCATGCTTATCACCCCTCAATGAATGTAACTGATATGGCATGAAACAACATGAACAGTATGACTAAAGAAATATCAAATCAAAAGATTTTAAGAATTGATTATAAACATCAGCTGAGGTGAGTGAAAATAAAAGCTAAATCAGGAAGGATAAAGTTGTTGAAATTCAGAATGGGTGAAATCAGATTTCATATTTGTTAATTCCACATAATGTCAGTCTGAAATTGCACATTTAGCCTGTGACACAAAGACTTGTTCTTGGATCAATCTCCTAAATTGTAGCTCTACATGCAAACTATAGAGTTGTACCTTCTAACTTAATGCCAAGTACCAAATTGTATTTAGTGGGAGGTTTTGGTGTGGTATGAAACCATTCATGCATTTCTTTTGAGACTTGAGAAAGTGGAATGCAAATCAATCATGCATGCCAGCCTTCACTAAGTCCTTTTTACATTTGCACATCAAATGCTGGAGAAGATACTACTGAACTCTTCCTATATGCTGTTCTGTGGTCTCCACTGACTTTGGGGGCCAATGGACAGCCATCAGCTTTCACCTCTGCTTATAGACCATCCTGCCACTCTGCTTTAATAGTGATACAACTTCTACTTTACCTGCTGAGGCCGGGTCCCCATGCTGTGCTGTCATGTACAGCATGACCTCCCAAAAGTACTCTCACCCAGTTTATCTTCCCCAGTGAGTCTGTCAGAGATGTCTCCTCCCTCCTCCCAAATCAAAATAAAAGTCTGCTCTTCAAGTTAATTCTGCACTGAGAAGTCACACCTTGTGATGAGAAAAGCAAAGAGTCTGTATGTGAGGCAGACCTTGGAGGCAGATCTATCCTCATCCAAGCTAGGTTACAACTTTGAAGGGCTCTAGTCTATTACTATTACTGGAACAAAGCACAGTCAGGAATTTTGAAATCGCATCCAAAAACCTCCCACTTGCAGAGTCTGAGGCTGCGCTACCCATATACGCCCATATGTCCATGAATATTCACATGATGACTTTGTCTTTTGGATTTTAGCCCTACAGCTATGCTATATAAAGCCCTTGCCATGAAAATCTCTTTGTTGTGTGTGTTTTCTGTGACAATGCAGTGAAGAAATCCACTTTCTTGGGAAGCTTTTTCCCCTCTGGATGAGGAGGGAAGGTGATGTGGGAACTGCACTGCCAGATCTGTGTGACTAAATTAGAAGTGCTATGGCACCAATTAACACCATGTCTTTGGATACACCCCTTTATGAATCTGCTCCCCACAACATGCAAGTATAGCAACATGCAGTCATAAATTCCTGCCTTATCAGGAATCAAGCTAGTGAGCTTTCTTCTATGGTTTCCTATACAGTCAGGATGCAGGAAATGGCTATGAAAAGATGTGCACTCTGTGTCATCTGGAGAGGAAAGGCTGGCAGTGCCATGCACCAGGGAGAGCTCTGGGCTGTCTCACTGTCCCCTCATCCTGGCACAGCTGCACACTATATGCTGCCCTTTACGGCAAAAAGCCCTTTGATGAGTGATCTAACTCAGGCATGGAACACTGACATGTCATACACAGCAGCTAGGAACTTCTGGGAGATTATGTCATTTGTCATTGAACAAATTCAAAACATAATCCCATACTAGTTATTGTGAAGAAAATTAACTCTACCCCAGCCAAAACCAGCACATGTGGTCACAGTCCCCATAGTAGCCCTAATGAGGGTGCAGAAGCCCCACTACATCTGAGGCCTGGGTCAGCCCTGGGCACACAGCTGGGGAGAATGTGAGTGTGGCTCATGTGGTGCGAGTGTGGTGGTTATATGCCACTCAGCTGTGCATATGTAATCCCATCCCTCACTGTCTCACACTGCTGATCTAGCTGTGTGTGGGATGTGTAAACAGACTGTTTTCAAAAGGTCAGGTTGGAAAGATATCTAAAACATGAGCGAATACACCCAAGAAAAAAAGTAGTTTTCTTGCTCTTGACTTCTGACAGCCTGTTCAAAAGGTCACCAGTGCCTTTACTGCACAACTTTCTGCCATCCTAGCCCAAAACACACAGTCCTTTGAAGAGAACATGCAGTGTTCCCTAGTACCTTTTCACTGCAAAAGCAATTTCCACCAAGCCAAAGCAAACTGTTCAGCAGAGATGTGGAACTATATAGCACTATGCAGCTTGTTTCTACACCCACCTATGCAATTCCAAAGCAAAGCTCACACACGTGACTATTGAATCAGCACACACAACGCAGTTTGTGTAAGCATGGCACCAAACACCACTCAAGGCTGAATGATGGATTTCAAATCCCTTTAAATCAGTCAGCCCAGGCACAAACTGAGACAAGGCAGTGCTGTCTGGATTCAGCCTTCCAGGCAGATAAAGTGCTCAGCTAGCCCAGTGGCTGCAATGTTCCTTAGTCTCAACCTCCATCCTGGATCAACACAGTGCTTGATTATGAAAGTTCAGCTTGAGGAAAACTTGTCATCTGAGAAAAAAAGATTTTGCGCATTTCCTGGTGTCTGTAGTCAATGGAGAGCAAAGAGCTGAACAAACTGAATCCTCCTCTCTTCTGGGTGGTGAACAAGGGGACATAGGAAAGACGTTCACATAGAAATGACTGACTAATATGGATGCTGCTAGTTCTGGTCACATTCCTTTTTCCCTAGGAAAGGAGAAAAGTCCTAATTTTCATTACCAGCATTATTCATTGTATGTGTCTCACTAGGAAATCTCCAATCACAGTTGAAACTCTACAGAATAAAGTTGCAGATACATATAATATTTAATACTTATTCATACCTTACACTACATATAATTAATGGCATCCATCAACTCTATTTAAGTCATGTAAAGAAACCCCATGGACCCTGGGCACTATGTCCTTATGAGCTGCATACAATAATGTGAGATAACAAGTAAGAAAACATGATATTCTTGTTCTTACATACAGCTTAGAATATTATACAGAGTAAAACTGATCTTTTGTGAGCTCCTTCAGAATTGACTGCTCACTAGAAACATCCCCACCCATTAGTCCCTGCAGAGTATCAAGATTTATTGTGACAGAGCACAATGCCTGCAAATATCTTAAAAAATTATTATTTGCAAGATGCTTTTTTTGTGCCTGTCCCATGTTGTGGTAGGACAGCAGTCAGTCCAGATACTGTTATGAAAAAAACAAAATTAATTCAAATAAAATAATTTTTCTCATTTGTTAGAACATGTTTGCTTAGTTTCATTTTATATTTCTAGCCCACAGAAAGCTTACAGGAAATTTCAGCTTGTAAAATGTAAATTTACCGTAATTGTGTAGTAGTACCAGATGCAGCTGACCACAAGTTATGTGCTTTAGGAAAAAAAAAAAGGTGTTCGTACTAGCAGGGTAATAAATGACAGGAAACAAAATTGCCTGATGTTAGCACAGGTTTTTGAGCCTGTGAGTCTCAGAAAAAAAAAATGTATACCACACGTCCAAGAAATACCACTCATTCTAATGAAATTCCCCAAGGAAAAAGACATGGTAAAAAAAGTTAAACTGCAGAGAAAAATTAAGCTTTTGTTTTGTCACATGCTGCTCTGAGGGCTGATGGAACTACTGTCAGACAAAGCAAAAAGCTGAGCCAGGGGCATTCTTTTCCCTTTAGAAGGATAAAGAGGTGGTCTTCCATGTCAGCTTCATCTGAAAGCCACAAATAATGCACTTAGAGAAAGAAAAGCTCTATTTTCTAACTTTAGAGTCTGACACCAGCATTGGGTGCAGACATTACACAGAATTCCTCTTAGTTCTTCAGGACAGGTGTAAGCTTTGAGCATTCCAGGTGGTCACTGAAGCTGAAGATCACACTGCTCTGCTGTGGAAACAGTCGTCTGCCAGTGCTGTGGCTGGCTGCTACCTTCCTCACCTGCAAGTGGCACAGGACATAAAGCACTGTTGAGTCATCATGACTCTCGTCTTTCACAGGTTCCCTCCCTCAGCCTTAATTACACTGCCCTTGGCCACTCTGCTCTTTGTGCTACTTCTTAACTCACAACGTCTTCTGTGCCTAACATTATCTGTCTTCCTATGTTCAGTGTGCTCTCATGTGCTTCTCAAATTAATTTCTTTCATTATTTTTTTTTGTCTCTGACCTCTCTCCAGTCACATGCTGTTGGAAACCCCTGAGGTGTAGTGTGCATTTTATTTCAGGCTGGTCAGTAGTCACTTTGTAACTATGGTCCACCTCCTCCTGCCTGACCATTTCTCCCTTTTCTGGCTCACACATTCCTTATTCCCTTCTGACCCCTCCCTCACTTGTGTCTCACCATGCTCAGGTGTAGGAAGCCCACAGTGAATAAAGCCCATTAGTACACTGGCCAGGTGACTCCCCCGAGCCTTCTACTTGCTACAATGAAACAATCCTGTAAGACTACTTGAATGAGAATGAGCTAGCCTACATCCAAAAGATACACAGTTCTCAGTGTTGCAGGTGATATTGCCCACATGTGCCAACTTTCCTATTTGGTTGTGTCCACACCCATCTGGTTTTCCCCATCTTACACTAAGGGAAAGTCTTTGGGGCAGAGAGCTTCTCTTACTGTTTTGGCATGATGGCCTTGGTGATTTGAATAATACAAATTGCTGTTATAAACAGAGCCAGAAAAGGGAGGGAGGCAGACCAGATGCATACACACAGTTTCTCAAATCTCACAAACTGTACATGGTCCTTGAAGACCTGACCCTGAGTTAGAAAAGTCATGTGTGGTTGTGAAGCTGAGCTGCAGAGTTGTAATCAGACACATTCACAGGAGTGAAAAGTACAGGTTGAACACCTGGAGCGCGTAAGTTACTCACAAATGAAATTGATACTAGATGCTGCAAGACTGACCCAAGCAGCTGCATTTGAGGACCAACCTGTTACTGCCACTTTCGACATACATCTTTGAAGAGGCAGGAATTAGTGTGCCTAAGTGCAGCAGAAGAAGACCATGGAATTCAGGGACTGTTGTGCAGGATGTAAGTCCCCTCAAATGACTTCCCAACTAATGGTAGAGGGAAGGAGCGTGAAAAGTTTCATCTCAGATTCCAGGTCAGCCAGAACACCTGATCCAACTGGACAACACCAGCAAGCATGGAGATGAGGGATTTGGGGATGAATGACCATGAAGTCTTCAGCCAAAGGCAACTACCAGGTGCCAGCAGCTGCCTCATGCGGCCTCATTGCAGAAAAGAAGAATTTAAACTCATTTAAAAACCCCAGTAGTCTGTTTTGTTTATCCATAAGGTGCCAGTAATTCAGCCCATCACCTTCTGGGAAACAGGATTTTTTAACAATTGTATCTCCACCTGCCTGGGTGGCATCCAGTTCATCTGCTTGCTAAGTTTTTGGAAGCACTTTTCTGCTGGAAAACAAGGTGCTACTTAGCTGAGGAACAACAGCAGGTTTGACCTAGGCAAAACATGAAGGTGAATGACACAAGAGTTTTAAGGACCTGATATTTGATTAGCTGAGCCAGCAAATGGTACATAGACAGACTGAGATGTATAGGGCTTGCAGGAGATGAGAAAACACTAGACAAAGTGCAAAGGCAGGTGCCAATTTTTCTAGCAGAGTAAGACTGCTCAATTCAAAGTTACTCCTCAAGAGAATATACCAAAACCAGTAAAAATGTGAGACTAATTACAACTAATCACAAGAACAGGATTCACTAGCCAAAGAGGATGAGAAAAGAGAAGGGTGACATTTTCTAAAATGGCCATGTCTTTGGACATCTTCCTCTGTCATTTGTCATTGATGTCTTCCTCTCACTTTGTAAGTGAGCTCAGCATTGCTGTCTACTAAACACCTGAAGATATCTAAATGCAAATATATAAAAGTCCATAAATGTGAAAAAATAAAGCCTTTTGAGACAGCTCATATGCACACAAAGAATTGGAAAGAAATTGCTTTGCTTTTTTAAATGGTCAAATAGTGGTACCAGCAACTGACCTTTTTCCTCACTGTTTAGTAGTATGAGGCAGTTCATTGTACTATACATATAATATTTATGTTTCATTGGAGGAAAGCAGTTCAGTTGCAAATGAGGGATAATTTCTCAACCACAGGAGGAAACTTCCTGTGTTCTTTGGCTGTTTCAGATGGGCAAGTTAACTGCAGCAGGAAAACCTCATCCAGTATCTTAAAGCAGAGTTTCAAGTTACAATACAGGAACTCAAAGAGAGAAAAAAAATGCAAGACTTTGTCTCCAGTAACCTTTGTGGCAGCAAGAGTATATGTTATTTAACCACAAAAAGGCATATATGACAGCCACTTAGATTTGCTGAACATTATAAAATAGTTTTATATCTCTGTTAAATGTAATAGGTAGCGATCCAGTATCTCCTGATTTCAATGGAAAGCAATTCCTTTACTTTAGTGAACTTTGAATCATGGCCAGAATAGAGATGCAACAGGGACTTTAAGATAGTAAAACTGGAAAAGGAATTAATTTCTTATTTTTAAATTTAAAAGGTGTGTTATTTGTATCACAGACATAGAGTATAATAACTCCATGCCAACACTTACAAAATGCTTCTCTCCAATCAAGTAAAGCAATACAGTTTTGGGAAATGTGTTGTTTTAATTTTAACAGCTCAAAACATAGGTTTACAGAGAGCAAACCCTGCCAGATAAATGAAGACTTCAAGTATATTTCTCAGATTGTTGCCAGTATTTCATAATACTTTTTCAATAATTCTCCAATAATAACTTAATTCCAGACAAATGTATAAATTATCCAAATTCCACTTTCAACAGGGCACTCAACTCCTGTAGTCTCCTTTCAAACCTTTTTTAAAACTCCCCAGCTGATTTTTCAGCATGCAAAACCACAACAGACTAATAGGAAATTGTCTAAAAGTCATTGTGAATGACTGTAGGCTCAATTAACACTTGCATGAATCAGGTGATTTCAACAGGAAAGGTAAGCCTTTGAAGCCTATCTTTTTTTAGAGGAAGGTGTAAAGATTCTCATAGAGTTCATTGTTCATCCCTGGAAGAGGAAGTGTTTGACTGCCTTGTTCAAGAAACCTAAAAGTGTGGTTGATTTTACTGCAAATTAATTTCTTTTAAGGTGAACCACAGTAAAATTCCTGAGACTTTAGACCATTCTTTACTATATGCTAAATCTTCAGCACCTGACACATAGGGTTTTCTTTAATAAACTTGGTCTGGGATACAGAAATTTCTCATTCAGACACTGCTGTGTTTCACAGCATTTTATAGGAAACGGTAGGTACTATTACTTCTGTCTTTAAAAGGAGAAATGGAAAGAAAAAGTATAAAATAATTAGCAAAAGGCATAGAGGAAAACACAGACCAGGTCAGCAGGTTGACTGATATTACCACCACCAAAACAAACATCGATAATATTTTTATTAGCCTTTTTCAGCTTTCCCCCCTCAGTTAGATGTTTATATTAATGGAAACCAAGATCTCTACCAGAATAGCAGAAGAAAATTAATTGCCCAGGATACATGTGTGCAACACTAGTAAACAAAATGGCTTCATATTATTTTTTAAGAAGCTCAATTTCAAATTAAGGGAAGAATCTTCCATGCCAAAAGTCTATTAAGTCCATCCTAGAAGGCCGAGGTGGTTTCAAGTCTGGCATGTACTGCTACCACCAGTCTTCTGCCTAAAGTCTTAAAAGATATCTATACAGATACCTATACACATCAGTATCAAATCTCTTGGGAATGACCCTGTTGTTTGTCCCAATGCTGTTGCTTTCTTTTGAGAAACAGGAATCAGAAGGGATTTTTGATGTAATATTATCTAGAGTCCTTTTTGTAGAAACCACACATGTCTTCATAAGTGCTTATAAATAACGCTATTTGACTTTTGAAGTAATATGTTCTGGTCTCTCCTGTTCAGTTTGAAGTTCCTCTAATTTTTAGGAGCAATTTTTAATGTAGATACATTTAAAGACAATTCCAGTTCATCTGTTCTTCACCCAGGACTCTCCTTACCTTGAATAATATTTTTTACATACAATGAGTAATGTATGTAGATTAGTGTTCTCTGATCATATTCCAATTTATAGAATCATAGAATGGCCTGGGTTGAGAATGGCCTTAAAGATCATCTAGTTCAAATCCCCCTGCTGTAGACAGGGACACATTTCACGAGACCAGGTTGCTCAGAGCTCCATCCAACCTGGCCTTATATACTTTCAGGAATAGGGAATCCATAACTTGTTTGGGCAACCTGTTCCAGTGCACCACTTTCATAGTAAAGCATTTTTCCCTTATCTAATCTAAATCTACTCTCTTGCAGTTTTAGCCATTCTCCCTTCTCCTGTCACTGCATGTCCTTGCAAAAAGTTCCTCTGCATCTTTCTTGTAGTCTCCCTTCAGGTCCTGGAAGACTGCAATTATGTCATCCTGAAATCTTCCCTTTTCCAGGTTAAACAAACCCAATTCTCTCAGGCTTTTCATGTAGGAAAGGTGCTCCATTCCTCTAATCAGCTTGGTGGCCCTCCTCTTGGCTCAATCCAACAGGTTGATGCTGGGGACCCCAGAGCTGGATACAATAATCCAGGTGGGGTCTCACAAGAGCAGGCTAAAGGGGCAGAGTCCCCTCCCTCGACCTGCTGGCCATGCTGCTTTTGGGCCTTTCTGCACTTCAAGTGTACATTGCTGGCTCTTGTCCAGCCCCTCATCCACCATCATCCCCAAGTCCTTGTTGGCAGTGGTGCAGCCACTACTAAGGGCTGTTTATTCCCCAGCCTGTAGGCAACCAGAAGTTGCCCTGACCCAGGTACAACACCTTGCTTTTGGCTTTGTCAAAACTCTTGAGATTCCCACGGGCCCACTTCTCAAGCTTGTCCAGGTCCCCCTGGATGGCATCCCATCTTTCAGGATTGTCAACTGCACCACTCAGCTTTGTGTCACCTGCAAATTTGCTGAGGGTGCACTTGATCCCTTCCTCAGTGTCATTAATGAAGGTATTAAATAACAGTGGTCCTCTGTCCACTTGTCACTGATGTCCATTGGGACTCTGAGCTGTTGGCCACTGGATGTGACCAACTAACCACTTTCTTATCCATCCATCAATCCACTCACTGAATCCATCTCTCTCCAATTTATAGAGAAGGATGTGGTGGAGGACCATGTCAAAGGCTTTACAGAAGCCCAGATAAGTGACATATGTCTGTTCCCTTCCCTTGTCCACAGATGTAGTCACTCCATCATAGAAAGCCACTATATTGGTCAATTTCAATACACCTTTCTCAGAATTGCATGATCTGAACTGTATAAAATGTTAATAATGTTATAATTATTATATATATCATGTTTATAAATATGTATATGCATATGTATATATAGTAATACATAAGCTGACACCTCAGAGACTGGTACTTGTTGAGGTGTGGGCAAGCAGGGATGCTACTGCAGAAATACAGCGTCTGACCTTCAATATTATTGTGGGAATAGTGGCATGCCATTTAGGAAATCTTCCCTTGCTTATTTCTAAGATGTAAAATATGTAAAAGATAGCTACAGCAAACCACATATGCCACATTTAAACCTAGCCTGGAGATGAATCAAACATCTATTAATTAGATTTTTTCTTTTAACACTTTGCCACTCCTGTTTTTTTTTTCTGACAACCTAAAACTTGATTAAAGGAACCACTGGATCTAAACGGTTCCTGGTAAAGAAATAATGGAAAATTAATTGAATTAATGCTTTGCAGCTAGTTAGGAGATGAGAAAAAAACCCCTAAACCCCAACATAAAAAATCCCAACCAAAATCCAACCAAAAACCCCATCCAGCTTTCTAGCTCCCTCTTTAGGAGAGGAAGGGGAAGCTGAAAAACTATCCCACCTGTTGCATTAATTTCATTTGAAGCTCTCTGGCTCCTCCAGAAGGAAAACGACTGAAGATATGTCTTCCTACTGCCAAGTGTAATTTATTTGCTTCTTCAAAATTTCCCAAATCTTTAGGGGGAGATTTGTCTCATATGATTTTATAGAGGCTACCTTAGGGAAGGAGAACAGACTAGAAGCTGCTTTTAAACTGAACTGCTAAAGACAAATGCAGAGGGAAATTAATCTAGAAACATGTGAAAAAGCTTTGAAGGAACTGCTTCAAAGCCATTAATCAATGTTCTACAGGTGCAGAGCTTGGGGGTGCAAAAGGCCAAGCACAGACAGGCTTGAAATGGACAACGACCATGTTTTCATTAAAAAAAACATTTGTGCAAAAATGTGGGGGTTAAAAATAATTTCCTTCTACAACTCTCCCATGTTGCTACTCTGTGTTTTGCCAAATGCTTTCACCTCTGTTAAAATAATAGTGGGGAAATAACCAAGAAGCTGAACCAAGCTGAAGACACAACATCAGGAGTTTTGCTTTCCATGGCAATTCTGCTGGGTTGGGACTTCTTATTTCTTCTTTACTCTAAACCAAAATCTACCGAAAAGTGTGAAACCTGCTTGGTTTTCCTTGTGTGTCCCTTCTTTGTAGAGCTGCTTGGGAGCAGAAGGAACAAACTCTTAACATGAAATGGGGTGCTTGCTTCCTGTGGTTATGCATTTCTCTTTGTTGAGAAGCCCAGCAAAGTCATTTATATCTGTGTGGCTGCATCAGGTCATGTTTGACTGAGGTGTTTCCTTGAAAACTGCCTTGTTTCAGCTTACTCATCATCTGTTTCACTGAAAAGTAGCTCCTGCCTCATCATCATAATAAAATTACTCACCATAAATTCAAAGGCTTTGGACCAGATCTGCCCACAGGTTAGCAGATGCAGAAGTCATCTTTGCAGAAAGCCGGTAGTTTACTGCAAAATGAAAATATCCTGATAGTTCCTGTTGTTGTCACCATCACCACCTTTGTTGTTACTATTTTTAAATTACTCTACCTGAATTCTTCTGTTTTGCTTTTAGTAGGGGCAGGATGTGCCCCGTGGACAGCACTGCTCTAACCTCTTGTACACCCTTTTGCCTGTGGGCATGGGGAGACATCTTGTGTGCAGGAGACCCATTCATTGCCTGAATATTCCCTTCTGACTCTGATGGCATTAGTGCACCAAGAATTAAAAACTGTGCAAAAATTATTTAGCTGAAATTCATGGCTATTTTTCCCACTGACTACAGTGGGCTTTCTGAGTGGAGATGTGAGATGTGTAGGAATTGGATCTTCTCAGGCAAATTCACAACACCAAAAAGGCTCTCAATGCATTCATGATTACATGGGGAAACATTTTTGTATGATTCAGTTACACAGGCCACTGTTTTAGTGTGGCCCTGCAGCCTTGTATATACAGTATTACCACTCCTAGAAATAGGCCACAGACTTTGCACTGATTTACAAAACCTCAGGCCTTGCTTTACCTGAACTTATTTTGACATGCCTGAAGCTACATTTTCACTTGTTTTATCTGAAACAGCAATTTTTTATGAGCGGGGGGTCACATATGCCACAGGGTTTTTTTGCTTCAGTTTTCAATGGCAATTGTTCTTCAACACATCTCCAGATACTGAATCTCAAGGCTTGAATTAAAACAATGAAGACCCACCCACTGTAAAGAAAAGATCTGGTTTGAGACCATCTGAGGAAGCAGGAGAGATGCATCCCAGGGTCCTGAGTGAAGTGGCAGATATAGTAGCTAAGCCGCTTTCCACTGTATTTGAAAAGTCATGGCATACAGGTGAAGTCCCTGGTCACTGAAAAAAGGGAGACATCACATCCATTTTGTTTGAAGGGGTAAAAATGGTAACCCTAGGAATTATCAAACAATCAGCCTCACCTCTGTGCTCAGTAAGGTCATGGAACAGATACTCCTGGGTGAGATGTCAAGGCTTATGGATTAAATAAAGCCAATGTGGCTTCAGCAGTGGTAAATCATGCCCGACTAATCTGGAGTTCTATGGTGGAGTGACTGTAAGTAAACAAGGAAAGAGCTACTAACATCACATACATGGACTTCTGTAAGGGCCTTGACATAGCCCCACACAATATTCTTGCTGCTGAACCAGAAACACTTGTGTTTGAGGGATTAACTATCTGATGGATAAGGAATTGTCTGGATGGTTGCATCCAAAGAGTTGCAGTCAATGGCTCAATGTCCAAATGGAGAACAACGAAAAGTGGTGTTCCTCAGGAGTATGTATTGGGACTGTTACTGTTCATCATCATCATTGCTGGGCTTCATGAGTGAAGATTTGCAAAGGGCTCTTCCCACGTGGGTGTGCCCTTCGAGCCTGTGCCATGGATTTTTTAGGTGAGGCACAGCATGCATGGAACTGGCCCCATCCTTTAACTCCTCAGGTTCATCTGCCACAACCGAGCGAGCTTGAACAGTGCCAGTGAAGTCCTCAGGACTAGACCCCACAGTCACCAGTATTCCCAGGAGGTCTCCCATCCAAGCACTAACTGGGCCTGACCCTGCTTGGCTTCCAAGATCTGATGGGATCAGGCATCAAGGTGGCATTATTGCAAGGTCTCATACCTGATCAAGGTATCAGTACAGAAGAGAGGAAGAATGAAATGAGAGTAGCTGTGCAAAGAAGGGCTTGGAGATACTGGTGGATAAAAAATTGAGCATGAGCTGGGAATTTGCTCTTGAAGTTGAGAAAGTCAATCATACCCTGGGCTGTATAAGAAGTGTGGCCAGAGGGTCAAGGAAGGTGATTTTCCCCTCCTGCTCTCTGTCATGAAACCCCACCTGAAGCACTGTGTCCAGCTCTGGATCCCTCAGCACAAAAAACCACAGACCTATTATTAAAACAAGTCCAGAGAAGGGCCATTAAAATGGTTTTAGGAGCTGCAACATCTCTGCTATGAGGAAAGTCTGAGTGAACTGGCATTGTTCAGCCTGGAGAAGACAAGGCTCCAGGGAGATTTTGATGTAGCCATTCAATTTGCTAAAGCTTATAAGAAAGACAGAGAATGACTTTTTATTAGGGTCTGTAGTGATAGGAGAAGGGGTAAATAAAAGTGAGTAAATTTAGATTTGATGCAAAGAAGACATTTTTTCACATAGAGAGTGCTAAGGAACTGGAACAAGTTGCCCAGTGGTGTTGTGTATGCCTCATTCCTGGTAGTGTTCAAAGTAGGGCAAAATGGGAACTCAGGATGAGTTGCTAAGGAATACAAGACTGGGCAATAATATCTGGCACTGAAGACCCCACAGTTGTAAACATCTCATCAATGGTCAGACAAAGAAATACAGACCTGGAGTTATGCATGATTAAATTATTTAAGAGTCTGAATGTCTGATACTCTTCTATGAGAAACAAAGGGTTGAGCTGGTAAGGGACACTGGTCTGTGTGAGTGTGGTGTGTGTAGCTGTGAAGGGGCTTTGGTCCCAGCTCAGGTAGTGTGAGAGTGACTGGAAGAGTGGCTTCTGGCTAACAAGACAGGGAAGTTTCCTTAACATGCAGAATAAGAAATATTTCTTAAATAATTCTCTCTGATGTAGGAGTCCTTAAATCCTTCCAAAATGGTGGACTGCTTTATGGGTAAGGTATAACCTGGCCATGTAAAATAAGTTTGGACTAGGATGGAGATAAATGTTAGATCTTCATGGTGTTTATTGGTAAAACTAGTGTAAGGACAGATGTTAGAAATTATGTTTGTCAGTAAGTGGTGCTAAGGCAAAGATACCAAATCCATTGCAAACTCAAATATGAGCTGTTAAAGGCAAGTGGCAGATGCGCTTTCCCATATGACTCAAATTCACTATTACCCATATGACTCAAATCATCATTACCTGATTCTGAATCAGAGGCAAGAGATTGCCTGATATTCTCTCCTTTTTCGTCAAAACCCCTGCTGAGTTTTTTGTAGGTCTCTGCAGTTCTCACCTCCCATTTCTTTCCTGGAGCAGGGTTAAGGGCTGTGGCGCCCATGGGACCACACCACAAGTTATGCAAACACAAGGTCCTGGGAAGGAGGAAACCAGGAACTGACAGAAGCCTCCGTGGTGAGCCCCAAGCAGTGGGATGCTGTGCTGGGTGGGCAGCCATCCCCTCACCCCCTGATCTCAACATGTCTGGGTATGGCCCACCCTCTTTGGGCCCAGTGCAAAGCCCATGCCAAGAACAGCCATCAGTGTCCACTTCCCTCCACCTGGCACAACACATCCTGCAATGTTAGATCCCAGCACTGCTTCCAGTCTTTTTATTTGCTGCTGCATCACTGGGAGCTTCTGACACATACATAATAACAAACTAAAAAATCCTCACAACTGATCTGTAATGTAGATAAAAATTAATTTTCAATCAGAACAGAAAGCCAAGTACATGACAATACTGACCAAACAGAAGTACTGCAAGAACACATTGTGCCACTGTTCCCAAAACAAATCCAACCCTGCTTGACTGCAACAGAACTGATGACAAGGATCTTGTCACATTAGAGTCTACTCAGTTTTGTCAATAGTGAGAAAGAAGAAATTATAAAAAGGGAAATGTGAATGAGCATTAGTCATTGTTTACAATGAGATTTGGAATCTCCAGCACCATGTAAATCTGAGGAGTGATTCATCAGTGACAGGACTAGACTCCAGTCCAGAGCACTTGGAAGTAGAGCTGCATTCTCTGAGACTGAAGGGCAGAGCAACCTACAAGGATCCTCAGTTTGTGGCTGTGAATGAGGGCACAGCATGGGAGTGGTGGGTGTCAGGGTAGTTGGCAGATTTCTAGTGTATATGTCACAGATCCTGTTGAAATCTCCTCTGTGTTCCCCTGCAAATTTACTGAAGCTGAATAGTTTCTTCAAATAATTTTAACAAGAAAATTTGATACTTTTCTGCCAAAACTGTTTGGGTTTTTTAGGGTATTTCCAATTATCTCAGAATACCAGCTGGGGAAACCTACTCTTGAGTTTTGTCCTTGCTTTGAGCTGTTGAAAACAACTGTTACAAGAAAAATCCTGCTACTGTCTTTTCACTCATAATCAGGAGAAACATACTTAGCTACTCAGTGAGAATGGTGCATCTCCAGTCCCACCACCTGTACAAGTTCTGAGAAGGCGCATTTATGGCTTGCTTAGAGCTGGAAGGACCAAGAGGTTACACAGTACTCGATGGAGAGAAAGGCCACCAAGATATAGAAGTTTTCTAAACAGAAGGAAACAGCACTTTCTTGACCATTTGGAAAACTACAGTCTCTTGTAGTGTTTATACATTGGCTATGGTTGGTCCAGCTCTCAAAGAAGCAGGAGAAAGGAATCTCGACACATAGTGCGCCCACTACAGGGTTTCATCTGGCAGAGAAGCATAAAAACTGTCAGAAATATCGACAAATTCTATTAACACCAACAGAGCGAGGGGTTTTTCTCCCTCTAACATTTTCTTAGAAGTGATTAAATAGCTTTCGGTGAAGTAAGAAAAAATAAATAATCACCCTTTACTGGACTCCTAGCATGGAAAAACTGAACAGTTAGTGTCTAACAGGGTTATAAACCATTAAAAAAACCTCTTGGGAAGAATCCAGCAATGCAAACATTAGACAGTATGACCTGCTCTGCCTGAAGTGTAGCAACTTTGTTGCACATGTTATTCTGGCATTTTTAAATGGAAAAATGTAAAGACACTTTAATAATATTACTTTACTGGAAGTTAGAACTTTATGGCAACCAATCTGTTTGGCATCTGACTTTTTTGTTTAAATAAAAAGTAATAATTCAGAAACTGCCAGCACTACACTCATATATATGATAAGAAAAGAAGTACAAGTCACCTATCAATAGCTGTTTTCTGTTCTTTGAAGAAATGAAAATTTCTAACCTTTACTTAGGTTCTGCTTCATATGCAGTTTCTTAAAGCTGGGGATTTTTGAGCAGGTTGCTATGAGTACATGTGTACATGTGAGACAAAGACTTCAACTTTGTAATAAAAGGTGCGAAATACATTAAAAAATAAAATAGTATACGCCGGGGTTAAAAATAGTGAGTTAAAATTAAGCTTTGACGCTTGGTAGATACATGTTTTGCTTTAAGCCTTCTAAAATACAGATTCCACAGGTTTGGTAGTACTTGTAAAGCAAAGGATTACTTAAATAGGAAATATTAAATCCCGAGATGATTAATATTGCAAACTATAACACTCCATTTCCCTACAACCATTTTCATTTTCCATTTTGCTTGTATGGTTTGTGCCTCTGTCGTCATTATCACTATGTTCCTATTTTTACAATATTTTTTTTGTCCGATTACAATTCTTACGTAAGTGCTAGACATTATTTGCATCTATACACAGCACAAGTCTTCAAAAACACAGTTGTACATTTTAGACAGAATAGTGAAAAAGTATTTCACTTTCAAAAGTAAGAAATAAAACATCAAATCAATAATATAAAATTGCTTAGGCAATGTTCATGGTATCCAATACCTCAAATAAAGCTTTTCTTTATTTTTGTTCAAACAGTTCACAAGAAATATGTGATCCATAGGAATCCCAGTCAGAGAATTAGTATGGCTCCTGCCTTCCTGTGCTGGGAATGCTTGTACCACTACCTAATACAGTTTTGTACAAAATCTAGGAAATTTTGTTACCCCATAAAGACACACAGAACTCTTTTTTTGTGGGGCAAACTGGAGATGTGATGACCCAAAACTATCATTTGCGTCACTGATCTGAAAAACAGGCGGTAATGCACTAAAAGGGTCTTGACTCCCTCAAAGGCAGGGAGGCCCTGGAGAGTGACCTCAAAAAATCAGAGAACTGGGCAATCACCAACCATATGAAGTTAAACAAGGGAAAGTGCTGGATTATGCACCTGAGACAGGGCAGCCCTGGATGTTTGTACAGACTGGGGAATGAGAGGCTGGAAAGCAGTGCCACAGAAAGGGACCTGAGGGTCCTGGTCAATGGCAAGTTGAATATGAGTCAGCAGTGCCCTGGCAGCCAGGAGGGCCAACCATGCCCTGGGGGGCATCAGGCACAGCATCGTCAGCCAGTCAAGGGAGGGGATTGTCCCACACTGCTCTGCACTGAGGCAGCCTCATCTTGAATATTGTGTGCAGATTTGGACACCACAATACAAGAAAGATATCAAGATCTTAGAGAGTGTCCAAAGGAAGGCAATGAAGATGGTGAAGGGTCTTGAGGGAAAGCCATATGAGGAGTGGCTGAGGTCACTTGGTCTGTTCTGCCTGGAGGAGACTGAGGGGAGACCTCATTGCAATCTGCAACTTTCTTGTGAGGGGAGAGGAGGGGCAGGCACTGATCTCTTCTCTATGGTGACCAATGACAGGACCCGAGGGAATGGCCTGAAGCTGTGCCAGGCAGGTTTAGGTTGGATATTAGAAAAAGGTTATTTACCCAGAGGGTGGTTGGGCACTGGAACAGGCTCCTCAGGGAAGTGGTCACAGTACCAAGCCTGCCAGAGTTCAGGAAGCATTTGGATGATACTCTTGCCCATATGGTGTGACTCTTGCAGATGGCCCTGTGCAGGGCTAAGAGCTGGACTCAATGATCCTTGTTGATCCCTTCTGATTCAGCATATTCTGTGATGCTGTTGTTGTGTGAATCTCTGATGGTATTATTCTGTGATATTTCTGTCTTGTCCCTCATGGACTACAAATTATAGTGCTCAGTGACTATTTGATATGGGAAAAGTGTTATTTCTCTCTCCCAACGCACCCTTGTGTCATATCAATACATTTGTGAAAGCACCAAGATAAAACAGACACAAAATACTGCCTGGAAGTTTCCCTTGTAAAATAGTATCTCTTCTAGTGCAAGACACAGTATCAGGCATCTGTCTTTGTGTGCTGCAATTGGTCAGATATTAACAGCATGCAGATCACTAACTCCAATCTCTGTTCCTGTAGCTGCTGCTTCCTTCAAAAAACTTGGCTTCCCTGGAAGAAACATTTTGGAGATGAATCTGAATTAAGCAGCTGGCATGCAGATTGGAAGAATCAGTATCTTTTGCTTAGAAAAGTGGCCTGACCTCTAGATACTCTGGCATGACAGGTAACTGTTTCATGCATGGCAGTACTGTTTATCATATTCATGCATCATGCAATAAAATCAGCAATGCCTACATTGCAAGATTAACCCCACAAGCATTTACTATAACACATTTACTATAACACTTTTTGTTTAATAGTGTTCCAAACCTTGTTCTCTAATCCAGATATGTTGAGACACCAGACCTGGACTGAATTATTTGCTTTAGTTATTTTGCTTAGAAATTGAGATTTCAGCAAAATTTGTTTTGGACTTGTCCTGTCTCTGCTAGAAAATCTTTAACAAACTCAATCAAAACCACCAGGCCTTGAAAAGTTGCACAGCTACAGCATCCACAACTTCTCTGGGAAACCTGTTCCAGTGCCTCACCACTCTCAGTGCACAAAAAGTCTTCCTTATATTCAATTTAAATCTACTCTCTTAAATTTTAAAATTGTTGTGCCTTGTAATGCCAAAACTGGCCTTGGTATAAAGACTTTCTACATCTTTCTTATAAACCACTCTTATATATAGAAAGGTGTCCCTGGAGCCTTTTCTTCAGTCTGAACAACACCAATTCTCTCAGCCTGTCTTCACTGGAGAGGTGATCTAGCCCTCTGATGACTTTTGTGGCCCTCCTCTGAACCTATTCTAACAGGTCCACATCCTTTCTGTGGTAGGAGCCCAGAGCTGGATGCACCACTCCAGGTGTGGTCTCATGAGAGTGGAGTTGAGGGGGAGAACCACCTCTCTTGACCTGCTGGCCACACTTGTTATGAAGCCCAGCATAAGACTGGCTCTCTCAGCTGCAAGCTCATATCCAATTTTTATTCATCAATACCTCCAAGTTCTGCTTTCAATTCATTCTTTCCCCAGTTGGTACTGATGCTTTGACTCAGGTGCAAGACCTTACACTTGGCCATGTTGAACTTCTTCAGATTCACAGTCTCTCCAGGTGCCTTTGGATGCCATCTCTTCCCTCTAGCCTATCAACTCTGGTACTGCACCTGGCATCATCTGCAGACTTCTTGAGGGTGTGTTCAAAGCTGCTGCCCATGTCATTTATGAGGTATTCAACAATGGTGGTCCCAGTACACACCCCAGAGGAAAACCATTTGTTATTCTTCTCCATTTGGACTTTGAGCCATTGACTGCAAGTCTTTGGATGCATCCATTCCTCAATCCCATATTTCTCCAATTTAGCAGCAGTAATGTTGTATGTGACCATATCAAAGCCTTTACTGAAATCGAAGTAGATAGCAGTGGTACCTTCCTTGTTCACTTAGGCAGTCATTGCATCATAGAAGATCTGCAGATTAGTGAGGTGTGATTTGCCCCTGGTGAAGCCATGTTAGCTGTGTCTAATCATGTCCTTTTTACCATATGTCTTGACCTATCTTCCAGGAATGGTCTGGGCACAGAGTTTAGGCTGACTGATATACCCCAGTGTACTCCCTTTCACTTTCTTAAAACACGGATGTGATGTTTCCCTTTTTCCAGTAAGGGAATGATGGTATGGGAAGAGAGTTTGAAGTGAACTCTATATGTTTCATGCTGTCAGTGTTAAGAGAGGTCAAAAGCACTTTTTAACTTGCAAACTGCCTGGTGTCTAATCTCAGTTTTCAAGCTTCCTCCTCCAATTCACTGTCCAAATTTCTGCAGAATAATTTTTTTTCATCATATTCATTACAGACTCAAATGAATGTGAGAAGAAAATGAGTTCAGAAAGATCGGTTTATGTGGCTGCTGTAATCTAGTGATGATGGTCTGTTGCTGTCATTAAATGAAAAGTGATGCACAGCATATTGCATTTTAGGAGGAAAGACATATCTCTCAAGGTATTGTCATCATCAGCTTCCTTGCTATTTGACAGACTAACCTGGATTTTGGAATATTTATTTGTGCCACCAGTTCTATCTCTTCCATTTATTTTTTGCATATATAAATAATAAAAACCAAAACAGAAACAAAAAGATAACTCTGCTTGACAAATAAGACAAAAAAGATAACTCTGCTTGACTGATACTGTCCTTTATGAC
Source organism: Pithys albifrons albifrons (assembly GCF_047495875.1). Taxonomy (NCBI): domain Eukaryota; kingdom Metazoa; phylum Chordata; class Aves; order Passeriformes; family Thamnophilidae; genus Pithys; species Pithys albifrons. Next base: position 66,399,141 of record NC_092460.1, read on the forward strand.
AAAAAGGAAGTCAATTACTTCGATGGAATTAGGAATGGATTCAAAATGAAAACCATAACAAATGGTACTTAGACCCTGTACTAGATAGAGACCCTGTACTAGATAGAGAACATCCTTTCCTGCCAAATAGGTTTTGGGAAGCAAGTTTGTCTGTCCCAAAAGCAGCAGGTCCCCGACCCAGCAGGTTGAGAGAGGGGATTTTTGTCCTCTACTTCACTCCTGTGAGACCCCACTTGGGATACTGCATCCAGTTCTGGCATCCCCAGCTCAAGAAAAATATGGACCTGTTAGAACAGGTTCCAGAGAAGGGCCATGAAAATGGTGAGAGGGCTGGAGCACAACTCCTTTGAAGACAGGATGAGAGAGTTGGGGTTTTTCAGCCTGGAGAAGAGAAGGCATCAGGGAAATCTTACAGCACCTTTCAGTACATGATGGGGGCCTGCCAGAGAGCTGGCGAGTGACTTTTTTCAAGGGCTTATAGTGATAGGACAACGGGGGGATGAATTCAAACTGTTACAGGGTAGCCTGAGATTAGATATTAGGAAGAAATTCATCACTGTGAGGCTGGTGAGGCACTGAAACAGGTAGCTCAAAAAAGTTGTGGATGTCCCATCCCTGAAATTGTTCAAGACCAGACTGGGTGGGGTCTGAGCAACCTGGTCTAGTGGAAGGGGTCCCTGCCCATGGCAGATGCTGGAACTAGATAAATTTCAAGGTGCCTTCCAACCCAAACCATTCTGTGATTCTATAAAATAGTGCAATAATTTGACCAAATATAGAACATTATAGGAGGAAGGAGGACTGATTTTCCTTTAGTTTGAAAAATGTTCTTTGGTTTAAATGAATAAAGGTATTGACTAATCTATATAGTTTACATACATATTATATAGATTATGTAGATTATACAGATTACATTAATCTGTTTCCTTTGAAGAAAAAACTAGATGATTGTTTCTTATAGTCTTAATTGTTACTGAGTATGATGACGAATTAAAAATATTAAGGATCACAGCCACTATAAAATTTGCAATCTGAAAAATAATTCAAGAATGTAGAACTTCACTGATTCATGCTTTGCTTATTCATATTATGTTTCACTTAACACAGGAAATGAAATCCATCTCACTTGGTACATCTGACACAAATTTCAATGTAATCATCTAATATCTGTGGTTACAGCTATAATTTGTAATTTACCTCATATTATCCTTTTATTAGTAACTTGTGGCTTTCTTGATATTTCTATGTTGCTTGGAACCTAAAAATCTTTACCATCTATGAATGTATGAAATCACTTTGCTCCACTACATTTTTGCTTGTGAATGCTCTTTATGGATGGTAAAAGAGAAAGCTCTGCTAATAGAACAGCTGAGAGTTCACAGCTATCTCTGTAAGTCTCTGCTGCTTTCCTGCCATCCAAATGGACCTGTCTAGCAGGGACAGTTCTTGAGGGTAGTCTGCTATGACCTAAATCAGGCTCTTTCTTTTTCTGAAATCCTTTTTACTTCATATCCTGCACATATTCCAACTTTTATCACAAGGGAGGGAGAGGTCTAATGAGCAGGAGTGTCCACTATGCAACTCTGAATATTGCTCTTCTTCTGCCGCACTGGACTTGAAGTCTTGTGCGTAGAAAGATTAAAATGGGATATCATTTAATTAGATATTACCATGACTACTTCGAATCCAGTGTTCAGTTTTGGGGTCCTTGCTACAAGAAAGACATTGAGGTGGTAGCACATTTCCAGAAAAGGACAAAGAAGCTGGTGAAGTGGCTGGAGCACAAATCATGTGAGGAGCAGCCTGAGGGAACTGAGGTTGTTCAAGGTGGAGATAATAAGGCTCAGGGGATACTTATTGCTCTCTACAACTACCTAAAAGAGGTTGCAACAAGGTATGTTTGGTCTGTTCTCCCATGTAAGAAGTGATAGGATGAAAGAAAATGGCCTCAGGTTGTTTCAGGGGAAGTTTAGATTGGATATTAAGGAAAATGTATTTACCAAAGGGGTTGTCAAGCACTGGAACATGCTGCCCAGGGAAATGGTTGAGTTACCATCCCTGAAGGTATTTTAAAAAATGGAAGATATGTTGCTTAGAGACAAGTTTTAATGATGAACATGGCAGTGCTGGGTTAATGATTGGACTCAATAATATTAAGGAATTTTTCCAACCTAAATGATTCTATGTTTCTATTCTATGACATATAAACAGAAGGGAGACAAACAACAGCTGTGTGAGCATCCTGAGCTGTAGCACTTCCTATGCTTGGAAACTTGGCTTTAATAAAAAATAAAACCCAACAATCTTTTAGTTTCGTAATTGCAATATCCTAGGCTGTTAAGAAAATGAACATATTTAAAGACATCATAAGCTCAGTAGTGGTTCTTTTACAGACAAAAAACTCCTTAGGGTGGGGCTGAGCAGAGCTAGAGCCTTTGGATTCTGGCACATACCTCTGCCACATGAATCAATTCACATGAAGGCTGACCAGAAAGCAAGAATTCCACTTCACAAAAACCTGATGATGGGACTGACCAGGGGAAATACAATTTTCCTTGACTTCAGAATGGAAACACAACATTTTAACATCCTTCAACAAAACTTCTAGCAATGATTTAACTGCCTTGTCTTTCCCATGAGACCAACAATAGCATATTGAAATGCTTCCAGGGGAAAGAAAATAAGAAAGGAAGAAGTAAAGGGGGAATTCAGGATTAAACTACTCCATTGTGTAATTTATATTTTTATCATGCTTCAAACCTGTTGCAACATGGATGAGAAACTACTTTGATGAATAAATAACAAATTATAAATAAAAATATTACCATATAAAATATACCATAACAAGGCTATAAATACCATGTTGACTGGGCAATCACCAACCATTTGAAGTTAAACAAGGGAAAGTGCTGGATTATGCACCTGAGACAGGGCAGCCCTGGATGTTTGTACAGACTGGGGAATGAGATGCTGGAAAGCAGTGCCACAGAAAGGGACCTGGGCGTCCTGGTCAATGGCAAGTTGTATATGAGTCAGCAGTGCCCTGGCAGCCAGGAGGGCCAGCTGTGCCCTGGGGGGCATCAGGCACAGCATCACCAGCCAGTCGAGGGAGGGGGTTGTTCTGCTCTGCTCTGCACTGGGACAGCCTCACCTTGAATATTGTGTGCAGTTTTGAGCACTGCAATGTAAGAAAGACATTAAGATCTTAGAGAGTGTCCAAAGGAAGTCAATGAAGATGGTGAAGGGCATTGAGGGGAAGCTATAGGAGGAGTGGCTGAGGTCACTTGGTCTGTTCAGCCTGAAGGAGACTGAGGGAGACCTCATTGCAATCTGCAACTTCCTTGTGGTGGGCAAGAGGAGGGACAGACACTGAACTCTTCTCTCTGGTGACCAGTGACAGAGGACCACCAAGGGAATGGCCTGAAGTTGTGTCAGGCAGGTTTAGGTTGGATATTAGAAAAAGGTTCTTCACCCAGAGGGGGTTTATGTGCTGGAACAGGCTCCCCAGGGAAGTGGTCACAGCACCAAGCTTGATAGAGTTTAAGAAGCATTTGGATAATACTCTTGGGCACATGGTGTGAGTCTTGGGGAGGGTCCTGTGCAAGGCCAGGAGTTGCATTTGATGATCCTTATGGGTCCCTTCCAGCTAGGTGTATTCTGTGATTCTGTGCTAGCCTTTATCTGGTGAGGTGATTGGAAAAGGTTACTCTAGTTTCCCAGTCAGGAGGAAAACAATTTGGCATTTGTTTACTGATATCAGAAAGTGCCTGCAGATGACTGCAGAGCAAGTGATGGTCCCTCTACAACAGGATCTTTGTCTGCATATAACTGCAAGTGGTAGTTGAACTGAAAGTTTTCTTCAAACCAAATCCCTCAACCCTAATAAAACTGGAGATGAGTTGCTTTCTTAGAAATCTGCAGTATCTTACTTTATTGTAAAACTGTTCAGAAATGTTGAGGGTTGCTTTCTATATCCCGACAAGGTGTAAATATAGCTTTGTTTCTAGTGTGAGCTTCAATTATCTCCCTGACTACTATGAAATAGCTAGAGGGTATATGCAGAAACTGGCTGAAAAATTTGAGTCTTGACTCCTTCCTCTGCTCAGAATTTCAGCTTGCTGTAATCAGAATATAAATACTTTAAATTATTTGGTAAATTTAAAGTTTGGTGTTCTATGAATTGCTTCATAACCATTTTTCATACTCTTCAGTATTTCACTCTGTTACAGGGTGCATTAGCCATCAAGAGCAGTACTGCTAAAATGTTTGATGAGGCAATATATGAAGTCAGTTATCTAAGCAATGTGGTGTTCATGCATAATATTTTAAAAATAGAAATGCTTTACATAAACCAAAATACTGCCAATCCTGGAACACTTTTGTCGGATTAAAAACTTGTAGTTAATTCCCCCTGACTGAAATATTGTTTAGAGCTGATATGCTGCTAAATGAAATGCAGAAATTACAGCAAAATATGGAGGCAGTCTTAGCTTTGGTGTTGAGCAAATTTTGTGCAGCATTTTTATCTTTAAGATCTTATTGACATTCTTCTCTCTGTGATACAAAACAACTTTCAGAGGTGACCTCTTGCTTCAGCAAATGCTCCCCAGCTGAAATCAAGTTTCCACCTTGCCAGGAGCTGTCAATAGACAAAACCCTTGTAAAAAAGACAAACTTCATCTTTGTCAATAAAATCAAATTAAGAACTTGGCAGTTAAGTAGTGGTGTTATAGATATATGTGTATTGTATATACACATGTATATGTATACACACACACACACACACACACCCCCTTGCAGTAAGAACCACATGTACAAACAACAGAGATCAATAAGTATATTTTTAAAAGAAATTTAGCAAAATCACAAAATCCCTAGCCTAGCTATTTCTGTGTTTCTTAGTAAGGCCAAACTAACTCCATCATTCCCCCAGTCTGCTTCTGCTCCTGGGGCAACCAGACCACTTGCTGAGTACTGATTTTATAGTTGACTTTCACAGTGGAACTAAACACTCAGAGGTGTCCTCTATGTGGCTGCAATTTGTAAGGAACTCAAGGAAAACAGCACTGGAGGGAGTCTGGTTCCTGCAAGCTGGGTTGGTGCATAAAAGAGGTGAGTTTTGGGAACATCATCATCATTTGGGGAGGAGAAGGAGGTGGTTGTGGGGGCAAAGAGGAGGGATGCACCCATACAGCTATTCATCTTGGGCCTTAAAGTGAGGAATCAGTGTTCCCCCATGGCAGGACAAGCTTGAGGTGTTGCATGTCCTGGAAGGGCCCCTAGAGTTGTCCCATTTGAATTACACCAGTCATTGAATTGGCCAGTCCTGTTTAATGTCTTTACTGGATGTGATGAACTGGATGTGGGGATTGAATGCAGCCTCAGTAAATTTGCAGACAACACTAAGTTGAGCAGTAGTCTAGATCTGCTCAAGGTTAGGAAGGCCCTATAGAGAGACCTGGACAGACTTGATCAGTGGGCTATGGACAACTGCATGAGGAACCATAAGGCAAAGTACCAGGTCCTTCATTTGGGTTGCAGAAACTCCATGCAGAGCAGGCTTGCAGAGAAGTGGCTTGAGCAGAAAGGCCTTTGGCCCTGCTGTTTGAGAGCCAGCTCAATATGAGCTGGCAGCATGGCCAGGTGGCCAATGGCATCTTGGCCTGGATCAAGAACAGTGTACCCAGCAGGACTAGGGAAGTGATCATCTCCTTGTACTCGGCATTGGTGAGGCCACACCTCGAGTACTGTGTTCAGTTTTGGGCCTCTCATTTAAAAAAGGACATTGAGGTGCTGGAGCATGTCCAGTGAAGAGCAACAAGGTTCAAGAAGAAGCTGGAAAAAATGCATTATGAGGAATGGCTGAGGAACCTGCCTTTGTTTAGTCCCAAGAAGAGAAGGCTCAGGGGGGGACCTTATCGGTTCTCTACAACCACCTGAAAGGAGGTTGTAGTGAGGTGGGAACTGGTCTCTTCTAGTGTGCCTGCAGTGAGAGGACCAGAGGAAATGGCCTTAAGCTGAGACAGGGGAAATTCAGATTAGAAATTGGGAAAAAATTTTCCCTGTCAGGGTGGTCAGGCATTGGAATAGGTTGCCCAGGGAAGTGGTGGAGTCACCAGCTCTGAAGCTGTTTAAGAGGCGTATGGGTCTGGCACTGGGTAATATGGTTTAGTGGTTTAAGGATTACAGTGATAGTGCTGGGTTGATGGTTGGACTTGCTGATCTTAAAGGTCGCTTCCAACCTTGATAATTCTGTGGTTCTACACATCTAGAAGCTCTGTACAACAAAGCCACAACTGCAGAGTTACCATCTTTGCACCTTTGCAAAGCATTGCCCTCTTGCGATAAATAACATTTCTATTTTGAGCTCCTAAACCATATGAAAGTTTCAAAATAGCACTGTAGCTAAATGCACCTAGTAGAAATCAAAAATTAAAGCATAACATGCAAAGATACAGGAACTAATACAAGTGCAGACATCCTCGTGCTTTAATTTTCTTAACAGACCTTAAAAATGGAAAGGACATTAAAACAAATTGGTGTTTGAGTGTCACTGTGAGGTCAATTTATTCCAAACTGGAGTTTGTTTAATATGAGCAAAGACAACTATTCTCATCACAGATTATTCAGACGTGTATGGTTCTACACCTTCTAAAACCTGCTGATTACAAACACACCTCACCCTCTGATGTTTCAGTCGAGAGGAAAGTGTCTTATGTGTCTGTGATTAGAACTAAGCTTTCAAAAATGAGTAAGCAGTTACTTTTGATAAAATACCAGCATGTATTTTGTGGCAGTTTTATCTCACTAAGGAGATTCTTATCTTGAAACTGTATTTGGGCTTTATCTTAAATGAGCTTTCCTCTTAAGCTTTATTAGTCTACTGCAGACTTACAGAAAAACTTCTCATTCCACCCACATGTAAAGTGGGGTTTCAAATTGCATTGCTATGTTAGATAAGATATGACATTCTTTCTTATAATGACATGGCCTCTGTTTATTAACTATGCAAAGTGAAAATACAACTGGTGCTATGAAGGCTTACTGGTTCAATGGAGGGTACAGAGTTAGTCTACAGTTATAAAAGAGCAACTCTAGGAAAGCAACTGAACAAGTCTTCAAAATTTAGAGGTTCAGAATTAAGTGACACATGATGACATCCAGAGAATGTGATGAATGTGAGGCAGCAGTGAATTGCTTAAAATTTTTAGAGAACGTATCTGATCTGTCGTGCCATTTCTTCCTTCTCTTTTCATGTGTGGGTCTGACCATAGGCAACAAGAAGTAATGTCTTTCATTTTTTTTTAGAAACTCTCCCTGATCCTTCAGAGACTTCAGGAAGGAGTCAGAAAGGGAGATGACCTGAAGAAGGTCTTATTCTCTGGAGGAGCAAATCCCATCACCACAAAATAAATTCATCATCTCATTGAACATCCTTCAATGAGCTAATACTCGAACTTTGGTAAAATTGGACCACAACCCCATGATGAAGGTTAAGTTTCAGGGCAAGTTTAATTCATAAGAATTATCTCATAAAGTTGCATCAGACTAACATGAGAATGATGAGTCAGGCTTGGATGTTTTAGCCACAGTCACATAAGTATAAATATTATATACCTGTAAGAGTCCATTATTTTTTTATAAGATATTTTTAGGAGTTCCTGTTTTTGTTTTCTCAAAAACACTTAAAATTGTTTTCATTTCAGGTTTACCAGGTCCGAATAAATTCAATGATTTCAAAATGTCTGCCAAGTAGTTCCATTGTATGGCTATCTGTCACATAAATAACTCATTTCTTCCAACGTAATCCAGCCATTTTTCCTGTGCCAGTGTTTAGAACTGGGCATAAAATTGCTACTTGCTGCTTTCTAAACTTTTGTTTAAAATGTATGTGTTTAACAACTTTGATTAAGTGCCAAGGCATAGTAGAAAGTACTGTAAGTCCACAGAGAACAAGTCCTTTAACATCCAGCTAATCCATTCAGTTGATCAGAACAGGTGTGTTTTGGGAGCATTACTAAATATGAGATTGCTCCAAAAAGAAATAATAGCAAGCTGTTGAGTCAGAGTCCACAGGTAAATGGATTCAGGGAGCTGTGATTTTTTTTAAAAATGTACTGGTCAAATATTCACAGAAGTTTCCAGTGCCTCCACTGCTGTATCGTTACATATGCTTTTCACCCTTTCTACTACTCAGGAACGGAAATCCCTGGAGGAAAAACACTTCTGAGTGATAATAAACAACCCCATCAAGTTGTGGAGCCAGTTGTTCTTCATAAGCTTACCCAGTTATCCAACTTTATTTTTCCTAAATGGATGCCTTGCTCTGTTGCCTACTAAGTCTGTGATGATCTGTGTTTGAAACAAGGGTCCTGTGACTTAGAGAAAGAAATAGTGCAGGTGTTATAAAATCTTCAATTACCAGGACTTTCTCTGGTAATCAGTGCAGAGACAAGCAGAGCAGATCAGCAGTCAGAGTCAACTGGTGTGGCTGTAATATGTTCAAAAACATCCCAAGGACCCTTCCATACTCTCCCAGTCCTCACAGTGAAGACTGACATTTAATGTCACCACTTAGTGGGAAACAGCTCATAAATAGACTCATTTATTGCTGTCCTTTAGAAAGACCACCAAAGCATCCAGTTGCTGCTTACAGCTTTCAATCATTGCCAGTGTGGCAGCAGGTGTAGAGCTGTCATTGCTTAACACCTGACTCACAATGGTAATGATCAGAAGATGCTGGGGTTTCATTCTAGGGTTGTATTTTGTGACAGTAACAAGAGATCTCGTGATGGAAGTCACTTGCCTGTATTAGGATGTGTTCCTAAGCACTAACTATGGCTGTCGGCTAAACCTGGACATAAGCATAATTTTAAGCTGAGTTTTATAAAATAAAGATCTGAATCACTGCTTTCTTTCACCAACTACAGTAGGTATGAAAGGAAAATTTACCCAAGAATGAAACCATGCTCAAATGGACCTGCTTCAGAGAGACATTTGCTCTTTTGGTATAACTGGCATAAAAGTAACACCTTCTGGTTAAACTGCAATATCAAACCACCTGCATTTTCAGCATTGCTACCTTTGAGGAAATACAGTACATGTGTTTGAGTGGCTTGATCTGTTACTTTGAGAACAGACCACAAAAATGATTGTTTTATAGTGGGTTTTTTAAAGCAGTACAATTTCTTAGTAACCAATTTTCAAATGCTGAACCTCAACCCACATTTAACTAAACTAGGTCAAGTATTTTTTTTTTTAGGCAACAAATAACCACACTTCACTTCACAAAATAATGTCCTGTGTAAAAACAGTATCTTCCTCTTCCAGCTGTCTCAGGGTTTTGTCATCCACCCGGTCATGATGGTATCTGAATATCTTCAGACTGAAAATACAAACCAGTAGCAAACACTTGAACACTCAGTGCATGGAATGTCTGCAACTTTTTTAGGGAAAAGCTCAATTTAGGAAGCATGTGCTCATCTTATTTAAAGAAGAAATTGCAGTTCCTCTCCTCAGTGTAAGGTAATCTGACAAGTATTAGCATTTTCTTTGAGGTCTTTAAGGAGAAGCAGCAGCTAGATAAGTTCAAAATTACAAACGCAGAAGTCTCTAAAGTATGGCAGAGATGTGGAAAGCCTGTCTCCTCTTCTGCCCTTCTCTTGGAAACAACCTTTATAGTAGTTAGGAACTGAAAAGTCTATGATCAGTAATGCAAAGACTAAAAATAGAACTTTCTTTCTGCAAATAAACAAATTGCTAGGAGGAAGTACTCAGCATGCATACATAGGAATCAGGTTTTTCTAAACCAAACTCCTCTTTATACAGCACTACAGTGCAGAACAATGTGTGGGCTGAAGACCTTCACCAGTATGAACATTAGAATTGTTGTCATCCAGAGCATATGCAATCTCTCAAATCCAGATACCATACTCATATTATTCAATTATCAAAAAAAAATCAGTAAAATAATCCCTCAGCCACATTAACATTGAAAGAGGAATAGAACCAAATCAACAGATACTCTCTCGTTTCCAAGACAGGGAGAGATGGACTCAAACAATTTTTTGGTGGCTAGTCTATAAAGTGGTGGTTTTGTCTACCCAAAGTTATGACTTCTATGGCATTATTTGCTAGCATGTGTATCAGAGTTGGTTGCTCAAAAGCTGGGACATCTATAAACACCACTCACTTTCAGAGATGTTACTATGTTTTCTAAACATTTTGTTCCCACTAGGTTTTGCCCCATCTGCTTTACTCTCAGATGTCCCCAAACAAAGAATTGCCAACTCAGTGGAGCCAAAATGCTTCTCTGGTTTACAGGTATCATCTGGTTACTTTGCCCATGAGGACTGGTCAGTTGTTTTGGTTGTGCCTTCTTAAAAGAGTTCATGGCATCCTTTGGAGACAGACCTGCCCTATAGTGTGGCTGTCTTCAAGTGTTGCTGACAGTACATGAGGCCATGATTCATCATACACCCAGGGTTGGCCTTCCACAGTGTAGATGAATTTATACTGAATCCACAATGAATCTGCAATGAAACTAGAGTTCTACAGTGTAGAGCAATCTACACTGGTTGTTGATCCTGTTCTACAACAGATATCCTAGAGGGGAAATTAATACTCTGCTATGGATATTTAGATACTAATTGTACAGGAATCTAAAGAACCAAGAATAGATATCACAGAAACACAAAATCACACAATATGCTGAGTTGGAATGGATCAAGAATCATCAAGTGCAACTCCTGGCCCTGCAAAGGACAATTCCCAAGAGTCACACCATGTGACCAAGAGTATCATCCAAACACTTCTTGAACTCTGTCAGTCTTGGTGCTGTGACCACTTACCTGGGGAGCCTGTTCCAGTGCCCAACCACCCTCTGGCTGAAGAATGTTTTTCTGCTACCCAACCTAAACCACCCCTGACACAACTTCAGGTCATTCACTTGGGTCCTGTCACTGGTCACCACAGAGAGGAGATCAGTGTCTACATGTAACTTGGCAAAAAGTAGCTGCAATGAAAAGGAACAGATTCTGCCACAGAAGTTTGAAAGTTATATATTCAGAGACTGTAAAGCCAGATAAACCTTTGGACTGTCTCTCTTGACTTTCTTCTATGTAAACAAGGCCTTAATTACCCTGGTTTCCCCCCTGACAAGTTTCTTACTAATCTTTATAGAGTCACTTCTCAATTTCACTCTGATGTTCTAAGCAGATTTTTTACTCTGATTCTCTCACTCAAAGATTTTCTCTCAACAGTCTGAGTATCTGTCATGGTTCTTTTCAACTTATCAATACCAAAATTGCAGTCACCATATTAATCCTTATCAACACCTCATCAGGAAATAAAGCCACTTCCTTTCAATTTCTTGCTAATTTTATAGTTAGAAAATCTGAGGACTCTAATTTGATTTTCTCTCCATATTATCACACTGGAAATTTATGTTGAACTTTCACTCTGTGGACATGGTTGATTTTAGTTATCACTTTCCAACACTCAGTCATTTCTCTGTAGGTCTGAATTCCTTAGTTTAGATGTAGAGCTTTACAATGGTTGTATTAAAAAGCATCTGACTTAAATAGACCTCAATTATTAAAATCAGCTTTATATATGGCTGCCTGGATTTAGTCTGAATAGTAGTCTGAGCATTGAACTGCTTTAACATCTCCTTTAGAGGACAATTCCTTGCAGACAAACGCATTTTAAGCCAGTTCTCTTTCCAGTTAGTGCAATTTATTAGTATATTATTGAGCTATTTTTTATTTTAAGTAGCAAGTGACACTTAGCAAAAAAAACCTCTTATGGTTTGCTTCGTAGGATCTATTCTCCAATAACTTACAGGACTTCATCAAATTCTCATTTTTAAGGCTATTTTTTTACTCCCTTATGAACTTTTCAATTATTTTCTCAGGAAGTTACCAGCCAATAACCTCATATATCCTTCTCTGGGGTTTTTTTCCGTATTAGCAGAATATCAACACTTCACCAGTGTCCAATTGTAATTCACTAGAGTATTGCAGTATTTCTAAAAATTGTTTTCAGTGGCATAGATGTTTGTTCAGACAACTCCTTTTTCCTTCCTTAGGTATTTATGGTCTGGAAAATGCTTCATCATCTTCATCTAGTCAAGTGAACCATCTCTTCCCTATCAAAATATGTCAGAAATATTTGCTGAGCTATTCCCTTACTTTATAATTTCTAAACACTTAACTGTTTTCATCAAGTACATTGCTTGATTTCATATTAGTACTTATCTCTTGTTTGTGCTATAGGTTTCTCTTTAGCTTCCTTTATTCTCTAAATTTTAATAGCTTTAGTTTGTATTAACTGCTACCTGGTTTCCTTTCTCTGCCTGACAAATATATACTTTATTTTTAATGCTCCTTGTAGGAGTATTACTGCACTGCTGAGCCTGTAAATATCTGAGAATATTTTGAGATATGATTTCAACATGAATTACATTATCAGGAATTCCACTTTTAAAATAGAGTCTATTCTATGAAAATCTAAAACTGCACATTTCAAATTTACATAGTTAAGGAAGTGATCAGAGAGAGAGAAGTGCTAAATTAACCTTTGATATAACACCAATAATTGTATGACACCAAATCCATTTCTTTCTTTGTTGCCAGGATAAATATATCTATGGGGGGTTGGTCATTCTGATGGTTATGATACATGAGCAAAAGAAATGACAGTTCAGCAGGTAGCATTGCTGTCTGCCAGGGAAACAGGAAAATGGGGGTAACCAGTGCCCCTTGTGCCACCCAGATCTTTCTCACTTCTCTTACAAAATCACAATACCCAGTAGCAGGCACAGATTCCTTCAGCCCCAGTGAACAATAAACTTTACAAGGCACTGCTTGCTATAGCATGCTAAGATTTTCTATCTTTTTTTTCCTTTATCACTGGCAGCAGAGACTTTGACATTTTTTTTAAAAAAGGGATTAGCCTCCTGTGAAACATGGATTATTTCCTCACTTGTTAATATGCACTGCCCTCTTGTGATAAAATATGGTTTTGGTGTTCTCTTGATATTCTGTTCTTGAGTTCACTTTTTGCAGATTCCTGCCTTTTGTTTTTTAACAACACAAAACTGGATCAAAATATTCTTATTTGATATTTCACTCTTTCATACATTTCACACCTTCCCAGATTGTTTCACTGAACATACCTGAATCAGATGGATATGCAGGCAGCAGGTACTGTAGTGAAAAACATAGACTTGAAAGGGTGAGGAAAATACATAGCAGTTCATTCCAAAGGCAGCCTTGGAAGAAAGATGTCCAGTGTGCAGTAATATTCTTACTTGCATGATCGTTATCATAACAGCCTGATGAACCAGCAAGGGAAAGCAACTTACTGGTGCAAACCTGATTTCCAAAACTTAACAGAGGAAAGTCACTTCCCAAAGCTAAGCAGGCAGGCAAAGAAAGCCACTCATGGCTTGAACATGATGGATGAAAGACCATCACTACCTGGGAAGGGATGGAGGAGACAAGATCCTTCAGAGGCAAGAGAAAAGGCAACATGACACACCACCTCTGTGGCCAGGGGAACAGCACGGAGGAAAGTCTGAAGAGAGACCTTTCGTGTTAAGTGCTGGTTGGAAAAGAGTTGCCTCCTCCTGAGTTTTGGACAATGTACATCAAAGATACCCAACTGTAACCCTCTTGCCCTCTGAATGGAAACCATGCACAGGGACTGTGAATGATTCCTCCCTGCTTACTGTGTTGTCTTAGACACACAGGTATAAATAAATTTGTGGAATTTATTTTCTGGAATTAGCTACCAGATCAGTGGCAAATTTTCTAAAGCAACTCCACAGAAAGTGAAAAAAAGGAGCATGAGGTACTGTAATTAAAGACAATGCTATGTGTGATGTGCTGAAGGAAGAAGAAGGGAGAGAATTTCAAAGAATAAAGCTGAAAGTAAACCTAAACCCTGGCCTTTTGTAACATCTGATTGTTGGACTTCACAACCTTTAATTTTTTCTGGGATTTTTTAAATGTGATGACTACTTTTGTATAAGAAATCTCTTTAGGTTGAGATTTGAGTCACAATTTTCAGTCTCAACTGCAGATCACAAGACAGCAGAACTTGACAAAGAAAGACTGTTTTTTTATTTTGCAACAACAAATCAGGGAATATTTTTCCTGACCTTATTTTCAGTATGAACAAGTCACATTAGCCAAAATATTCAAGAACACATAACAAAGCAAGTATCCCAGACAGGAAAATTATAGCTGTAACAGGGGAAGTATCAGATTATCACAAATGGATTTCCAGCTGGCTGCCATCAAGAATAAGCAAAGAATCTGATCATAACCTGCATGTGTCCATGCGTGGAGACAGTTCACTCAAATGCTTAGTTTAACCCAACTTTTCCAAAGCCAGATGAATGTTACTGTCCTGCTCATGCCCTTAGATGCTGCAAGGCTCAAAGTGTGTTGGTAGATGCCAAGGAATATGGAAAGGAATGTCAAATCTTAAGTACCTCAGTGCTGTCTATTTCTGATGTGCTCCAGCAATCTACCTCCTGGGCTATGGGCTGGGAATGGGAGTTTGAACTTCCAGGAAAATGGCTATGCACAATACTGCACTTGCTCTCCAGCAGCAGCTGGAGTTAACTGACCACAATCAGGCAGTATTTTTCTGAACTAGTTTCCTTTCCATTGAGGTATTTCTCCTCCCTCCTTTCTGCATTTCTGGGACAAGAGCCTCTCAAAAGGTATTTGCGAGAGTTACTGTTTGGAAACTCCTTATCGCAAATGCTGAGAAAAATAGGAAAGAGACATACACAGCCAGGAGTTGAGCATATAAAACACTACAGTCCACATATTTCCATCCCTTCTACCAGCTGTTACCTTAGGGATTGTTCAGGACCAGGACATCCTCACTGTGCTGAGGAATGCACTTAATATGAGCCTGGGAGATCTGCTATGTGCTTGGCCCCTTGAATCTCTGACCTTTTGGGACTTGATGTCCTTCTAAATGTGAGCATGGATCTACGTTAATGACATAAGGTGGGAATAACTGAGGAATATAAGAGAAAGAGGCAGCCAACACCCCTTGAGCTATAGAGATTTAGCAGTGAGTAAATGGCAAACGCTGAGGAGTTTCACTCCAATAAAACATTAAAGAAATACTTGAACTCTGTCTGAACTTTGTACTTTTGGATCTGTAGAACTGCCCCTGAATGGTCACGAGAACAATCTCTCTCCAGAAATTTCTGCTACTTCCTGCTTTCAGCAGTGCTGATAGACTTTCTGTGGTATTTTGGCACATCAGCAGCTTAGAGTGAAGTGAATGACTCCAGCTTTTGCGCCAAATCCACAGCAAAACTGAACTGGAGTAAGATGAAAATAACTATGTTTTCCTCCCTACTTTTCAAGGGATGTTGCTAAACAAAACACACAAACTGGTGAAAGCTCAAAATCTCATTTCTGTGAAGTTCTTTAAGTGGGAGGAAAACAAAACATAAACAAGAAGTTCTCATTCAGAAAAGCATATGTCTGGGCAACTGGCCATCAGGAGCAATATCAGTGCAAAGAGAGCAAGAAGTAGCTGCCCCTTTCCCACTTTGCTCAACTTTTGGACTGCCACTGGGCTTGTCACCACTTCCTAAACTCATTGCAAGAGGAGTGGAGTTGACTGGCATCCAAATCTCTGAGTGGGGACTTGAGCAGTGGGGCTGGCTTTCCCATGGACACCAGGCTGCTTCCATGTACCCACACAGAGCAAGATGCTACCTGTCCCTAAAACCCAGGGATAGCATGCAGTCATGGGAAAGAGACCTTCAGAGAGGTTGTCCATGTCAGGTCAGAAACAGCCCCTGGGGTGTGTGGCACAGCAGACAGTGCTTCTATTTTTATTTGTCTGGTAGCTTATAAAAAATTGCTACCTATTTGGAGAGAAATCATTCCAAAAGAAAATTCTCAACTAGCATCATTGGAGGTTTTTCTTGATGTAAATGCAGCCTGGGAACATAAAACCAAGACCAGGCATTTCCCTTAACACCACTGGTTTACAAGACTCCTGGTAGCTTTTTTTCAGTGCCAACATTAGCACTGCCTTGGTATCCCTGCACTCAGCATGACTGATGAAATGGGAAAGTACCATTTCTTTCTCTAGTGTCAGCTAGGAAACCCTAATTTCTTCCCCATTAATTCTTGACAGCTTGGTAGAAAAGCATGCCTCTTAACAGCTCAGATGAGTTCATCATCTAGAGCAGACCTGCAGTGAGGCAGGGCAGCCTGGTGCCAAGCACAGGCTTGCCCTAATTATCCTGGCAGATGTCACTTCCCAAGATGAGCTGGGCAGTGATAATGGCCCTGCAAAGAGCACATGTACAACCAAAGGTGCTGTACTGGCTACAGTTCTCCCTCTGTTTTGTCCTTTTGTGAGTCACAGTTTGAAATTCAAAGCACAGTTAAATGAATGGGGCAGAGGGGGTAAGCAACTTGGAATCTCATGACAAAATCACCTTGACATTTAGAAGCTCAAGAAAAAAGTTAATGAAAACTCTTTCAAAAACACAGAAAGCAGAAGAACAACATTCTGGCTTCCATCCAAGTTCAGATTTTAATTTCCAGAAACACTCTATCTAACATATGTGGAAAGACATCTGGAAGCTGGTGGAGCTGGTGAATGTGCTGTTCCTTGGTGTTTTTGCCGGCTGGGCACAAGCCTTGTGAGCCTGGCACCTGCCTGTGTGTGTTAATGCCAGCCTTGATGCTCAGGAAGGGGAAATCATCTGTATTCCAGCATCCACAGTACTTAGTCCTCTCTTAAATGCCACTCTCACGCTCACTGAGCTGAGACACAAGGCTGGGGCTGGGCATGGTCATGACAGTGAGGTGGACTGATGTCCTCTGGGAGTTGTTCCCACTTGTGTCCCAGGGTGCTGGATCTCTCTGCCCCATCAGTGCTGGATGCTTTTTCAGAGGTCCTCCACTCAACACTTCCCTGCTGCTCTCAGGGTCTATGCTTTCTGCTGCCTTCAGCACAGGGTGACACATCCACCATGCATAGGAGCAGCACATCTGTTTGACTGTTTTCTTATTCCTCCACAAACACCGTTTTCCCTACCTGTGTTCTCTACATCAAATACCTAGAGTATTGGTGCCTTTGAAGGATAATGGAGATTGTCATTAGGCAGTTGGTGACCCTGCAGCAGCCCATATCTGAGCAGCTGCCCTGTGCAGCAAAGGTATTAGCTGAATCCCTGCAGGCAGCTTCAGCAGTGCGTAGGCAGGGGCTGATCCTGAAACCCTGCCTGGTGCAGGGCATGCAGATCAGATGCCAGTGTGTGTCTATGGGGCAGTTGTGTCTATTGGGAATGCCCATGACCTGCCAGACTACTATGCCATGCCATGGAGAAGTGGGCAGTAATGGGCATCCTTATGCCACAAGAGGTGCCGTGGAGGCAGCAGTGTGATTCCCCTGCCTGGCACAGCAAATGGTGACCACTGACTTTCCATACCACCTCAGCCCACCACTTTCTGCCAGAGTGCACCCAATGTTCTGGCTCCCCGTGCCACCCACTGGCACATGGACAAAGTGCATATCAGTGGGGTGAGTCACTGCATGAACTTTCTAACAAAACTTTTGTGGCTGGAGCTATGGTGAGAGTAACACAGTCCCTGGGTGTTTTTTGGTGGAGCCTCCTCCCTGGATTTGTGGGCAGAGGGATGCACACATGGTGCCTTTCCCACCACAGCACCCTCACTGGCCCACTCTGCCCTCCCTTGTCCCAGGACTCATAGCATTTGCATCAGCTTTTCTGCCAGCCCCAGAGTAGAGAGTGAAAAAATATTTCTTGAAACAGCCGTTCCTTTGCACATTTCAGAGAGCCCTTTGGAGTCATTCTTCCCCCATGACGAAGAGATGGGTAGTGACGTGGGGGTTGATCACACCTCTTCCGTCATCTTTCCATTCTTTAACATTCTGTGTGCTTCCTCAGCTTAACAGCATTTTCCTATGAGTAAGCTTTACTATATGCACCGATAGGTTTTCTGCTTAATGCCTGGCCAAGACTGGGAAAGGGGTACTGAAGCATTTCATAAAACATGGGTATAGTGGTAGGAAGGTGTGAGGGATGGTTTTTTAAAAGCTGTGATGAATGAACTTGCAGGCGCTTAGAACACCCAAAAAAAAAAGAGTGTTAAAGTGAGAAACCTCTGCTGGCCTCAGTTCACTCTCATGAATACTGCACCACACTTGATGCTCAACTTGCATAAAATCCCTTATCAAATTATGAGCTGAGCTTACCTATCCCTACAAATTATCTTCCACTCATTAACCCTTTCAAATGTCACATGGTTTATACACAGTAAAAAGCGATGAGCAATCTTTCTGAAAAATGGTTGCCTAGGATCAATCTAGGAGCATGGGCTGAGGACCCAGTTTCACATGGGAATAGTTTCCACTGTGATGATCTCTTTGCTACTTCTTCTGCCAAAAGTCTATGGACTTCAATAGGGACAAACTAGCACCATTAATAAAGAAATTAAATCAGCAGAGCTGTTTTATTGTCAGCTATATTTATACATTTTATTGAAACATGCAGGATTAAAAATGTTCTCCTAATACATTAAGGGAACAAAAAATAATGATGCATCTCGCAAACACAAAATGGGGGGATTCTTATGGGCTCTCATGCTACTATTTCAAATAAGCAAAACAAATTTCAAACAAATCCCAACAGCTGCAACAAGCTAGTTAAATACTTAGACAACAATTTTATCCACTAACATGTGCTCTTCCAGGCAGTGATGATGACCCTAGGGTAGCTCAGTTGCTTTCAAGGAGACATCATATGCACAACCAGCAAGAATTTAAAAAAAACAAAACAAAACAAACAAACAAAAAACCCCACAGTTCAAGATCAGATTTGACTATGCCTGTCAAGTTACCTGTGTAGTAAAAAACTGGCAGGTTCCAGCAGGACCAGATGAACCTGTGCCCTTATGAACCAGGGCAGATTCTACCCTAAGTGCTGAAGTGAAGGACTTCCGTACTCTGTAAGCATCAGGGTGTCTCATGTTTCTTCACTTCTGGATAAAGATACCAATAATCACTAATTAGGATAGAAATGGGTCTGCACGAACTTTTAAATAAGATGATGTAATATTGAGAATTATTTTAGGGAAAATAGGACAGTCTCCTGCTGAGACTACATACAAAAGTTATCAAAAACTGCACTGTTACACCTTCATTGACACACTGCCATAGGCTTGTTGTCCCTTGAGACTGTGAAAGAGAAAAGGACAAAGTCAAAATAGAAAGTCTTTCAGGCACAATATAGTAATTTATATTATATTTAAACTTGAATTCTGGCCAGAAAGAAGCCATCAAAGTGAGGCTTCTGTAATGGTTTTGCAAACAATGACATATCAATTGCTTCTTAGACCATGAATAAATCATGGCCAATAAATCAATATGAATATGTAAGGTGTGTGATAAATCCTCAAGGAAACAGGATTATCTTCAGTGAGTACATTTAGGTTAAGAGAGCACAAGCAAGATTTGTCTTTAGTTTGCTCAAACTCTGTTAGGTTACCTCTATGTATCTCGACAACTTTCTCTGTCCAGATACTCTCAATGCAAGCATGGGCAATGGAAGAAGGGACAGGGAAGGTCAGCTCAAGGGTCTGCCAGGAGAGTGTCTTGCCTGTGGAAGTGGTCATCAGCAAAAGTACCAGGTAGAGTACAAAATTAGGGAAAGGACAGAAAAATCTCATGAAACCTCCAGCAGTCAGAGACATGGGACCTCCCCAAGCCAGAGCTGCACTCTGGCAATCACATATGGAAACAAAGCTCTGTGAATTTTTCTCACCAACCAGTGGCATCTTTGCACTCATGGCTTCTGCAGAACCCAGCAGCAGGGATTAAAACCCTGCCCCTTGTTTTGCAACCTTCATGTAGACAGACTTCTGTTGTGGCTGCTGTTTTTCAAAACTGAGGAGGCGCTGAGCTCTCCATCAGTGGAAGCTGCTCCTTACTTTTGTAGTATCCTTCCAGTCATCCTTTTTTGCCTTATTTTTTCTTTTTTCTTTTTTCTTTTTTTCTTTTCTGTGTGCCTGAGATGGCATGACCAGATCTGCATGAAGATTTTGAGGTACAACATGGACTTATTCACTGGCAAAATGATGAGCCTCATTTTGTGTTCCACACTTTCTTAAGAAGTGCTAACATTCAATTTGCCTTTTAAGAGCTTCTGACCATTAACAGATATTTTCAGAGAATTTTTAACAGTGATGACAAAGTTGCTTTCCCGACCAAAAGAAAGGAAGGCCCAACATTTCCTACGTATTTTTTCTACTAAGTGTATTGTGTGGTGTTTATCAGCCTTTTTTAGTGCTTATCAGCTTTTTCACTTATTGCCCTGTCACTCAATAACATGAAGTAGTTTTGCAGATCTCCAAAGTCAGCTTCAGCTTTAAGTATCCTGAATAATTTGGTGTCATCTGCAATTTTTGATACCCACTTCCCACTCCCCTCTCCAGGTCACTCAGAAACAACATGAGTCCTAGTAAATATCTGCACAGTTCCACAGATAGGACCATTTCCATTAGGAAAAATAACCACTTTGCCTGATGACCTCAGTTTCTGAAATTCTGGGAGACCAATTTTTTAGTACAGGATCTGGGTTTTGAGGGCAGTGTCTGGATTGCCTTAGTGTATGGTGTGACCCTGCTCAGAGGGGTGCCTGTGGGCAGAGTGAAATAGCTGACTTTGATTTTTTGGGCAGTTTGAAAAGACGAATGGCTATGTTTGAATTGGGCTCGGTAAATACGACTGCAGACACATGTCTTTAAAAAGCCTGACTGCCTCCTGTGCATCTCTCCCATGGCTGTGAGAAGCCCACTTATGCTCCACCATGGAGATGTATGCACACATGTGCACATGTTGATACAAGCAGGACACAGAGTCATTGCTCTGATTTTGAACAGAGATCTTGAGCATTGGAAAAATACTTTATCTGAAGCATCAGGCTGTGTGTTTAAGCAGCAGATTTGCCTGAGTCAGCACAGCAGGATTGAGCCTTTTATGCGCAGCTAAGCAGTTTCTTCTGGTTGCAAATCAATTCTACTCACCTTCAGCAGGAACTAGTGATTTCTGTCATTTGTTCTCAGTGCCATGGAGAAGATGCAGGCTTTTGTTTTCCTTCTGTTTCTGAAGAAGATCGCTGTAAAAAACAGGACTTGCATTTTGAGTTAGTAGCACTTCTATTTGCTTTTCATTTTGAAGAAAAACAGACTTTCTCTGCAAAACATGGGGGAAACCTGTATTAAAAAAAACAGGAAGTCCCTTCAGACTGCTCACCAAAGCATCTCCAGGCAGCCATGCACCAAGGATCAGCCCTTTTCTAGCCACCCAGGGCTTTTTCTAACACTGTGTGTCACATCTGTTTTCTGACAACAGTTGTACAAAGTTGTTGTTGCCTGATGACAAGGGCAAGAGGAGTCCTTAGGGCTGCCTTGGCTGCCCCTGTGCTGATTGCTGAGCAAAGATAGAAATGGCTGTGTCCTGCCCTGAGGGGTCTGCAGGAGAGGAGATGGGTGGTCCACAGGTGGCCAAGAGGTATCTATGCAGGCAGGGACCTGAGAACACAAGCATGTGCTGCTTTTTCAAGACTGTGAGAGTTGTGTGGACACACTTGATCTGGGCTGGATGGGAAGCAATCCTTCCATGGCATCTTGGAAAAAACACAGGATGCTGTTTTGCATGGGGCTGGTAGCTTGTGAGTGCTGGGTGGTGGCTCCTGGGCTTATCACAGTTTGTCACCCCACTTGGTGCATGCACAGATGTTTTCTCTGTAATGATGCCCTTTGGGCCTCATTTGCTGAAGTTCTCGGTGGCTTCGCCTCCTCTGACTTTCGTGTTTGGTACCTCTGAAAAAAACAAATCATGCATAATACTTTGGCTGTCTTATAGATAGCATAAACTTTGCTTTTACTTCATAGTGTAGAAAATTTCACTCCTGTTCTCTGTGTTTCCTCACTGACCTGCCCTGACCTCCATACACCAAGACAAGAACTTGCATACCCCGGGAGTATATACTCAGCACTTGCTACACACAGCTCCACAGGGAACATAGAGCATCTTACTGAGCACAGGTCTGCCCCACTGCTGCTGCTTCCTTTAGGAGAAACAAAACTGTTTCTGGAGGCCCCTGTTCAGTTTTTGTTTCATGCTTACATTTTGATAAAAGAACTGGAAATCCTGTATGCAGCCACTGGCAGATAACTCAGAGCATGAGCTGAAGCATTAACTGAGATTAGGTACTCTCGATAAGCAACTGAAAATACGCATCCTGACAGATGGTGCCAATTGATTTAACTGCAGCTGCGACGCTTAACAGGGTAGAAAATGCAAGTAAAAATCTAATGGGAGTCCTGCCCTAGTTAAATCAGCCTCTTATTTAACTTACCAGTAGTAATCAATGTAACTCAATTCCAGTTAAACCAATGATAGAAAGAATTATCTGTTTTGTTAGGCTTTCCTGACAAAAGCCTTTCCTTTAGCTAGTAAAGCTGTTGGCCTTCAAAATTTTTAAATATATATATATAAATTAAAAAAGATATGCACACACATTTATACACACCTAGAATATATATACTGATATATATAATATATATAATATGCTATTTATTTAACATGTATCATGCATACATATACGACATATATGTTGCATGTATTGTATTATCACTATGCAATGATATACAGAGATAAGTTTCATTTATATTGATTTAAATATATATAGTGTATATATATAAAAGTCTTTCAAACAAAGCAAGAAAAAGCAACATTGCTATTTTAAACTACAGGGATGAAAAGGACAGGAAATGTGGAGGAAGAGAGGAGAAAAAGTGGGAAAAGACAGGAGAGAGCAGAGGTGAAAGCCTGGCATAGATCTTTGCAGCTTCTCTTCAGCTTCTGCAAATGATGCCCCAAAGCTGTTTTCCTCTCTGTGCTTCTGTCCTGATTTTGGACAAGGATAGGATTAATTTTTCACAATACCTGTGAGAGGGCGGAGCCTGGAGACATGTGGACGTGGCCAAGACCCTGAAGCAATGTGCAACAAGCTCATGAAATTTAGCATGGAATGCTTGACCTCCATGCTTCCAGACTTCAGGTGAAATTCCATGAACCACAGCTGCCTTGCCAGTTTTCACCTGCTGTGTCACCTTAAGTGTCTCTCCCATAGTAGGGGCTATATCCAATTTGGGGTTTATTCATTGTTGTGTAATGTGCTGAATTGCTGAGCCTTAGACTACACAGCTGGCGCTGAAGAGGGTCTGAATATGTTCAGACCATTGGTTTAGGATGGAGGTTTTATCTGTGAGAAGCATTTGGCCATCTGCACTGAGTAGGGGCTTTGAACCTGGTGTGTGGATCTGTACACTGTTTTCAGGGTCCCTAGGTTGAACCACCTTTTGTTCTGGATATCTCAAAGTTTCTGTTGGAGCTCACCATATGCAAGATGAAAGGCTGCTTTTCTTACATGTCAAGATGGCTGAGCCAAGTGTGTTTGGTGAGCAGCTCTCTTCTTCTTCAACAGTTCCTGGATCTCTTGCTTGTTTTCATCAAACCAGTCTTTTGTTTTTCTTGGAGGAGAACCCTAAGGATTCTTCAGAGGACTGCAGGATGCTATTTTTATTATGTTGTCAAAGTGCTTCAGGGGAGAGATCTATGGGATTATCTTTAAGTCTAGTTTGAAGATTTACCTGAAAGCTGTCTCTGTCTCTCTAGCTCTTTGAAGATTGTTAACTTGGAGCCTCCTCCTTGGAATGCCGCCCCTCTTAGGTTTGGACTTCAAGCGGAGGTTAAGTTTGCAATGCACAAAGTGGTGGTCTGTTTGACATTCTGCACTCAGCATCACTCGGGTATAATGGGCATCATGGACATTTCTCTGTTGCACTAAGACATAGTCAATGAGGTGCCAGTGCTTGAATCGAGGATGTATCCAGGTCGTCTTCAGGCTGTCTTTCTGCTGAAAGATAGTGTTGGTGACGGTGAGCTGCTGTTCTGCACAAAACTCTAGCAGGAGGCATTCGTTGTTGTTGCAGTTTCCAACGCCATGCTTGCCCAGTACTCCTTTCCAGGCTTCAGAGTTCTTACCTACTGTGGTGTTGAAGTCACCAAAGATTATGATCTTATCATCTGCAGGAACCTTTTGGTTGAGGCAGCACAGGTCGGTGTAGAATTTGTCTTTTTCTGCCAGGTCAGCTGGGAGAGTTGGGGCATATATGCTAAAAAGAACAACATGTTGCTTGTTGTGTAGAGGGAGGCGTAAGGACATAATGCGATCGGAATGACCTGTCAGCAGATTTTCAAGTTTGGAGGCAATGGAGTTTTTAATCATGAAGCCAGCTCCTGAAAGGTGTCTTTCAGTTTTGGTTTTGCCTGACCAATAGAGTGTGTAGCTGGCACCAAGTTCTTTAAGGCTGCCTTCCTCATGAAGACGAACTTCACTGAGAGCAGCAATGTCAATGTTGAGTCGTGAGTTCACAGACAATTAGAGCAGAATGATGCTCAGGACGCCCACTATCCGCAGTATCAAGCATGGTTCTGATGTTCCAACATGTAAGTGTCAATTTGAATGCACCTTTGGAAGCAGGTGTATGCTTTGTCTCTTTGTCTTTGTTTGGCTGCATCGGAAGATGCCCATTGGCCATGGTTATCAAACTGGGTGGGGTGTGGAGATGAGTTTTGTTTAGGCCACCTTTTCTAAGCTTCTCTCCATGTGGAGCAAGCAGTGCTCTCCTTAAGAAAGGCTGCTTGGTCATTCAGGATGCTCTCCCACAAGACTGTCATCTCTGGTGTCAGTCTCGAACGACCAATGTCCTGAACAGCCTACATGCAGGATTGGGTCTGCAGCTTCCAGCGCTTCCTGTCACCTGCCATTTTGACCCTCGCCTGTTGCTTCAGGGCTTTGCAATGTGGGTGAACCCTTCGAGCCTGCGCAATGGATTTTTTAGGTAAGGCACAGCGTGCACAGAACTGGCCCCACCCTTTACTCCTAAGGTTCATCTGCCACGGCCTAGCGAGCTTGGACGGTGACAGCGAATACCTCAGGATGTAGGTTTGGTTAGAGCATCCTTCTCTTAGATGGATAGCCTTACAGGGCTAAGTGAGCTCCATCTGCCCAGGTTTGGAGTTAGAGTTGTCCTTCTCCTAGGATGGTTGCCAGGGGGCTAGCGAGCCCATCCTGCCCATGGACACACTTTGTCTGACCCTTCAGCTGAGACATGTCTGGTATGGGAGACCCTACCAGAGGCACAAACCACCGGCAGCATAGCACACAACCTCATAAGGGCACACAAGCTTCTCCCCCACAACAAGGGGGTGTCCCCAGAAAAGACTTAACTACAGACTACCAGAAATACCACAAAAATCACCACTATTATGAATAATAAAGTAAATATGAATGGAAATAGATAGATATCCCAAGCTATTACATATTACTAGCATCAATCAATTGCAGTCTCAATCAATAGTACGGTATTGATCAATCATGCTAATTGGTGTTGTAGTACAATCAGTAGGAGTGGCAATCAAGTAGTTATGTACTCTTACCAATTACCACAACTTGTCATTAGCAAAATAATGAATACATATAATGTCAATATGAAGTAAATTAGATTTCAGAAGAAAATCTCATCATAGGGGGGACAAACCAGTCTGAGGCAGGGACTGCACACACAGCCATCCCCAAAAGAGGGGAAACAGGCTGAACCAAAAAGATAACAGAGTGAGTGTCACTTCACAGGATTAGCCAGGGGTAAGCCGGGCATCTCTAGAGAGAGTCCAAGATCCTGTAGAAAGTTTATGTGAGATTCAGGTGGGAAGATCTGTGTGAGACAGGGACTCAGTTTTGAATTAAAAAAATTGGGTTTTTTTAGATAAAGACATAGGAGGATGTAGGACATCCTACTTCAAGCAGTCAATAGATATTGTTAATGTATGATTTCACTTATAACTGCCAATACACTGTGAGGCTTTCTGTTCTTTGAGAGCAATTTTATTTTCACAGACTGTTTTCCACCTTCTCACGTGATAAGTTGCTTTTTCAGTTCCTTGTTTTTCTGCTTATCTGTGGTATTTCAGGATGTCTCCAGTTTCTAGATACTCTGGCTGCACTTTTCAAGATGCTTCTGGTTCACAAGCCATACCCTCAAGGGGAATCCCATTCATCAACAGTCCTAGGCAGACTGTCCTTTCTCTGTCAGTATTTTTCAGCAGATGATTTCTTCTCTTCAGTAATTTTCCCCTTCCAATCAGGCCACATTTATGACTGCTCACATTACAGGGCTTGGCTGGGAGAAAAGTGAAATGCCTGCTAGGCTGCAAGGTACCTGCCAGGTAAGCTGAATGGGGAATAAGAAAGACCCTGGGCCATTTCAGACCAGCAGCACTACTGGTGAAGCTTGGTGGCCAGCATGGCTCTCACTGATACCCAGCTCCTCTGGTGGTGCCTAATAGTATTCCTCTTCTCTTCCAAGCCCCCATGTTCCATCCTCCCTTCAAATCTCAATAAAATTAGCCATGAGTGCAAAAATTACTCTGAGATCTACAGTGAGAAACTGGCCAGTGGGATAGATATAAGCTTTATTCCCCTGGGAAAGCGAACTTCAGAGTAGAGCAGGAGCTATTCTTGACATACTTAATGGTGGAAAATAATCTTTAATTTTAAAATTACAAAGAGGACAAAAATACAGCACTTTGTAACAGAAGGTTCCATGACTTTCAACAAACCACATAGGTGCTTTGTTCTGTGCCTTTTTCTCCTGTCTTATTGCTACTGATGGGATATTGTAAGCTCTGAGTGCTGTATGAAGCCAAAAGAGAGAAGAGCTTGGTATTCTGGGCAGAGAGCTCCATCCTCCATTCCTGGGCAGGAGGAAACATGAGGTCCTCATGCTGGTACTGTGCGTGTGAGTGCAGATGCAACAGGCTGGTTTCTGGCCCCATTGCAGGTGATTATTCATCTTCTCTGTGTCCTCCCTATGCTTCTCTGAGCTCAAAATTATCACCAAACCTGATGCCCAATACAAATAAACCACTTTTTTTTTCCATAAGAGATTTGTGCAGGGTCCAGGACAGGCTCTATTGCACCCTGCCTGACGGGGAGCATGGGAATATGTTGTTTTCCCAGCTCACCACCAAATGCATCCAGGTTTTGTGTGAGAAGGTCATCACTGACTCTTGGATACAGACTGGGAGGAAAATAGCTCGTTTTGAAGCAAGGTACCATCAGGAATGAAGAGTCAGGGAGAGACCTCCTAGGTGAAATGCCTCCAAGTGACCCTCAGGCAAAGCAAGTTATACACATCTCTTACCAGAGCAGGCTCTGAGGAGTGAAAATCAGCCTAAGGAGATGGCCAAATTATAGTTAGTCAATAAGTAATGGCAACAATAAAGAATTTGTTGCAATTAATTCCATAAACAAAGTCTTATCCGTCTGCAGACCTACATGCTGGCACATCTTAAGCAACTGTGGCTTTTATCTCAAGCAGCCACATGGAGAGAGCTGGGCTTACTTGTCTTTGTCTTTATCCCAAACCATTTCACACCTTCTCAAACACGTCTGCAAAGAGCTGCTGAGGATAAGCGAGAGGCCAGCATCCACACAGGGCAGACTGCACAAGCACACACTGGCACAGATTTGGGTAAAATCTATGTTGATTCCAGACATCTGCAAACTGCCTGTGGACTAGGCAGCCCAAAAACTAGAGCAAGTCCCACATTTTGCATGTGAACAGGATGAGCTGGCATGGAAGTCCATGTGCCTGAACAGCCATGGCACCCAGGCTGCTCTTCTCATCGCTCCCCCAGTGCCACAGAAACACAGGGCAGGAGACCATGAAGTCAGTTTGCAGAATATGAAGCATTTTGTAGGCAATTTCTCCTCCTCACTGGCTGTGTTTAGTGTGAACTGAGACTACTGTGTCCAGGGAAAAGTTGGGGGATTGTAGGTGCTGGGGAACAGCTGGAAAGCCAGAGATTTACAGTAACTGGACAGTGATTTACCATAACCTCTCACAGGAAAACATACCTGTCCTCTGAGTATGCATTGTGGATTTCCGTAAATTAAAAACAACACCTGCCTTACAGACTGTCCAGTACCCTACAACCAGCACTGAAGAAAACTGTGTCCCATACAGCCCATCTCCACACTGATATCCACACAGATTCTAAGATATCATTTGATGTTTCAAACTGTTCAGGCTTGGACTGTCAGATGTGCAGCTCGTATAAAAATTTTGCGGTGCACTTGCTGAGGCTTTCAAAAGAATGACACACAGAAACCCTTACAAACATTTAGAGGCTGACTTGCAATTATTTTTATGGGTTTCCATTTCCTGAAAATATTTTGTAGGGGTTTGCTGTAAATGACTTGGGGGGGATTTACTCTGACAAATTCCAGGGAGATTTATTCTTTGCAAGGAGCATGCCAAAAGATTTACATCAAAAGCATTATTTTTTGAAGATAAACTGAAACTTTTTTTAAATGAAATCTTCCAAAAGACACATCTTTTCTTTGAACACTTCTTCATTTCTTTGAAACAGGGATGCTAGAACCCCCACCGTTTTGGTGAGGGAAAGTCATTATCTGCTTCTAAAAAACCCAAGCAGCTTCTAAGCATTTTGAATGGAGTTGTTCATCAAAAGGCAATTTTTCCTATGGACACTTCTAATTAAAGCAATGTTCATTGTTTTCTTGTCAAGCACATCTGCAGAAACTCTCTCTTTCCAGCATGTTGCAATCACACTCCCCACCTGGGAGAGTGTGTTAGGAAACCCCAGCCAGTGCTTCACAGAGACCCAGTGTTTACACGAGATTAAAGCGTTTACATGAGGATAAGGCCTGGCACAGACCTGACAGTTTGTGGTTTTCGCATGAGTTAGCAGCCTCACAAAATGACACCTGTGACTTCAACAATCTGCCTCCGCTCCTTGAAGGTGTTTCTGCTAAGTGGAGTTGTCATCAGTGTTATCCAACCATTCTGGTCAGCTCCAAGCCAAGGACTTCTGCCCTGGTACATTCAGTAGTCAGGTCTCTCTACTTGCGTCATGTCTGCTTCAATCACTTAAAAAAATTAGGAATAACCAATTATTGTGTATAAAACTACCAGAAAAATGAACTTTTGGAAATACATATCCCACCATTTTCTTTCATTTCTTTATTATAGGCTTCTGCAATTTGCATGCATTTTCTCTCAAAAATTAATTTGAGATTACTGTCATATGTTACTCAGATTTAATAACATTGCACTCATTGCCAGCTAGTTGTGTTTGGCTCAGCAGACTTCCAAATTGCTGCCATAAATTACCCAGATGGTAGAATGTATTTTGCAGCTTACAAGGTGAAGATATTTCCTTAAGCATTTGTTGGCATGAGTCATGGTTCTCATAGAAAAGAATGGTATATGGAAAATAATGAAGAAATGAAGATCCAATTACTATTGAATTTTTTAAAATGCTGCTGCTAATATTAATACAAACAGTATAACTAAGGTCTGGTAGGATTAAAAGGAGACCTGCCTCCTGGAAAGACTCCCAGCCCTAGGACTGTTAGGGAGTTAATAGTCTATAATAGAATTTATATATGCTTCTAGATTAGTCTGTCAAAGACAATTAATCAAAATACAAAAAGCTTTTCTTCTCAAAATAGAAATGTATACACAGCTATTGTGACAGTTGTATCACTGGAATTTTATAAGAGTTTTCTTCATGTATTTTACTGAAATTACAGATGGAGGAATGGGAGATAAGGCCTGGATAGGCAAACTTACAAAGTGGGGAAGGCCACTTAAAGGAAACAGCCACAAATCCACTTCTATTTGTATGAACTTATATAAAAATATATATCCATTCAGTAAAAATGCTGATATTTACAGAGGCTGCATTTGTTTATGCACTTTTTATCCTTTGGAATGCTTTGACAAATGCATTTGCAATAAACAAGCAGGGCTGTATTCTGCCATCATTCAAACATATGTGATCTCATTGATTTTAATGGCACTGTATCAACATTGCTGAAGGTGGAGTTTGCACCATTCAGTGATCTCACTTTTGAAGATAATTGAAAACATCTCTGAATAGAAGGGAATAGGATTTTACATTAGAATCTATTTATCATACAGAAATATTATTTCATAGTGTGTAGCTGGTTTTGCTATTCCTTCCTTTCTTATGCAAAGCAAATTTATAGGCACTTTTCATAAAAAGGAGCCAGAATGAAGTCAATTTTATAGCAAGAAATAATTGAGATAATGATTGTTTTCAGTGCTGACTCAGAGATGATATTACCCCATTGGTAGTTACACAGAAAAAGATCTTCATCCTCTTAAAAGATCAGGTGACTATTTATGTATCAATTATTTGATCCCATTGACTCCTGATCAGGTTTGATTCATTTAACTAGAAAACACCCAAAAGTCTGGAGCTGTGGGAGGGTGCAGCAGGGCTGTGCTTTCCTGGCACATCCCTCCCTGGCACTGAGTCTTCTCCATCCTCTTCAGGGTCCCTGGCATGGTGGCAGTGCCTGGCGTGTGGCTTAGAGCTGGAGGAAAGCATTTCATGTCCCACAGGCAGTTACATCTTCCACCAGCAGCATCATCTCATCCACCTTGTCTTGCTGTTGAGCCATAATCCTCTAGGGGTAAGACGTTGAAAGCCTGAACATTTTGTTTTGATTTTGTGGTGAAAATGAATGCTGAAATGTCAGAAACACCCTTGGACTGAAAACCACAAATCCTGGCTCTCTGTGACAGAGAAGCTGGGCTATGAACACAGATGGGGCAAGTGCCAGTGTTTCTATGCTGATGCACATGCAAATAAATTATATGACTGGAGCACGCTTTTGCTGATGATTTTACATTCAGTTATAGTCCCAGAAGTTCATGTTTATTGTCTGAGGAGTTTGAGGGGTGAAGAGAGGAGTATAATAGAGGGTTTGTTCTTGTCAAATTTTTAAGTGAGCCTTCTCCTTTTCAAAGGTGCTGCCTTTCCACTGGCTTGACATTTTTTTCCAGCTGGTTCTTTGATGACAGGAAGTTTAACTGCCTCTGAATACTTGTCATGGCCATGCAAAAACATTTGGCATTTGGTTAAACCTCCCCGCTTTGCCTTTTTTTTTACCCAGCAGGGAAGCACAATGGAAGAGACTTGGAGAAAATACAAAATTGTAGTTTTAGGCATTTGTTTCTTATTGTATTCACCCTTCCCAGGAACACAAGTGGCAGCTTGCCATGAACTAGCTCTGCTCAATAATGCAAGCTCCTAGTAATCAGAAGAGAGCAGTCAGAACTATGATGGATGATGGCCCAATGACAGATGTCAATGTTAGGTCTCCCCAGTCTATCAGCAGCCATTGTGATCATCAGTCGTGATATTCCACCATACCTGTCTGCCTCCACTGACAAGCCATAAGGGGCTTGCACTGAACTGACCACTGATTTCCTGGACATAGATCCTTCATGTCCTGCTCTTCTTATGCGAGAGCTGACCAAAGGTAACTTGCGAGTGTTGGGTCAAACTTTCTCACCCCCATTGCAGAAAACACATCTTCCTTGCAAATGTAAACAGAAAAATTTGGCTAAACAAAGCTGTATTGTTTTGATAACAGACAAAGCCGCTGAAGTTCCTGAAAATATCCCTGTTTGTAAGAATCAGACTTGTTCACCAGTGATCTTCAAAATCCAGATCACCCCAATCAGAGCATTTCCTAAGTCAGGATTCCCAGTCTGGGAAATGAGATTTGTCAGGTTATGAAACCGCAAGTAACTGGATTAGGTATTATAAAAGTCTTTGGTATCTTAAACATCTTACTTTGGTTGTGTATGCTTTCTCATTTTATTTCTTTAGGAAGAGAGAATACAGAAAGCATGAACTACAAAGCTAACAAGGGAAGATGCACAGGCAAGTGCAATCCCAAACTCTTTTTAAAATGAATATGGTAGTGGTGGGATCACTTTCACATCTAAGGGCCCCAGGGTCTGGTGACTGGATGCTGAGGCACGGGAGGTTTAGTTAGATATCAGGAAAACAGTTTTCACCCAGAGGGTGGTTGGGCACTGGAACAGGCTCCCCAGGGAAGTGGTCACAGCACCAAGCCTGACAGAGTTCAAGAAGCAGTGCTCTCAGGTACATGATATGATTCTTGGGGTGTTCTGTGTAGGGTCAGGAGTTGGAGTCAATGATCCTGACGGATCCCTTCCAACTCAACATATTCTGTGATTCTATAATACCCAGCTCTCATCAGTGAAGCTTTCTTCCTAGGATCACAAAGATCCCCCTGAGTTTGCTTGCTAACAACTTGTGTGCTTCAGTGGATGCATTCTGACTCCCTAGTCTGGTACACCTCATACTTTAATGCCTTGAAGAGATTACTTTGGATTGCTTGCCCAAAATCAGCTGTTGGGTGACTACTTGATGGTCAGTTTTAGACACTTCCAAAAGTGAAGAACAATAGTGTTAGTCACCCTTTGAATCACACAGACCTATTTCAAGAATTTATATTGATGTTCTCTGTGGTAATTTCTCCAATGTATGCTTTTATTTTAATCTCTTGTAGGCCTAATCCTTTCTGAAACCAAAGTTGAACAGGCATACCAAGAAGGTTCATACATTTGGCTATAAGTTGGACTCACTAGAAATGAGAACTCTAGCTTGCAAAACATTTTGAGATGTCAAGTTGTTTTAGTTATACCAATGATCAAAAGGCTGTTGAAATTTGTCAGGAAAAAAACTGAGGAAAAAGAAAGCGTTTATTAAGGCAGTGGTGCATTCACTCACCTGATGAGAGGAGTCAAATTCAGGCGATGTTCAGTCTTGTGCATTAAGATTATCTGTCTGTTTCTTTCTCCTTTGAATCAGAAATATAATTCTGAACCCCAAAACACTACTAACAAAAATTTCAACTACAGATGTATTTCCTTGAACAGTTTTGGTTTCAATGAAACAGCATTTTCTGGTGAAAAACACTTAATTGAAATGTTTCCATCCAGCTCTCATTTTGACATCCTCTTCAAGCACTACAGGCTTGTGGGCAGTCAACTAGAAAGAAACAATGAAGCAAGCATTTTATTTTGTGCTTGATTTTATTCAAGTTACAAAAAAGAGTTACATATTACAATAATGATATATTTTTATATTTGGTCTCATTCTAAGTGACAAGCCATAGCTTGGTTATTTAAATTTATATATTTTTTTAAAACTGACTTCATCTGGACTGTTGCTGAGCATAAATCTACTTTGCTTTCCTTTTGATGAATTTTAAATCAATAAAACCAAAACCAAACAGAAAATACTCTGAGAAGCTCTGTGACAAAATAAAATGGACAAGGGTGTTGTTAATGCAGGGTATTTCTGTGTGTCAGTGGAGGAGGCATTCCTGCCTGTGTTGCTTCATGCAGAGGGTACAGGTGTCAGGGTGAGTCACATGGGTACAAAGTCTCCCTGGACATTTTGATGTGCCACCAGGCACTTGCCTGCTTCAGCAGAGTAGAGGGAGGAGTGACACTGCCCCATGGCTTTGCTCTTCCCCACGGCTGTGCTCACCTCCTGTACCAGCACTATGCATTACTTCGGCTCAGCATGGGTTGTGGGCACTGAGACATCCTCACTTCAGCCATCTTCAGGGACTGAGTTTGCTGGCATTGCTGGCTCTTGAGCCACAGTCCACCTATTGCCTGTGAAATTATAGGAGGCAGCTGGCAGCACATGCTCAGAATCATGTTTATACATGTCTTTCAGTAAGGTTTTCAATAAAAGACAAAAAGGTATCATGGTGAAGCTACATGGCATTTGGCAAAAACCTGGAGATTTGATGGTTGTTCATCAATCCCTCACTTTTATAAATGTATTAAAAGGATGGTAATGACTTAAAGTCTCTAATCCCATTCATTCCCTTTAGCACTCTCTGATGCTGGAGTTTTACCTAGCATTTAGCTGAAATATTTCAGGAATGTAATTATTCAATAGCTTCCTTATTCAAAATGGGTAATATCCTTGTATTTTTGCCCATTTTTTTTCTTCTAAAGAATTCTGATTGCAATACATTTGTCCTAGTATTTTGTGGAATGAAACAGTGCCCAATGGTGTGAGTAGGATTAGGGAAGACAAGATCCTAAGAACTATACTTTCTTCTGACCAGCACCAGGCAGATCCTCCTACTATGGTTTCCTCTTTGTCTTGGGAAATTCCCCATTTGGAGGGATGCTGGGTGCAGACATTTTCAGAAAATGGTGTCAGCACAACTTCTGCAGAGCTGCAGGAGGAAGGGAGGGGGCTGAGGGAGTGTGGTAGGAGCCCAGGCATTTTTAGTAAAACAGTCACAGCATAGAGTTGCAGTATCAGCAGTGAGACCACTGTCAACTTCGTAAAAAACATTTCCATTTCCTACCAAAGGTCATAACACTTAATAGAATCACTGCCATGAGCACCACTAAAGACAAAATCAGTCCAGAATGCAAGGCTAGTCTGGGGTGATCTACAACAAATTCCACTCATCTTCAACAGCAGAAAAGCCCAGAATTCCTTGGGTAAGATTCTAGCACAAAGCAAAAGAGGAAGAACTTCCCTACTGAGAAGAAAGGATGCAGGGACAAAAATGTTGAGCTGCAGGCTAAGCACAGTGCTGTGAGGGATGGCTGTACCACCCCACACAAGTATGGGGAGGTGCAGCAAAGCTTTGTTGTGCAGACTGGCTGTGTTATTTGTCAGCTCAAGACTGGAGTACCTACACTGAAGTGTTTGCACAGAGATGTCAACACCTGAGTGCAGAGGGTGATTCAATTGCCTCCGCAGAGACTTCTCACATTGCCTGAGATGCTACAGAATCTGAGACATCTACAGGGAGGTGGCAGATGCAACACAGGACCTCTCAGTGCAGCACATCAAAACCTGGAATAATGCCCTGAAGCACCTAGTTTGGCACTCAGCACCTATCAGCAACCTGACTATATTTAAGGCTGTTTATCTTCCCAATACAATGAAAAGATTCTAGAAAATAATTTGGTTTGCTAAGAACCAGACTCTTAATGGTATGGACAGGCACTGACTGTATTGATTAGGTCTCCATTATGAGGACCATAGGTACCCAGATCACATGAAGATGACTAAATGTAGGTATTTTAATCTTCAAATCCTCAATCAAGGAAAGAAAAAAACCCCACAAAATCTGTACATGCCAAAAGCACTGTGCCACCTCAAGCCAAGCTCCTGCTAGTAGCCTCCTCTACAGCAGCAAGGACAAAAACATCCTGAAGTTAACAAGGTTTGCTGTTGACTCCACTGTACTTTGCAGGCAGGTTCTAACCAGAGCATTTAAAACTCAGATCAAGCAAATAATACAGCAAAATTAACTCCCCACAAATATTAGATCTGGGATTGTCTTCTTGAACGTGCTGAACTAGTCTCTTTTCAGTGTGCCCCAAGCACTGTGTGAGGAGTGAGGAGTTAAAAAACACAAGAGATTAATTTTGAGCAGCTGTAGTCTTCCTCCAGCAGGACCAGTGAGCCATCAGCGTGTGTTACAAAGGGGCTTGCTACTGCTACTAGTCCACTTCTTGTGCTGATGTTAAGAAAGCACTTGATAGTCTAGGACTGTCTTGGTGTCTTGTTGGCAGAAGCATGTGTCATTCCAGATGCATTTTGTGCACACCAACACTATCAGTAAAGCCTTTTCTGAAGGACTACTTCCCTCTCTTAGCCTAATATCTATGGTCACATCTTCCTTTCATCTTGACAACAGGATTATGCCCCTCTGCTACCCTCATTTTTGCTCAGCCGCTCGTCCCCTTTTCTTCTCTATCTACTTGTCCAGTAGTACTGCAGTCTGAACCAACACAATGATTTTTAAAAGTCTCTATTTTGGAAGTAGAAGAGGGGATAGAGTCCTAGCAGTTCCAGGAAGCATAGGGTTGTTTTGAGTCTGCAATGGCAAAAAGTTAATACCCTGTGAAGTAATAAAAGGATATTTTAAAGAAACTTGTTTTGCCTGAACTGTAAGCTGATTTACAAAGGCAGGCATCAAGTGACTGGGAAGCTGTTGGGACCATGGCAAATCAAATTTTCAATTTTTATTGTTGCTTTTGTGTTTCGTTGTCTCATTTTTTAAAAAAATCCAAAGCTAGTCTAGCAGAAGTGCTAAGAGGGGGCTGAAATGGATTTGAGAGGGAGTTCAGAATTTAAAGGACTGACAAGCCAAAAAACCTGCCAGTAGTCTGAGAGCCAGTATAAAGTTAAGCAAAACATGAATACACAGAGAAAAGGAGAAGATAAATCCATTGTTAAGCAGCTTTTGCACGTGCTGCAGTAGCATCGTTTCCTTATAATATTTTTATATTGGCTGGGCCCACAACATGCACATGAAGAGGGATCATGGTGCCTGTTTCTAAACATTTGCATGGGGATGCAGGTTTTTCTGATTCAGGCAGTGAAAAGTGACTTTGCTACATTTCTAAATGATGACTGGACTCCCCTTTCCCAAGGTGTAAACAGATCTGCAAGGAGCAAGGCAACATAGCAAACAGCCCTGATTTCAGCAATGCCACCTTGTTTATTTATCACACATGGAGGTTGTTTACTACATTTTATGCTACTATAACACATGTGCTTTCCTACAGGTGCTCTGCATGCATTGGGGAAAAATATGATGCTACTACCACAGAGTTTGCATTCCATGGATGTATTGGTTACAGCCACATCTGGGACCTAGTCCAGCCAGGCCAGATGTGTGAGCCAGCTGCAGACAAGATGCTGTAAAGTTGCTATAATGCACATTGGAGTTGTTCCCTGTGAGATTCTGTGTCATGCCAAAGGGGCATCCAGTCTTGTGCTGGCAGGCAGAGATGCTCTGGCTGGGTTTGTACCCACCCATGTAACGTAACCCAGGGTGAAAAGCAGTCTGAGTGCATGTGCTATCTTTCCTGTGCAGATCCCTCCCAGATTCAAAGTGCCCATGAACCAGAATAAGAACATAAAATCTAAGGCATATTTTGAGAATGGAGAGCCCTTGGAAGGAAGCTGTGTAAGCAGCTGACAGGCACCTGCCTTTGCTCTACATGTGTGGAGGGCAAAGAGGTCTGCAAGGAGACACTGCCCAGTGTAGGGCAGCTCAGTCTGCCTACTAGCTTAGGGGGAGTGAAGCGAGATGACATGAGGTGAACTGTCTTGTTAGAGAAGGACATTTCTGGCCTTGCTGCCATCCTGCACTACAGTTACAGCTTCCCCCCAGCGCCACATTGGGAGGTCAAATTGGTGACTCGTGACTTTGCAGGAGTATTTTTTAAAAAGGGCAGTTGCTCCTGCCTTAGCAAAACTCATCCTACTATTCCCACTGGTCTTCCCAAGAAAACATATGAAAGACAATGCTATCAAGTAGATAAACTGCTGGACTACTTGTAAAATAAAAAAGCTCTACTTTTTCCACAGCACAAGCATAAGCTTTTCATGCAGCCTCTCCCTGCCCTGCAAACCATCAGACACTCTTGCCTTTTGGCTTTGGATCTGCAGCCTGCTTTTTAGATCTGGAAGATTAGCATCACTGGCATGAACATCCAAAAGTAAGCTGTGCAGGTGCTCAGTTTATGACAATCTCAGCTGCAAAACTTCTAGCCCTGTGGCAGCAGAATGATCTCAATCCTCACTATGTTCTGATTGCAACATTAAATATGCTCTTTCTTTTTTTTTCAGTGGAGCCTTTTTCAAAGGAATGCTTTCATAATAAATATATAAATTAAAATATTGCATGTGTGCTTGAAAATCATAGCACAGAGCACTGAGAGGAAATATTCTGGCTTGGAAAATCTTTTTCTGCATGAGTCAGCTATCCAGATAATGGATCCTTATAAGTATGTAGGACAAATAGCTCTATGAACCATCTGGGACTCACTCAGCAGCAGGGAAAAGACTGTTATACTTGCGAGATCAGCACGCAAGAGTGAGTGCTGATCAGTCACTGCTGCTTTGCAGAGAAAACAAAGGCTTAAGCATTTAAGCTATTAATAGTTTTCACCTAGTCCAAGTTTTGCAAGATGTATTTATTGCCCCAGACTATAAATTCAAAATCTGTTAGATGTTTTTCCAGACTGTGATTTCATAGTAGATTTAAGCTGACACATATTCACTTGTTCCTACATCTCTCATGTGCTAGCATTAAATTCTATGAAGTGCCTGGCTGAGCCACATCTGGTGAGAACTAACCAGGTACAAAACCCAGCAAAACTCCTTTTCAGAGTACAATTTCCTGACTTGGCTCATCCCACTGATGCAGGGACACTGCTGCTGGAATAAAAGGGCACAAGTGGCTGGAATCAGGTCTTTTGGGGTAAGAATCTGCTTGGCCCCATTTATGCTGATTGTGGGAGCTTAATCTAGTTGGGCTGGATGATTACCTTTACCTTAGTATTACAGTGGAAGGAAAGAATAGTTTAAAACTGTTATGATTTTAATCAATTACCAATGTGCTATTTCAGTATAAATCTCATTTGTGATTGCTTCTAACTGAAAAAATGCCTTTTACTTCCCTCCCAACAGAAAAAAAAAGGATGGCAAAGAACAGTAAAATAGTTTATGATTTTACAGTCAAATAGGTGAGATTTCCTACATTGCCCCCACAAAGTTGCAATTTTCAATTATGTACTGATATATTTGGCAATAGCTAATTAAATGTCTAAAGTCACAGCTCCTTGAAGAACCTCCTGTGTCTCATGCTAACTTGGCTCACTCTGAGAAGCAGATCTAAGGCATTACTTCTTGGAAACATTTATTACAGCTTGCCTCTGGAAAACCAGGGCTGCAGTCTGACTCCAAATAAAGGAATCTACATGTAGTGTGAGTATGTAGGAGCCTGTCTGAGCACTGTGTGTCCAAACTGTCGTTCCAGTTAGCAGAGATGGATGGTTCGGTTGCCTGAAGAAAGGAGCTGTCATCTAGAATACATGGGGTGCAGTGACCTCCCACAGGGGGCCAGTAGCTGTGACAGAGGACCTTCAAGGTCTGTGCCCTCTGCCATGTGAGGATCAGGGCTTATACAGCAGAACTAGAAAACCTCTGCTCATGTATCTGAATCCTTCCACTAGCCAACAGCCAGCCATGTTCAGCTGACTGCTCACCAGAAGCAGGTTCAACTGCCCATACACAAGTACAAGGTGCCATGCAAGAGGCTTTCAAGCACCTATAACACCTGCATTGGGGTGGTAAGACTTTTAGGAAGCCCTTCTCTACTTCTAGAGGAGCAGCAATGTGAGGGTAGGTGAGATTTCATGCGGTTCTGAATGCCTGTGTTGAGGCAGTGAAGGCGACTCCCAGAACTGTTTTTCCTTCCATTCACAAGCTGTGATGAAAATACCATCCTGCTGGACTGGGATTTGGCTTTGCAGCTCAAAATCAGAGACCTCTGGCAATGCATTTGTGGTGTAAGGCGCTTCTTGATGCCAGCAAGGGCATCACAATTGATTTGTTAGGAAGTGATTATGTTAATGACATGGTAATGATAAGCACATAATTTGGTTGCCGATTTTCCAGGGTTCAAAATACCAGGCCTGGCTAGGTTCTAATTCTGCTGTTCTGCACTCCAGGATAATAACCCAGATTTGAGTGGGGCCATTAGGTTGAGTAATGAGGTCCAATTAGAGATGTCACAGAATGAACCTCCAAGCCACCTTCTGGCCAGAAGGGTCAAATCCTTGAGCCAAACCACTCTCTTTCTGCCAAGGTCAGTGTGTATCCCCAGGGACATACAGTTTTATCTTGAATGATGGTCCTTCCGAAAATATTTCAACAGCTGGAAAAGCTGAATATCTGGCCATAAAAACTTTCCTGAGAGTGTTGCCTTCTGAAAGCAATAAAGATGGACAAAAAGTAATGTGTGTGTTCTGCTCTCTGCAACAAATTGCTCTTTTCAAATGATCAAGCCTGTTACTTGCTGTCTTCATTTTGGAATAAGGTGGCTCCCACTAAGGCATTGAAACATGTCTTATGGAGAAACTGTACTGATTTCAAATTTACAAATGCAAAGGAAAAGCACTAATGCAGTGATGGAAATGCTGGGCAGAACATGATGTGCAGTGTAATCCACTGTGCTCTGAACTGCTCCTTCCAAGCCAGGCCACACAAATTCAGGTTACCTTTAGCAGGAGATGCAATGAGAAGTACATAGTGTTAAAAAAAAAAAAAGAGAGAGGGAATAGTTAGCAGAAATATACCTTTATCTGGGAAAATGAATGATTAACTCACAAATTAATCAAAGCAGGTGTAAGTCAACCATGAACCAAAAAACTAAGATGAAAACACCAAGGAGAGAAATTGGCTGAGCAGAACTGATCAGCATGTTGGAGTAAGATGTGCTTACAAGCCTAGGAAATCCCAAGCAAAGCCCAAAGCTATCAAAATTTAGTTAGCACAGGATGCTTTCTGCCCTTTGCACAGTGCCTTAAAGACCAATCAGGGGATATTTACTTCACCTTAATATAAAAGAGAAATGTTTTTTCAGACCCTTTCTTCATGGAGATGAAGCAGAAGGAGAGGGAAGGCATCATAGTGGTGCACAACAGAGATGTAGGGAGTAACCAGGAGGTCGTGTGCAGTGATACTCAACATAGGAGCATGATACCTGAGCATCACCCACCCACCTGGCAATGGTGCCACAAGGGAGCACTTACCCAGCAGCCTCATATGGTAGCAGAGGAACTTGAAAATCAGTAGTCACCCCAATCACAGCTCTAAAGGAGCAGAACTATCTGCATTGAAAGTTTTTGTGAGTACCTTTAAAGCTTCAGTCACAAAGGCCATTTGAGTGTATCATTATTTACATGGTGTGGAAGATTCCAGCCAAGAACAGGGGACTGAGCTGCCACAATGTCAACCACAGAGTGAGCTATGCCTTGCCTTCCTTCATTAACCTTCAATTACAAGTGGTTTTTTGGGGTAGCAGAATGAACAATTATTCCAATACTGCACTTAAATCCTGATTAATTCCCTCCTGCTGTTGTTTATTTCTCATTCAACACACAAACACACCTTTTCTCCAAACTTAGGGACTTTAGAATCCAGGTTCTTTTTTTCCCCTGTGAATTTTTTACACTTTTCTTTGGACTTTTTTGGCTCTACTATCCCAGTCTATACTAGACATGCATGCACAGTTTGCTGAACAGGGTCTGGACAGATTACTTTATGCTGGGAATAAAAGGTGCCCTCAATATATCAGGTGCAGAAAATGTCCTTCATGCCACAGGTTCTAGAAAGGGAGCTCAGCTGATCTGAGTTGAGCTATTTGTGTTATAAGCAACAGCTTCAGTTTGATAGCAGCAGACAGACCTCTGCTTTGCACTTGTTCTTGTAGTGGTGAAGCTAATCAGTAATATAATAGATTACACAGGATACTATGAAGCCAGGTTTCTGAATCGTTTGTGATAATGGAATGCTGTCACTGTCAGATTTGCTGGACTGAAAAGGATAGGGAGATATGTGTCACCCCAGGTACTCGTTGATGGGAAACAGTGCTGAAGCACTGCTGGTGAGCACAAAGACCTGGCTGTGGTGCTTTGTTTTAGTCCACCCTGGCACACACTCAGTCTTGATTATGCCCACCTGGACCTTCATTAAAATCCCTGATTTGGTTTTCTTATTTTTCTATGTCTAAAGTTCCTGTTTTTTCCTTTGGTATTGGGTGGAACATGTAAGCCAATACCAATGGCACCTGACCAGTCAAGAGAAGTACAGGGACACTGCAACACAGGCAGGACAGCCTGAAGTGCCTCCTCCAGGCTCTGTTCCCTCAGTCTGGTGGGGGAGAGGTTGATTGATGTCTTATCCTGCCACCAGCTCCAGTTAGCTCAGCTCGGAGCTGAGATGCTGTTGGAAAGGACTGAACTGTGCTGAGCTGGGGATGATTGTTTCTCTGGTGGAGCATGAAAGGAATGAAGAGGGATTTATGTCTAGTATTACCTTGGACTGATTTAGTTCATCTCCAAAACTGGCTCAATGCCTTGCTACTATTTGTGCTGTGTGGGGAGCTGCACAGTCACTCTGCGTTTTCCCTCCTGTGACTGAGTAGCAAACATTTATTGGAAGAGAATAACAAATGGTATAAATAGTGAATCATTACTCTTCAGGCATGAACCCTTAGATGAATGATAATTCATGTGAAAATTAGTAATGCTCACAAGGGCAAAATGAATGTGCAGAGATTGTCCAAATAGTTCCAATCATGAATTAGAATAACTAAACTTTGCACTTTCATTGGTTAAAATTTTATATTAGATATTTTTTATGATACACAACATTACTACCCTAAAATGATTTATGTTCTAATTGATCTATATTTCTCCCTTTCTTACAAAATGGTTAATGGTTTGTACAGCAACAGCAGTTCTATTCCAGGTATTAAAATGTGGGGCTCAGCTTACATGTGCTTTTCATTTGGAATTTGTAAATAGAATTTATTGCATCTAGGATAGCAGAATTACAATGTTTTGAAGCCATCGCTGCATTTTATCAGGCAGAGGACAGTCTGGTAGTTCCTGGAGGCAATTCTTCACTTCAGGCTGGCTCTGTTATGCACGCTCCCATTATTTTCAGTTGGAGTGGCAGCTAAAGGAGACCATGCACATGTCCCAAGGCCACGTGAGGGCCATCACTTCACAGCACTAAAGTGGTTAAGTATTCATTTATAGCCCACTTAAAATGTAAGTATTCCCAGACCAGACATATAACATTTTTAGCAGGACACTGTATTCCTCTCCACAGATTATTCTCTTTGCTTTTAAATACTTTAGCCTGCATTTTCATACAGCATCAAATTGTCCTGTAAAACTGTAGGGATGTGAATACACTTACATACATCTCTTTGCACACCCACAGAAACACACACACACTTTTTCCTTGTGTGAGATTACTTTTGCAAATAAGATTCTAATCAGCATCTGGTGGGTCTGCTCTCTCCTCGATGCAGAGGCACCGAAGGCAGATGCTGTTGTGTTAGGTACCTCAGCCTGAAGATACATACCAAGAGTTTAGTCTTCAAATCACACAAAAATAACTTACACATACAGTGCAGTGAGTCTGGAGTCTTGCAGAACAAGTGCTTAGGTGAACACCTTTGCAGGTTGCTGTGCAGAGGAGACAGGAGAGCAAGCTGTGGCTCTTATTAACCAGGAATTGGCTCCTTGACTTTTGACCCCCACGGAATACAACATGTTCATCCAGAGGGTGTACAATTGCTGGGGGAAAATGCCTTGGCACCCACTGCCAAAAAAAGGCTGTCGTGGATTTGGAAATGTATATGTGTGCAGATCATCCTGCTGAAGCACCAAGGAAACAAAATTGCAGCATGTGCAACCCAATTCCTCTTGGCAATGGGCCTGACAGATTTTTGTAGCTTGAGAAGACCATACATTCAGATATGATATTTTAAGAGTCAGTCTTTCCTAAAAACAGTGCTGACATTAACCTCTTGCCTGCAGACAACTCACCCAATCTTGTAGCTGAATTTAGACAAGTGGCTTGCTCACTCTGATGTACTTGTCTCCATATTAATTCTAGGAGCCTGCCTGCATTAAAATATGCCTGCATTAAAATATACCTGCTTCTGTGTGACATTCCATTTAATGAAGGGATCCACAAATAATACCTTACTTAGGAAGATCTGGTCAAAATGTACATGAGAGAGGCAGCTTTCCTTGCTTCAGCTGAACTTTTCTACCTCTTTGCCATGATCTGATAGAGCTGCTCTTCCTTAGACTAGACCTGCACACCCATCCCTTTCAATCCCAGATTTCACAGATGAAATTCAGCAGATGTTCTTTGGCCTCAGGTTCTAGTCATAGGATGTGAAGACTTCTTTATAAACTGTTTTGTGTCTTGACCAGAACCCTCACTTGTACAATACTGCCTGCAGTTACAGAGCTCTCGACTCCCTTGGGCAAAGGTGGTAGAACTCCCAGGTTGTGCAGGGCTGGAAGGGATGTCCTGCCACCCAGTAGGTTCAGGTCTGCACTAAGCTCATCTGCAGAGGACACATTGCTGCCCTGGATCCAGTGAAAGTGGGACACTACAGTCTGTGGCCACATGGGAGAAAAGAATGGCAAAAGTAAAAGCAGTAACGCAAAACCTGTTGTTACTTTGGCCGAAACCAAGTTTTACCTGACACTGATGGTGCTTTTTCTGTAGATTAGACAGTGTGTAAAGGATGGGATTACAACCTAGATAAAACTGAAACATCCTGACTTGAATTTTAAGCCTGCAAAAAGGAGGCTATTTGAGTGCTTGCTCCTCTATGATGCCTCACTTTGGGAAAAACATCAAGGGCGTATTCCTGTGGTAAACCCTCTTCTGATCTTGCATGGTCTCTCTAAATCACCCTTAAATTATTGTCT
Source organism: Pithys albifrons albifrons (assembly GCF_047495875.1). Taxonomy (NCBI): domain Eukaryota; kingdom Metazoa; phylum Chordata; class Aves; order Passeriformes; family Thamnophilidae; genus Pithys; species Pithys albifrons. Next base: position 66,443,540 of record NC_092460.1, read on the forward strand.
TCATCTGTCCATTTTATGTTTGTTTAAATGGATTTAGCAAAGAGCAGAAAGAGGCAGAAGATAAATAGTGAAAGATTGAACAAGACGCCTCCTTCTGGTGGCCAGTTTCCTCAGACAACTCTGCTGAATCATTTGTTTAGTATTTTTTCAAAGCAACACAGACTACTCAAAAAATTAGATCTCATAAGCCCTTTTGCCCTTCATATCTCTGCAAAGCTTTCACATGTTACTAGTTTGATTTTTGTGCTTTCAGTTTCAGTGTAATTTATAATCACGAATACACAAACTGGTTCACAGTGGTCAGCAGGTTAATGGATGTTCAGATCTGCCCTTTGATATACTGTGCTACTGGGTATTAAGAAACTCACACGAAGAGGCAGAGTACACAAAATCTTCTGTGCCATTTAAGGTAGAATAGTAAACTTAAACTAAAAAAAATGATTTGATTATGGCAGACTGTACATCCATAATGATATTGTTATAGTGGGGATGCCTGCAATTTTTCATGAAAGCTTTACTTGCAAATTGTCTCTCCACCTGGAAAAGCTTCTTGGGAGATAAACATCCTATAGTTTGGGACTTTGTTAATTTATTTTTGAAGCTGGCAAATGCTCAAGCACTCCTTGTTTCTCTAAGAAGAAATGTGAATAACATGTCTCCTTCCTGAATTTAATTTTGAGTACAGAGCAATTGCCACAGGATGTTAAAAGTAGTTAGATGAAGTCAAAGAAGGAAGTTCACGAAGGTCACAGTAAACTCAACAAGACTGACTGGAGCTACTGGTGACAGAAAGGTGATGCCAGAGCATATAGAGGGGAGGCTGTACCCCTCTCCTCTCCCATCACTGGCAAGCATCCTTACACAGCCCCTACTGGCCACTACTGGAGTCAGAGTTGCAGTTATGGGAAGCTTTTTTTCTGTGCTGACATGGATTTCCCATGGGCATTGGGAGCAAAAATGTGGTATGAGATAAAACTGGAGTGATGAGAAGACAATGTTCCTGAGAAAAGCTCAGTGTTTCTGCCTGGGGAGAATGGGTGCTTGTGACTTGCAGACATGAGACAGGACAAAGAAGCTGTCATTCCAGGAAGACAAACAAGCAAGCCTATAGCCTATTGCCTTGAAGATTTTCTAGGTTTTGCACAGTACACTTTTTTGTCAGATTGCTAATAACTACCAGGGAATAGTGAAAATTATATGACAGTGGAAAAGACACCAGATGAAGGAGATACATCTGGATTAGAGGCCTTTTGATTAAATCTGAGGTGTACTCAATACATTTTGGTCATGAGACAGCCTCTTTCAAACCATCACTTGTGAGTTTCTTATAATTTTATATCAAACCCATGATTGTTTCTTTATCAGCCCACATAATCACCAAATGATTAGTTACTTCATAAAAACTGAAAACGTTTTGATAAAAGATGGCTTCATCTGTCATTTTTCTGGGGTTTGTATTTGTCCTTAAGACATCAATGCCTTGCAAATAATGAGAGTTTGCTGATATTTTCTCTTTTCTTTCACATAACAAAAAGTATTGCTACATAGTTTATCTTTGCTTTCCATGCCTGTTTCCTAGAGCATCCTTCCCAGATGGGTTGAAGGGCATGAAGTTTGAGCTAGCATCACTTCAAACATTTTCTTAAGTGACCTGTTCTGTGGTGTGTTCTGAACTCAACTTCATGACCAGCTGTGTGTTCTCCTTTCCCATTTGTTATATTACTTAGATCTGGCCAATATTGTTTATGTTTATATTTTCATAGTGTTTGGTGCCCCAAACATAGTGCCTCTAATGCATTATAAGCCTGTAAACCATGTGTTCCCTTCTACCTCTATGTTGAAACCACATAAACAAGCACACACTTTCACATGCATATACAAGTTCAGTGTTAAGCCAAAATAATATCATTCTTAATTATGGCTGCAAGTGAAGTGAACTTCTCAAAGTTGGCCACTGTATTTTTTTCTAATCAATTATTAAACAGTTTAATTTTGAAGAAGAGGGACCATACTTCAAACATTAACTTCCTGAACTGACTCAATAAATTTTTTAGAAGATGAAGGGTTTTTTCAGAGAACAGGCTCTTGAAGATGGGTATGAATTTCATATGTGTTTTTGCTGGGTCTGTTTTTCCTGTTAAAAGCAGGTGTTCTGTATTCACTTTCTATTTTGCCTTCATATACATTTTGTGCTTATTATCAAAATACACCTGAGAAGCCTGCCAAATTCCTTTAACACTCCCTTGGGTGTACCTGCAGAGCCCTCCTCACTCTCTAATTTAGCTGTTTATAGTGGCATTCAGCTTGAAATGCAGGAAAATAAATTCTGGGCACTGATCCTATTTGGCATTGGGAAAGACCCAGAGTGCAAACACACAAAAAGTCTCACAGCTGCCACAAGCTCGGGCTTGCCCAGGAGGCGAGGAGCAGCTCCAGTGAACTCCAGGTGCCCAGGGAAGAGGGGCCAGCAGCCTTTTTGGTGGCAGGGACACCTCTGTCCAGCTGGCCATTGGCCACTGATGAACTTTAAGGACAGCAGCAAAGGTGTCACAACAGCAATTTGTGCTTTTCAGTGCTTATCTCCAAAAGGCTCATCCACAGCATGCCAAGGTGCTGAGCCCTCCAGGCCAAGCAGCATAAACAGGGAGCTCCCAGCAAGGCTTCCCTCTGTGTAGTGGACATCCTCACTGCCAGGGAAAGGTGCAGGTCATAGCTCTTGGTGCAGCGTTCTGCGTCCACGGTCACACATGGGCACGCTTCAGAGCCCCAGAGCTCGGCACTGCGGGGAGTCCTGGGACCTTACCTCTGCATTTACACTGCCTTGGAGTAACTCTGGGCAATTAGAAAAGTTCCCCTGGAACACAGAGCCTTAAAAATAGTCTGTTCAGTGCAAGAGTGTGTCTGGAAGACTTGAGAGAATTTCAAATTGAAATTTTTCTTTTGAAAAACATATATAGACATATACTTTTTAACCTTCTAATTAAATTTTTATATGTTTTGTAAAATTGTGATGGTTTATTAATATGCAATACTTTTATAAAAAAGTCTTTATGGATAACTTCTGATTAGTTCTGAGTGGAATGTTTTATTTCATTTTCTGAATTAAATGTTTCATGCATGTTATAGCTAAAAAGCCTTGTAAAGAAAGAATGCGAATAAGCCATTCTTATTTTATTAGTCCATTTTTCATAGAATTTTCATGTTGTAACTATGTATAGGAAAACATGATTTTATGTAAAATAAGTTGCTTTAGTCCATGTAAAGGAACAGCTGATTATAATAATTTTAAATAATTGAAGTCAGCAGTAAATTATCCAGTTATTTTGACTTAGTTGTTGCATCGTAACAATAGTGGATTAGTATTCTGATATCAATTAATAATACAGAAATTAGAAATAGCAATACAAAGCCTTACATTTGGCTGGAATATGAGAAGCCACAACAACATACAAATAGTTTCAAATTAAATTTCTTTTTTCCCTGTAAATATATTATTTTTTATTTAAAAAACAAACGCTTTCATGAGATATTTTTCAAGATAAATATTATTTTCTGAATAAAACAAGAAACAATGTTTTTGCCAAAACGGCTTTATACCAGAGAGCAGCAATGCTGGCAGAACCAGTCAGGCTTCCCCTGAGGTACCCAGGAGTGCTGGAGCACCACCTGTCTCAGCTGGAGGTCCTGGCCAGTGGAAGCTGCTATCAAGCAGTCTCAGTACTCATCACACTCCATCACAGCCCATGCCTACCTCACAGTGCACAGAAATGCCCCCTGGGGCAGGATCTTGTTTGGAAAAGATGGTTACAGGCAACAGGTGGACAGTCCATAACCTATCAGAATATCGTAAATTGAGGGAGAGAAGTGGAAGGGTAAAGAGAGATTAGTGGGTTTCAGACACAATAAAAGTAAGATATAATATAGTGATATTAAAAGCTGACAGGTCAAACATCCCCCTCTGCCAGAGTCAGACAAAACAGTCATTTATCAGGACATGCATTAAAGTCAAGGAATTTATTTCACATGGGCCCATTTCCACTTGTGCTGTACCGACACACACCACTGTGCCCAGTGATACATAGTGGGCTGGTACTGGCCAGACAGATGCATACCATGGCAGTGCAGTTCATGCATCATGAACCCTACTTAACATATGTCCTTCAGTGTACATCTTCAGAAAACATGCAAGGAATAGAGTAGCCAAAATCTGACAGGTTAGGTTTATGTGATCCATGTTTTTCAGCTGTAGTGATCTTGCTGTGAGAGCCAGGCTTGTACTTCTATCTGTTGAAAGCCCTGACATTTGCCAGACTTTAGATTGTTCCCATGGCAAACACTGACAATGTAACATGGTGTACTCAAAGCCCTCTCTCCAAAACAGCTCCTTGTGATGGCAGGCACAAGCTGGAGATAGCCACAGGTTATTTTAAATATTAGCCAGAGTTCTGGCAACGCAAGGTGAACTGAGAGCCTCCTCCTCCCATCTTTGGCCTTGCATGAACTGCAGCTCAGCAAAGGACAAACCCCAGGAATATGATGACAGGGTGCACCAGTGACTGATACCTACAGGTGCACATTCCTTCCCAATATGAACCGCTTTTAAAGTGCTTTTGCTAGCTATGGGAACACAAACACTGAGCACACTGGGATAGAGAACTCTGCAGAGCAGCTCAATATCAGTACAGGCTTTATTCCACATTTCTGTCTCCAATACACCCACACTGGACATTGTTAATAATTCTTTCTACAGACATTTGTGCCTATCAGTAGCTAAAAGCTCTTCCTAAGTTCTACCAACTTTCATTTTTATTAATGTCTTGGTTTGAGGGGAAAAACACAAAATGTTTACCCACAAGCGGGGGAGGGGGCCTTCTCCACAATAATCACGCCACTCTTTATCAAATTTAAGAAAAAGGAATTTTAATATAAGAAGGATAACTGTTCTTAACTGCTATATATAAACAGACTAGTGCAAACCGCTTCCCCAACACCACAAGAGAAAGAAAAAAACAACAACAAAACCCAGCAGGTTTTCCTCCAGGAGGAAAGTTATACTTAAGCAGTGTCAATGTCACAGCCCGGCTGGCTGCGGAGTGAGTTTTCCAGTCCCTCTCCTGCGAGACAGACGAGTGGTGAGCTCTCAGATGGACTCTGTGTCTCTTGTCCCAGATGAAGGAAAAAGAAAGCTGAAAGTGGGAAACCACCACGTGTCCTGCAAAAGCAGCTGCACACCTCTCTCTCCTGGGTCACTGCCCCAGCCGGGGCGGGCAGGCCATGATGGTGCAGGCGGTGGTGAGGCTGGAACAGAGGCCCGGGATCCCGGATGCAGGAACCAGGAGAAACCGCCGCGGCGAGGAGAAAAAAAAACAAAACAGCGTCTCAGCCAGAAGCCCCAGCAGTGCCAGCAGAGCAGCTTCCCTCCTCCGCAGCCACCGCTCCCGCGTTCCGACGAGCTAAGAATGGAAAAATGTCCCCAAAAACAAAAGAGACAAACCTGCCGACAAACCTGCCCCCACCCAAGTGATCAACAGTTAACTACTTCTTTTGTTAACTGCTGGTATGGGCAGTTAGTGGCAGGGGAGAGAATTTACATAATAATCCCAAACTACAACAATTAATAAGCCAGTTCACTGAAAAAAACCCTTGTATTTCAGACATATTGTCCTTATCTCCTATTTCTGGAAATTACAGGACCACAGAACAAATATCCTGAACTTGTTACATTTCTGACTTGGTAAACTCTGGCAAAATGAAGGCTGTAGATCTCATTTCTATCACAGAACTCTTTCTAAATCCAAAGAACTGTGAAATAACAGACTGGCAATATCATGTCTCTTACAAAGGAATATGTGTCCAGCAAGACACACCTTTAATCTTAGGCCATCATTTATTTACTCTGCAGCAACTCATGGTATAAAAGTAGCGTCAGAGAAGATGTGGTAAATGGTCCTCACCTCGAAGGTAGAAGAGCTGTGCAATGGTTGTCTATCATAAGTGGAAAGCCTGATCTCAGGTCTGTATGAGATGCTGTTTGGATGGCGCTGCTCCTGGACATCCTTCTGGACATCTTTCTCAGAAGTGCTGACCCAGCAGCAAGTAGTAGGGCAGCAGCATCCACAGCTCTCCTGGCTCCTGCCTCTCAACATCAATGGGAGAAGAGGGCAGCACAGAAAGCTACTTTAATTGGACCCTAAGAAATAAAACCATTTTGAAAGCAGTCATAGCTAACAGCAGCCAGGAGAGGAGCAGGTATTTAACAGGCAGAATATCAGCAGTCCACTCCAGGCAGCCAACACTTCCAGTCCCATGAACATTTGCAGCCAGGGTGTATTTTAATTTTCTATTGCAGTCAATGGTGAAGGAAAACACAAACCACACATATTCCTCTGGAAATGATGTTCTCAATTACTTTCTCAGTGAAACGAGAAGAGTAATTTGGCACTTGTGGCCATTCAAGAATGCAGGGGACTAATTAACCCCAGTGATTAACTGGACTGCTTTGACACCTAGGCTGCTCCTCTTTGCTGCAGTCCATCAGAGTACCATATAAAATTTGTAAGGTCTGCTTATAAATGCCCCCTTTTTGCTACACTCAAAAGACAATGCTTCTGACACTTTGCCAAGCATAAGAATTTTCAGAAACTTTCATCTGCAGTACTGGAAAGGCCAGACCTTTCCATTTGCCTCCCAGCCACATTAACCGGCCATTTCTTCTCAATTAGGGAGAAGGAATCAGTTGGCATTGTCTGTTCCCTGTGCAATGGACTGAGAAATATCACATTATTTATTCTGTACAAACTGAACGAGGCTGGAAAGATTCATTTCTTCTCAGTCTGCTTTGACATTGTAATTTGTTACATTACATTTAATTATACAACCTAGAATTAAGCCAGGAAAATGCAGGGTATCAGAAACCATCTGCAAGTCAGTTCAATGCCCAAGAATGACTCAGTTCCCCTGTGCTCTTTCTACGCACAGCATGTTACTGAACCAGTAAGCCTGGGACAACGGTGTGCAAAGCTGTATCCCATTATTTTGTAAGTGGAGATGTGTTATTTCTATACAATAATTTTCTGAGTCTTTCTCTGATTATTGCACCGGTACCAGCAGTTAGGAGAGTTTTCAGTGCTGCAGGCATCTATGTACCAAGTGTGCACTGAATTAAATGACAGTCTAAACCATCATTAGTCCAAAGTCATCCATCAATGAGTGAAATAATAGACAAAGGGTCTCCACATCCAGCTAATGTTTCGAGCCTTGTCCTCAGGGAGGCTCATTTTCATACCTGTCAGCTTGTCTCTATCTTTTGCAACGACTGTAATAGGTTAGGGGCAGGACCATCCCTAGGAAGGGTCTGTACAGCACCTGGGACACCCTCCTCCTCTTCTCAATATCAATTGTGCAAGTCTGAATCCTTCCACCATGAATAACCATGAAAATAGTCCTTTATATATTGTAGGTGCAGCAGGGGAGAAGGTTTGGTCAGTTTTTTTCTCTATTTTTAAGGTATAGTACTCGTCCAGAAAAGGGCACTGCCTTTTACAGAAACTTACTTTAGTAATTTCTTAATTCCTTCATGTTTTACTGGAAAATATTAAGCAAAACTGTTATGTCTTTTGTTCTTTCTCTATGCTTCGATTGCCTGCTGGCTGTTGCAGTTGCAGTTAAGTTCTTTGGGCCAAATTTTGCATGGGTTTACATGGCAAAAATTGAGTGATTTTCAAATGGTGCAGGATACAATTCACTGTCTCTCTTACTTTATTTAGGCAATATAACTAGGTGTACTAAAGGAGATTGGTTGCAGTTGCTAGGATCAGACACAGCTCAGGCAAGCATTTAACTTTGCTTTTCCATTTCCTTTGTTTTCTCCATCCTAAAATACCTTCTTACAGAAGAGAAGAACCCATGCAGGACACTGGTAGCTGACCTCCACATCCCTGCAGGCCCAAGTCAACTCACCTCTGCATAAACCATTGCTGACACATGCTCACCTGACTTTACAGTTCTTATAGAATTGCTTCCTACTTTTTCAGACCATTTCTCCCATTTGCCAGGCTCATATGGAAGTCCAAGGTTTGCCTTCAAAGTGCGTGCAGGTCCTCCAGGACCTGCACCAGCTACCTATTTGTATACCTTCTCCTTTTTACAGCCTCTCAAGAACTGTAGAAAATACTGATGTGCTTGGAGAGACCTCTGGGCCCACATTCAATATGCTTTTCTGGCTTGACATTAAACCTCTGATAATTATTCTTGAGAGTAGATTTTTAGAAATTTGAGCAGCAACCTTCCAGTTTCTCCAAGAACTTGTTAATATAATTGCTTTTTAAAATGTCAGAGGAATTACAGGATCAAAACCCCTACTGCATTCATGTTATCTGACATAATTTTCTCCTTTTCATCAGGCTTTGGGTGCTTTCTGGGAAAAAATACAGTCGCTTGGGCTTGTTTAATTCTTGAGAAGTTCATATCAGTTGTGGATTCTTTGTGCTTATAGGTAGTTTGTTTCTCCTTTTACTCCAGAAGGAAAATTTAGACTGGTAGATCTATACCTTATTCAGATTTTCTTTCCTCTTTTAAGTGTATAGAATAATTTTGCTGCCTTCCAGTTTCAGCAACCAATTCTGTCCACCACAACTTTTCAATGGCAACGTTAATTCCTCTGAAGCCACCTTGCACCTTATTGTGTCAGGTTTGGCAGAAACTGGTGTGAGAAATTCCTGCCTCCAACTACGACTGCATCTAGTGCCTTCCCTATCATTCTCCACCTTGTCTCTCCATCACTTTTTCTTTCCCTGAAGCCATGACTTGCCCCTGATTCTCATCTTTGTAAGTAAAATTTTTGTACTGCAATTTTGTCAGTTAGAAAATAATACCCTCCCTCTCCATCTTTCAAGGATTATTTCAACCCATGGTACATCACCAGTTTGTAGAACATATCTAAGGGAAGGCTGTACAAGGTGCAGAGATGAGGATGAGTGTGCAAAAGATTCTGCCACTGGGCAGCCTCAAAGCTGGACTAAGGTGCTGTGGAAATACAACCTCCTCCAGCACTCTGGGAGTTCAGAGGCAAACATTGTCAGGACTACACAATCTCAAACCGGCTAATTTTGCTAATCCCACTCTTTTCTTTTTAAATTCAAGTGCATCCTCTTTTCTCTGATAGTTCTGTTTGTCCTCAGATCCCAATTAGAGAAGACTACTGAATATTTTAATTGTTTCCTTCATTCTTGGTGCTCTCTGCTGCAGACTAGCTGCTTGTGGGGTGATGAAACCAAATTTTTTCCTAACTGCCACCAAATGTCTTATGTACGGTTTTGTCCCTAACTTCCATTTCTCTTGCAAGCTGAATTTTGAGACTTGATGCTTCTTGCTGTTCTTTGTCTTCATCCTTAACTTGACTGAGTTTCTCCTTTCTCACAACTTCCCTGCCAAATATCGCCAGGAAAGCTTTGAAGGAGTTCCAGGACAGTTTAGTGGATGAAACCTAGAAGACCACATTCTCTATATAATAATTCAACAGACTAGAGCAGGTGTTGTCCTGACTCTCCTGGATAAATAAATTTGATGTACTCTTCTGTTGACATGCTGAAGGTCTCCAAAGGAGTCCAAATATACTGTTGGACCTGCCTCCAAGTTTGCAACTGCACCTGCTTTCCAGTTAAAAGCATTTTTAGGAGGAAGGAGTGGGCTGCTGTCCTAGTTCAGCAGCCAGGACCGTTTATCACTGTGTGAGTGTGACCAAAGCTGTGTATTCTCCACCCTCTATGTACTATCTCATGACAATGTACCATTCACAGCAGCTGTCCAGGGCACACCCAACCCCTCAGGATGTAAGCTGGGTGTTAAAGAAGCCTGTGAGATAGGAGCTGTGATAACTCCCCTCCTGGAAGTTGTTAGTACCTTTACACCCAGCCTGAGGGGGCGTGTCTGCTAACGGGCCAGCAACAATTCCAAAAATATCCCATGACTCACAGAGTGAGATTGCCCATTGTGGAACTCCCCACCCTGGGGGATGTACTGGACATTCCCACCTGAACCTGAGGGTATATAATCTTGGGGTTTGGAGACTTCTGGGACCACTCTTCAGAGATCCAGAGGAGGACCAGAACTTTGACCAGACTGTGACCATCATCTGCACCAACATGTTTTTCCTTTCCTTTTACTTTGGACTCAGAGGAACCAAGCGGGGGGTGTCTCAGCAAAGAGGCCAAAGAACACTATTCTATTTTTGCCCCAGGTTGCTGGGTTATGCTTCTGGGTTTTGTAGGTTAAAACCAATTTCTCTTTGTATCATTGCGTTTATTGTAATACTTTCATCAAATTGTAGCTCTGACTTATAATCTCTTTTGTGTTGGGTTCATTTCTCCTGCCCGTTTACTTTTAAACCAGCACAGTTGCCTTTCAGATGAAAAACAGGATTTGATGCTGGGAGGTGGTATCTGCAGGAGAGAAAGAAGCTGTCTGTTCCTCTAGTCCTAGTCGCCTGTCAAGAACAGCACCTGAATATCTAACAAAGGCTGGGAGGACAAGCACTGGGCCACTATAGCCTGTCTGTGAGCCCTTTAAAAAAACGTGTGTGGAAAGATAAACTTGTAATGCTGCCAAGTTAGGCGAGACCTATGGCATGATGAATTTCCCAGCCACTAATCTATAAACTATTTTAAAGCTGCCTGTGGCGTGGCAGCTTTGCTCTCTTTTCCAGTGTAGTGATCCATTACCGATGAGAAAATGAATAACCAGCTTGTCTCTTTCTTACTTCTTGGGACTGGGATGGGGGACTGCTCCTGAGATAATTCGCACACACACAGGTTTGGAGAACATATGGAAAGCGTTTTATTTCCAGCTGGGGTCTGGTTTATAAAGGGTCCCACTAGGGGCGGGGTTTGGAGGGGATTGGACAGCACATCTGGGGGCAGGGTTAGGAAGGCAGGGCAGCAGGGCAGGGAAGCGGTGTACAAAAACATCAGGGAAAAAACACACAGAGAGGGGGAAGGAACATGGAGGATGTGAACTCAGGGGACTGAGTCTGACACTTACCATCTCTTTCTTCCTAGGACCAGTGAAGGTCTTGTGACATGTAGGCACTGTACTAGTCCCTGTTTGGTGCAAACTCTTGCAGTCTGAGCTGGTGTCAAAGGTGCTGCCTCGGTTTATGGCAGCTGACAATTTGATCCTCCGTGATTTTGGACAATAGTGCCTGCTCTCCACTAGCTGGTGTCCAGGGATGGTACATCCCAACTGTACAGGGCAGGAGAAGACACGAGTGAGCGTGGCCCCAGGAGAGCACCAGTCTAGCACAGATGGTGAGGAGCCAGTAACCCTGGCAGATACAGACTGTTTCCAGCAGCAGTGGTGGAGTGTATCTATATTACAGACTCAACAGAGTGACCTCTGGCCTGGCTTGTTTATTTAGGCGCAGAACCACATTAGATACTCCCACTGCACTGTGCTGTACCTGGGCTGATAAACCTCCCTGAGACTGATGCACAGGAGACAGCAGTAGCTAAGGCAGCTCGGAGCACACAGAGCCAAGGCAGAGTGACAATGAATTTGATCTTCCTTCCAGACCTGTGCTGACTCCATGCAAAATCAGTTTAAAGAGCACAGTGGGATTACTGTGCAGAGATACCTCAGCTGGCCCTGCAAAGATCTGTTTTAAGTCAGCTGAATGTATTAATCTTGGCTAACAGGCTTCTAGGTAAGTCAAATACCAAACTGATCAGGCAAATATCCACACTGCTAGATCTATATCCAGTGTAGCTAGATCATCCTGAGTAGATTGTAGACTGATTTCTTGGAAATCTGAATTAACTGGACCTTAAAAAAGCCAAAAACCCAGCAAAAGAAAATATTCCGTTTGGGTTTTGGTCTTGTGAAAAGCATACATATTAATTTGTTCATTTTAGCTGAATTTTGCTTGCAAGATAATCTCTTGCTGCTTCAGAACTCAATTTTAAAAAGGCAAGCAATAGTGCATATTGTACTTTGTTGGAACACATTCCATTGGGAATCTCAAAATATTTTGCAAACATTAAAGGATAAATTTTTCCAATAGACCTCAGAAGGAGATAAAACTATAAAATCATATGCATGTTATAGATGGCAAAGCAGAGGGACCAGCTTTGTCGTAGGGACCCACAGGAAAATCTGTACAAAACTGAAAATGCATGTAAGCCTTCTCAGATTTCTACCATTTTCTGCCTTGCTTCATGTTGACACACTTCTTCTTTTACATATTTAGACTGCCATATAATACTTTGTTTTTCCAGATGATAAACAGCTAATTTTCATTTAAACAAATGAATTTTCAGTCTTTATAAATCAGGAAGCAGGCAGCATTTCCTCCAGCTGCCATTCAGCAATTACACCATTTGGAAATGGTACCCAGTGATTTGTGATAGTGTAATCTCTTTGGAGTATGAAAGTAGCTCCAGAGTCAGGCTTGATTAGAAATGCCCAGTTGACTGCCAGGGACACATTTCAAACAGGCTTATGCTGGATTGCTGATACAGTTGTATGCATGAATCAAACAGTCAAACATACAAATGACCCAGTCTGCATTTTCAAAACTGAACCGTGCAGCTCTAAACCCATTTTCTGGCCTAAAGAGTGCCACATGCCAAGTGCATAACCAGAATAACAGTTCCTCATGTGCCCTCAAAACAGTGAGCTATATTAATCCATGGAGCTCATCTATATTTGCAGAATGTCAGCTCTAAGATCAGGAAATTTTAGTACCAGGAGCACATTTTAAATGCTATGAAACTTAAAACCATGGAGTCTTTTGCATATCCACAACATAAACTTATTCCAAGGACAAAACTGGTATTTGAAACCTGTGCCAGAGCACCTCTAAGTCTCTCTGCTGACTTAAAATCAGGCTGCAAACTACATGGATTCTTTCTATCTTTGTTTAAAATGAGACAAAACCCAACCAGACTGAGGAAATTACAACAGCATTTCTTTGTGTTATCATTCAAAATCTTTTATGTTATATAGCCATTTTCATCTTAGAGGAAGAAACTTGAAAGGTAATTTTAAGACTGAAATCAAAATTGTCGCAGATGTGAACAGCTGAAAAATTAAGCAGATTCCTAGTCAGACAATTGGCCTGGGGATGCTGAACCTCATGTGTGTGATTTTTCTCCTGAGTTGAACTCTGCTTTCCCAGATGCTCTCTGGCAGAAAATCCCATCAGGTGCCTTCCAAAAGTCTGTGTGCAGCTGATGTAAATGCTCTGGCCAGACACCAAAGAATGCAGCTTGCAGAAAAGTAAATCTATTATAAGCAGCTGCAGGTACACTAGATAACCCTCTGCAGAACTGTAAAATTGATTAGATGTGTTTGAAAAGCTGGAATGAGAGGACAGTAAACTTCACCAAAATCATGCCAAACAGAACATGAGAGAGAGATAGATACAGAAAGATGAATGCAACAGAATGCAATTAGAAATACATGTGTATCCATTTCATTTGTGCAGACATTACCTTTCCTCTGCCTCCATAGGAGGGATCAATGCAACTTTACAGCACAGGAGGTAAGACTGCTGGGTATCTGCGTCACATGTGCAGTGTGGTTCTGTGTCGTTCAGCTGTGATGCTGAGCCAAGAATCCTGAACAGCCTGTCCTGGTACTGAAGCTCATGCTGATGCCTAGGGTGAGCCTTTCCGCACAGTAAACCAGCTGATTTCAAATAATTCTACACTAGCGTACAGATACTCACTAGCGTACACAGCCCTTTGGCTGTGGCACAGCTATTGCTGTCTCTGCTCCTGGATGACCAGGAAGGGCTGCAATCCAAGATCTCACTAGGTATTTTGTGGGAAAAAGAAATAACTTTTAAAAGCAGCACAGCTCTGCGGGTCTTACAGCAACCTTAGTGAGAAAGAAAAAAAAAGGGAGGCTTTTGTTCCATGTCATACAATAAGAAGTGCAATGCATTACTATTAACAATAATGTCTGGATCACAGTGCATTAGCTTATGCCTGTCTCTAATTTCCATATCAAATTTGCTTTTATTTTTCACTTTGCTAAATCTACAATATTAACATGTCATCAGTCACACCCAAATGTTTCAAGAAACATTTCTGATACTGAGGGGAAACGTGACAGGACTTTTGGGAGGAGCGGGTTGAATCTCCTTAATGTTGGTCCACAGGTATGTCAGTGCCCTGTCAACTTTACTTTCAACGGCATTATATTCCTGATGAGTGTCATGCTTGGAAATTGCCCCAGCTATCACACTGCCTACTCACACTCACTCATTTACAGTAATTTGTTTAAAGAGCTGACGTCTGAGTTGGCAGGTATTTCAAAGAGTTGCTTTGATTCAGTTCTCCCTCTTAAAAACTGTGTGTTAATTTTTTTTAATCGTTCTTGGAGGTAGGAGGCAGGGGCAGGTTTTGCTCCTTGAAGGGTGTGTTGCATGTCTGACAGAGCAATGTGAGGCTCTGGGTTGAGTTATTCCAGGGCAAGTCAGGTTAATCAAAAAAGAAATTTCCATTGTGGGAGTGAAAGAGGTATTTTGGATCCATTAGGATGCTACTTATGATTACTTTATGAAACACATCATCTTTTCTGACAGGGCTTCAAACAATGTGCCATGCAGCCCAGACCTCTGTCTTGGTAAAGCTGAATCTATTTTTTCTCATGCAAATAAACTTTGTTTCTCTTTTGATGAAGCTCCCCATATTTTCATCTCAAATCCCTTTCCAGAGGTGCAATTATTCAGAGCCTTGTTTACCAAGTTCCTTAGCTGAAACAAGGAACAACTTTGCCAAGAGTATTGTCCCTCTTGCCTCCCCATCAGGTGGTTTTAACATGCTGACAGTATCCAATATGGTCTTTCCCTGCTGAGCCACAGCAACTTTTCCAGGGGTTTTTGATGGAAGGTGGCACCAGTCCAGTCCCAAGGGCACTTCTGTTGAAACTGTATATTATGTAAAACATGGAAGTCAGTCATTTTTGAGGAATCCATCTCAACTCAGCTTCCTCTCAGGCTGCTAGTCAGTGATGAACAAAGGTGAATCTCAGACTTCTCTGCCCCACAGTGAGTATTTCAGGACCACATACTGCTTCCAGTTCTGCTCAGGCTTGAAACTTGGAGCTGAATGTATCATTTACACATGTCCCGAAACCATAACAGATAAACATCTTCCTGATACTGCATAGCAGAGGCACTACATCAGTGGGGCCTTGAAACCTCACAAACAGAAAAAAGGGAAAGTGTATTTACTCAGATTTCATGCACAGAAAGTGTCGTCCCTTTTGCCTGCTCCACTTACAGGCACATCTCAGCTTGGACTTGCCACTGGATGGAGACGTATCCAGGCTGCGGGACTGATCTCTCACACCTCGCCTTGCAAAGAAGAGATGTTATAATGCTTTTTTTCTACTTTAAAAATTTACAGCCCACGTAAATGCAAGATATCACCTTCTGAGAACTATTACACTTGGACTGGAGTGAATACAGATGAAATAAAGGAATTTTGCTTGTACAACAAGTAATTTTGTGTTCTCTTTGCTTTTCTTTTTTATTCATCTACTTATTCATCCTTTACACTTCCACTCCCTTTCTTTACTTTGTTATGTGTTTCCTCACTCTTCCTTAGCATATTGGTAGCAGTACCTTTCTGGCAGAGTTGCAGGTTAAAGTTATATTCCTTAAACACAAATGCAAGCGGCCATGGTAGGCAGGAGCTGTGCTGGTGCCTCAGGGTTTCAGCATCCCTCTGCTTTACTTGAGCAGGATGTTGGTGAGAAAGAGGAGAACCAGCAGCAGCTGATGGGCCAGTTGCAGTACTGTTGTGCTCATGACACACAGCTGGAGAGACACTGCAGCAGGGTCAACATGGCAAGGCTCTTTGGCATGTGCCTTAAGATGCTTCTAGCTGCAAATGTTCAATTACTCTAGCTTTATTTAATTCTATTGCCTATTTTGCCTCCAATATATTCTGATAAACAAGTGAAATGACAGTGGCAGACAATGTTATGCACCTAAATTAGACCTCTCTGATCCTCCCACACATACAAAGTAACCTTTACACCCTGCCCAGGTCTTTCTGATTGGGTAGTGGCAATTCAAGGGGAAAGAGCACACCACTCACAATTAAAATCTCCTTCTCATATGCCCTGGGGAGGGAACTGTAGTGCCAAAGATAACTTCACATTGCACAGCACACTGGTTTTCAGAGACTTGGTGGCAGTGAACAAGAAAGTGTAGGTACCAAGCATTTAGCTGGTATTCAGAGCAAGAAAAGCCTTGTTTCCCTGTGACTGTTCCAAATGCACAGCCACTCAGCAACAGCAAGATGTCACAGGTACACTGGGACATGTCAGCATGAGGAAAAGGAGATACAGATGAACAATACTAGCTCTGACACTCTTCGCTTCAGGGCACATGCAGCCAGATGGGAGCACTGGAGGAGACTGCAAACTCCAGTCTGTCCTAGGGCTTTACCCCTGCCTGCCCACCGTTGCTGTTCCTGTGCAGCTTCTAAATGTGCTCCAAGACCAAAACGCTGGGGGTGCTTAGGTTATTTGATCCTTGGGATGCCACTTGAGACATCAGAGGAGCAGATTACTGGTGTAGCCCACATATGTGAAGTTTGCTGACAGCTGCTCTCCTGCCAGCACACCACCACTGTGCCAGACCAGACCCTCCTCTCCTTGAGCTCTGCTGGCAGCTGGGAGGCCAAGCAGACAGCAAAGCACCATAGTGCAGCCTCCCATCAGCTCTCAGGTGCAGCTGATAAACCTCAAAATTTTTTGTTTCGTTTTACACAAATCATACCTCCAGAAATCTACTTGCCAGTTGTAGAGACTTTTTTTGCAGCTTCAAAACTTCAAACTGCAACTGAACCTATTGCCTTTAAAGGGTTGCCTGATCTCATGTGAAAACCATGTGAAAGTGCTGAACTTTTTCAGGTCTCTCCAAACAAACAAAAAAAGCATAACCCAAACTTCTAACTCCCAACTGAACAGAGTTTCACCCAAAGTTAATGAATTTAGTCATGAAAATTGAAACCAGGTGGCTTTTGCATGGGTACATTCAAAAATAGCTGCATAGTACCAATTACGTGTAGCTGCTCTCTAAAAGTTGCCTTTATACTTTGGATTTATCCACTGCTGAGTGAGGAGTATGTGAAATGAAAACATACTGTTAAGACTAGCTTTTTAAATATCATATTAGAATTTAGCTAGTAATTATGGACTTTTTGGACAAGTAGGGTAACGAAGAACAACAGCAAAAGAAGCAGCTGGAAGCTTCCTGGGGAAGAGCTGAAAAGCTGGGAAGAGCATTAATAAAAGTTGGGGTGAAGAGTGAAGGGCCAGAATTTACCTAGAGAAGACTGGGAAAATGAAAATACAGGATGGTGGTCCACAGTAGCCTTTGACCAGAAAAAAGTCAAAACTCTTCTGCATCTAGCACAAAGGACAGGGTGGAAGATTTTCCTTCTGCACTTTCAATGAAATCAGTGACTTCTTCGTTCAATTGAAGGAAAAGAGACAGCAGGATAAAGAATGTAAATGAATTGTTACCTTAGGGAACCTCAGCAGCTCCATTATTCATGGCTTCACACTGCTTTCCTTGGAAAACATAGCCAGTGTTCAGTTTTTATTGAAACAACTCCATAACTGGAGGTCAACACAAAGAGAGAAATCTTTCGATGGTTTATGGTGCCTGCTCATTTGCCTTGGCTGACCATGTGCCTCATTGTGCCATGCTCAAGCTGCCCAGCAGAGAGGCTGCTGTACAGCAAGAAATGAGGGAGGAGAGGGTGAGAAAACACGGTCTGATGTGAAGACTTTTCTCTTGGAGTGGCAGAACTGGAGTCTGGATGCAGGGATCGGGGCCACGTCCACACATGGGATTGCGCTGATGTCATCTGGTTGCACTAACATGACAGGAGTCATGCCACTGTGTGCAATTCCCTCTGTAGAGGCAATCCATGAGATTTCCCTCCCAAGAGAATAGGCAGCAGTTTCACCTCAGCAGGCACATCCCTGCATGTGTTTCTGAGGCCTGAAGGCTGTGCCAGTCTCAGCTGCTTTTCCATGCCTTCACAGTCAGCTCCAGCCAGCAGCTTCATTTGCCAGTGATACTAACAGGGGCCATGAGTAAGACACAGTCTGGGCTATTCAAAAAGTCCTACACGTGGGGTAAAGGAAACCCACAAATACCTGGCAGTGATGCAGCCAGACTTTGGCAACAGTTTCCTGTATAAACTTGCGTTTGACCTCAGACAGAGACAACAGGTAGGAGAGCACAAAGGCAACTGTGACTACTCACAGTAGTTGTGCTCCTCATTTGAGATCTCACATGGATGGACACTGATGTTTAGTCCCAGCTCCTCTGCCAGCATGACGTGTGTCACCACAGGCAGAGGGTCTGCTGGGCCACAGCTAAGCATAAGAAATATTCCTGCATGCATCCATGCCACAGGTGTAGAAAGCCCCTTCTGCCCTACTCCCAGCTGCTGCAGAGCAAAAACATCATGTACACACACAGGTTCTGGGTCAGTACATGCCAGGCAATGCAAGGCAGCTTCATCAGCCCTGTGCCCACACTAGAAGTCACCACCAAGGTGACTGGATCGGTGCTGAGATGGTCTGTCAGTGCTCTTGAGCATAGCCAGGCTTACTGGACATGGGGGCTTGGGACACTGCCACCTATGCATCAGCAGGCACCCATGAGGTTTCCTTTTGTAGACAGAGGATCTTTCTGTCTCATGTGTAGATTCTGATGCTGTCCTGAACTCTTGATTTTTCAACAGTTAAACCAGGCTCTTCATTCAGCTACAAACACTGTTCCCCTGCTCTCTGCTTCTTCTCTTAAATTGTATCTTGCAGCTTTAAGGTACTTGTCCTTCTGAGCCTAGATTTATCATTCATACTTCCTCACCTTGACGAAGACAGTTTGCTGTGCCCAAGTCTCATTTGGAAGGACAGTCAGCATGGTTTAACCACCCTCCACCCTGCTCAGAGCAACATATATGCTATCCTGACAGCGTACAGACAGTTCAGTCTATACCAAGGCAGGGCATGTCAATGCTGCTCCATCACTTCAGCCTCTGTCAAGAGTTATGAAGACAGGGAGATTTCCCAAATCATTGTGGCCAGCTTTAATATGGTCTTAGAGTCATAGCATCACAGAATGGTTTGGCTTGGAAAGGACCTTAAAGATCATCTAGTTTCAGCGCTGTTGTCATGGGCAGGGATACCTTCCACTAGACCAGGTTGCTCAGTCTTCTTGCTGTCCTCCTGCACAACCACTGCCCATGGTATTTGGGAAATGCAGTAACAAGACTCATCTGGAGTAACCCCTTAAGTCTTGGTTCAGCTGCTCCAAAAATAGCTTTCTAGAATAAGCTGCTGCCTGAGCTTGATTGGCCATATCCGAGCCTTTCTAACTCATTAGTACTGAGCCGATTATGTGCTGAAGGATAAGCATTAGCCACACAAGCCAGCACTCAAACTCACTGATTTCCACATTGAAACATTGAAGCTTCATGATCTCTAATTGATGAGTGGGAGTTTGTGAAGAATGTCAAGAGTTACCTTTGTTTTACTGTGAGTCACTATCAACATTGGCAAGCATAACAAAAGCAAAGAAATGTATTAGGCACCAAATATTGTACTTCTTGCAGTAAAAGACAGTAATTGCTCAGATTGAGACTTTACACTGCCTATGCAGACTGATGTCCTGGGAATTTGATCACTTTACTTCTAAGTGCTGTATCTCAGAGCTTGGCATGTCTGTGCATGTCTCACTTGGTCATGCATTTTTGGGGACAATATTTAGTATTACAAGTAAGGGAATCATATTGATTTTTCCACTTACCTCCAGATGAGGATAATAAAGTCATATACATATATTTTGAAGTATCTATATATATGATCAGAGGTACCTACCTCTCTACAGGGAGTAAACTGATGTGGTTTCCTTGTTATAAGAGAAAGCCAGCCAAGGAACTGACTGCCTAAAATATATTACACAGTTCAATACAATCCCTTTCTTACAGCAGTGTTTTAGTCTATGGTGTAACTGGATTGGTGGTCTCTGCATGGGCAAGCTGCAGGGATACATAAGGCTTATGCCAGTCTCTCACCTGGCGTCGATGTGACTCCAGCCATATACAGCTGAGCTGGCAAAACTCCTGCATGCAGGTACTATACATGAGCTCATTAGCTGTCCTGATGATGGGGGGAGAGGGGGGGGAATAAATCCACATAACCAGAAACAACAGTTCCTCCAAATTTCCTTTTTTTTCCCCTTTCCCTATGAGCTGAATTTTCCAGACACCTATTGACTCCTTTGCATTTCCTTGCAAATCCTGCCTGCAATGAGTGTTCTTCTGCCCCAAAGCCTGACCCAAATGTCTCCCTCTGAATATTCAGTGCTCATGCAAAAGGACTAATTGGTGATTCTGGGAGTGTTTTCCACAGAGTCTCAAAAGTTCTGAACAGCTGTTTGAGTAGGTTCTGTCTGTAATCAATTCTTTCCTTACCAGTGGAGAGTCTAATAAGTAATAGAGCACCAAAGAAAAATCATCTTCAGCCAGAGTATCAATATTTAAGTTAAACTTTACTTTTAAAAAAGCAATGGAAGTAAGTTAGAGGGAGTCTGATGCACTAAAACTGTTCATTTTTGGAGGAAGAGGAAGTTGCACTCAGAAAATGAGGTGTTTTGATCAAATCATAGCTGTCAGGGGCATTTAGGGACATACCGAAGAGTTTAGTCTTTTTTTTTTTTTACAGAAGCTACAAAGATTTGATATGAATTAATGAGTTGATTAAAATCCCCATGCTCTCTTTTCAGACACTGGTGCTGAGTTGCCAGTACAGTGACAGCAGTTAATCCCCAGTTACATCTATTTTAAAAGTCAATTTTAAACATATGCTCAGTGCTGATATATTTCTCTGTGGGTGGCTTTCTTTTAGCACAGTCTGTGGTTTACAGCATTTCAGCCAATTTCCTTCTGGGATATCAGTTTTCAAGCTTTTTATCTTGGTTGGGAAATTAAAACTCCTCAGACAAACAGCCTGACATTCAGAAACCAAGTCTGGATCATTTTTTGTACAATACAAGCCCACGTGAAAGCAGAAGCTAAACAAGGAAAAAGCAGGAACGGCTGCATCCTTCCTAGTTAAAAATACCAGGAAAAAAATTACTTTTGTCCAATTAAGTGCAAATAAATCTGTCCATTAACTACATAACAGAAGCCATATTTTTTGCAGATCTTGATTCCTTTGGATTAACAAATCTCTTTCTGGAGACAGGCAACACCTACCTGGGGAAGGATGGTCCTCTCCCCATCTTCCCTTCTCTCCCTGCATACAGTTCCCAGATGTTTTGGCATTTGTGTGAGGATAGGAAGGTGTATGTCCTGGGCATAGCTCAAGTGCAAGGTCTTTTAAGAGGGGTTGAAGTAGGGAACCAACACAGTAGTTTGGGAGCAGCTGGTTGAGAGACAGCTCTTCCCTTGGCTTCAGTTGCTAAGTTTGCCAAGGCCAAAGAGGGTAGTGATTACCGAATGGCAAGCAGGCTGTGAAGGAGCCTAGGGAGTGGAAATGGGTCACACATGCCCATGAAAGGGCAACAAAGTGTTCAAAGGGGAAGCAACAAAACCCATGGAAATAGCATTTCTGGAGAACTATCATCCTCATGGAGTCTGCTACGGAATGAGAGCTGCAAACACGCCAGAACAACTAAATATGTTGAGCCTCTGTTTTTTGGGAAATAACCCAGGCAGCAATAAGCAGAGCAATAAGCAAGTTCTTAAATTCTCAGTATTGTTGAAGATAGTGGTCTCAAGACTGTGCTTTTATCTGAGCATTGCTTAAGAAACCTCTTGTCAAGGCAGCGCAGCATCAAGCTCAACTGAGCCGAGAACTACTGTCACCCAAAATAAAAGTACCACCCATTTTCTATGGGTGTTATGGTTCCTACCATGCCTCTTCATTTTTACACCTTGCCTGTTCATGTTTTATCCAACACAACAGTTTTAGGCTGCTTCCATCTCTTTGATTAGGTTTTCATTTACATTATGTTTAGCCTAAGCAGAAAAAGTGTGATTTAATCTCCCATACATACAAGTAAATTAAATTAAGAGGAGGGAATAAATAAGACATCAGTTGCAGATGATAAATCATGAATGATTCATGTTCTCAACTGCGCTGTTCAAGAAAGCCATCACAGAAGCTGTCTCATTGTACTTTCAAGCGAGCATACTCCAAAGCAGTAAACAGCTTTGCCATTAAAACACATTCATTAGAAACTGAAGCCCAGGGCATGAATGCTTTTGTTCACTAACATTATTCTTCCTTTAAGAAACAGGAATTATACTATATAGAACTGACACCAAGATAGTGAGACAAAGATGGATAACTTTTTTGCTCTTACTCAGATACTTTTGAGTATTTCCATTTTCCATTTCAATGCCCAAAATGCTGTGCTATGGTCCATGACTAGTGGTGGCTCCAGCCTCCAGGGTCTAGGACTACTTCAAATGAAATTTTTTTAAATATGCAATTTTTAATCTTTTTTCCCAGTTTATTTTAAAGGAAGTCAGATGAAGATAAGGTAGAAATTAAGAAGAAATACTGGTAAGCCTGCTTTGGGAAGTACATTTTACTGGGCGTGGCGCAGAGTTGGGTCAGTGCACTTGCCCTGCTAAGGACCTGCCCTGTTTGTGATTTTGAGCAAATCCTTCCCTGCCTACTGTGGTTTCCCTGCCAGCATCACACGGTCTTATCTGTTTATTCTGCATATCCCCTGGAACTGGAGCTCTCCCTTGTCATTTGATTGTACATACTGGGATAGTGTTAAGGACCAGTAAGTGCCTTTATTTTTGCTTGAGTTCAGCATTGGACCTCTGCCTGTGAAAACCTCGTGTCAAGGTATAAATTTGGTGCCAAAATTAAAAGATAGGTTTTGCTCATCTTAAACTTAAGTTGTTCTCCCAGCCCATCTCTCTCTCTCTTCAGCAAGAAAAAGAAATGCATTACTAAAGCTCCTCTAAACTGCTTTTATTCTTAGCTTTGACAACAATTGCATATGCAACCTTTCCAGGGCTCCTTCCTGGTGTCAAGGGAGGAACATGGATCCTGGTGGGGGAATTTACCTGGACACAGTAAAAGACTATGTGGGTGTTATACGCACTCTCCTTTTATTGTCCCTTCAGGAATCAAGTCAGGGAAGACAGATCCCAATGAATAGTTGTAGAACAACTTTTACCAAAGAAACTGTCATCATTAATGGAATCTAAGCTATTACCTTTAATATCAGGAAACTATTCTGGCAGTACACTCAGTTTTTACCCTCTCCCATTACGGATTACACCCCCACAAGCAGTTACATGGTTGGAGCACAAGCAGAAAGGCAGTAGCCTCAATGCTTTACTCAGGAGCAGGGAATCATTCTGACATGCCACAGCTTCTGCGTGGGTGTTTGAGTAATCTCTCCAGGGCTGCCTACTCAAAACAGGTGTATATATGGTTTTTTTGCATGTGTCAGCTGCCACCTTCACTGAGGTGGCCTGAGTATGTGATGGCCTTGGACATTGTCAGGCAACTCTGGGTATCCTGAGTTTCTCAGCTCTCATAAAATCAGCAGGACCACCATTGTTCAGGGCATTTACACCCTCCTGAGCCCACATTTTTTCTCCTGAACTTGCTGTTTTTTGGCATCCTAATTACAGCAGTCAGGGCCAGTTTATCACTATGTGGGTGTAACCAAAACCCTGTATTCTATATCCCCTGTGTAATTTCTGGTGAACTGTTAATAATGGATCATTTGCAGCAGCTGCCCAGGGCACACCTGACACCTCAGGATACAAGCTGGGTGTTAGAGAATCCTGCAAGGCATGGAAATGGTTCTGTCTTCACACCAGTGACTCAGCTGTGATAACTCCCCTCCGGGGAAGCATCAGCACTTCACATCCAGCCTGAGGGGTCATCTCTGCTAATGGGCTATTAGGGACTGGCACAATACGCAACTGCAATGACCCAGACCACCAAAGATTCCAAAAGTATCCCATAACTCACAGAGTTAAATCACCTATGGTGAAACTGAGGGAGGTAGTGGATATTCCCACCTGAACCTGAGCTCATATAATCTTTGGGGTTTGGGACTTTTGGTACGACTTGTTGGATCCAGAGGAGGACCAGAACCTCAACAGGACTGTGACTATGACTCTCAACAAGACTGTGACCATCACCCTCACCAGCAGTTTTTTCTTTCTTTTTACTTTGCATGCAGGGTGACCATAAGGTGCTCAGCACAAGGCTAATGAACACCATTCTGTTTATGCCCCAGGGTGCTGGGTTATACATCTGGTTTTTTGTGGGTTAGACCCAATTTCTCTTTGTATCATTGTATTTATTGTAATCTTTTTAGCAAATTGTAAATTGTAATCTCTCTTTAGTCAGGCTTACTTCTGCTGGCTTATTTTTAAACCAGTACATCTGGTAACTGCTTCCCCATTCACACCCACAGGTACCTACAGGTTCCCCTCACACATGCCCACACAGAGGAGATGTTTAGGATGCTTTATGCTTCAGCACTTCTCCAGTTCATATGGCTGTTCAAAACTCTGAGGACACAAACCTTTATTTGAAGAAACATTTCTAATTTAAGTCCTTTTCTAGAAGTGGAACATGTTCAGAGGTAGAATTTATAACATTCATTATGGTATCTTTACTTTTTCATCCTCTGGGGAGGGAGACTCTACCTAAAACAGAAAGGAGAAAAAAGATGAACTCTTTTGCTGTAGGAAACAAAGAAAATAAATATTGTGATTTTTCCAGTCTTCTTGCAAAAATATGGAATGAAATTTTATAAACAACAGAGAATATGCTGGGTACTTGCAAAAAAAAATATATATACTTTGCTTAGTCACTTGTAATAAACATCACCAAATGCATTCATATGAGCATAATTTTTTTTTTAAATATGTTTTCCATTTAGAGTTTTCATTTGTTTTCAATGAATCCAGTTTCTGAGTACCCCAGCAACCAGAACCCTGTGTAAATCAAGGGTATTTGATTATAGTGACAAAGTTACCAGTTTATTATCTGTTTGTGATTTTTGAGCTTCCTTGGACTGTGTCTCTGGTTTTCTTGCCTTTGCCCATTCCTTCCCAAGCTTGGGCTCCTGGGCTGGTCATGGAGGGCAGAACTGTAATCTCTGCCCTGTACCTGCAAGCCCTGGGTTTATCTAGGAAACTACCAAGGCAATCAACACATATCTTTCCTGAAGGACAGGTGGAACTACAAAGCTCTACAAATATGAAGGCTCCATGCATGGAGCCAGTGCCAGCAACACACACAGTCACCACCCACCATTTGTGCTAGGAAAATAAGATGCCCATACTGTTCTGATGTCAGAGAGAGAGGTCTCCCCAGCACTGGTCAGTTCCCAGGTCTCTGATTTGCTCTCTGCTTCTTCATTCCCCTGCACTGACCCTTCTCAGAGCAGCCTCTGTCCACAGCCATGCAGGGAAGCAAAAGAGGTATGGCAAAAAAGTATTTCTATCAGCCATCCTGACTCTTGCATTCACTGGAGGCTTGTTATTCAAAAATGAGGCGTGACTGGGAGTAGTATCACACTGGCATGATTATGAGAAGAATAGAAAGATATGGCAATTCTCATAGATGGACATTTTTGTGGTAGTAACTTCATAATGGAAACTTCTTTCCCCCTTCCAGATGCAGTCATGTGAAAAAGAGATGCTCATGGCTAACAATAATGGAGAATTTATTTGCATCAGATTAATTTAGGAAATCATTAGTGACTTGAAAGCATGACTCATAATGATACCCAGGAACAACTGTCAGAGCAGAAGACCAGCATCTTCAAAAAGAGTGGGTCAAAAATACACTTATCTTTGCTGGGCAATTTCCCTCAGGCTTTAACAACTGAAATTTTGAGGTATAAAAAAAGTTTCTACTAAAAATCTAAAGAGAATTTATTAAATTATATATGCTTATACAGAAATACAGAATATATTTCAATGAAAGGAAGAAAAAGGCTATCCAGATTTCCTTAAAAGCTGGAACAAGACTGTAAATTCAAGTATGTATTGAGTGATGCCTTAAGAGACTGCAGAAAACAGGACTCTGAGTCTGCGTGGGATAAGATAAAAGGTAGATTCTTTAATGTCCAGACCTAGGGCCTTCAGGAATACATGATGACGCACCTCTGTGTGTGTATTTGTGTGTGTGTGTGTGTCCCTGGTTTCATGGTTTTTATAATAATGTTCATCCAATCCCCATTTTACACATCCTCTTGGTCCTGCCCTGTCCCACCCCAGCACACCTTGTGAGGAATTGAGTCAAGGGGAGAGTGGAACCCTCTCTTCTTCATCCTCCTCTTCCTCATAGCACATAGGGATACTTGGAGCCCTTCCAGTGGTCTGGGCTTTGAGGTCATTGGCCTATGTTTACATTTTGTGGCACAGGCTTTGAGATATTATTCAGCATTCTGCCTTGAAAACAAGACTAAACAGTTAGAGAAATTTCAAGGGATTGATCTGGGATAAGGGTTACCATGCATAGACATTGAACTTAAGTTGCTAGAAATACTAAGTCACTGAAATCTGCATTTTTTGCATCCATAAAGATTAAAAATCCATAAAAATTAAAAAGTCAAAAATCAGAAAAACACTTGAGGCATCAGCGTGTTAACAAAACAATTCATTAGGCTGACAAATTAGCTATAATTAGTGCATGGGGACATCCAGCCACAGAGATCTTGGTTTTGTGAAACGCTTGCTTATATTTAAGAGATGACGACTATGTAAAAAAAGTATACATAGAGAAAATATAGAAAATATAAAGGAATTCTGCCAAGATGACTGTGAATACTCAGATGCTTATGGGACTTTCCAATAGCATCATATGTTGGGCTGAAGCTACTCATTTGCTTGAAGTTAAGCACATGCTTAAGTTCCTTGCCAAATGGAGGCCTAAATAGCATTGACTCAATATTGACTGGAGCTTAGAAACTCTTGTCTATGTGGCACACATTCCTGCTCCTCTCTTTCTCCCTTTCCTCATCTTGTAACCAGTTGGCTACAGTGAGCTCTGTGTCTGAAAACCCATCGGCTGACCACAGTAAAAAGGCTGATGTGGATCATTCGGTCTCTGCAGGGCTTTTTTCATTCCCAGAAAGAGCTCTGCAGCTCAATTGCTATTGACAAATAATCATCAAGCTCACTGATAGATAGGAGGTGAATAGCTTTATAGCCACTGCTTAGCATTATAGTACATACCACTTCTAAAAGCCATTATTTCCTTTTTAATAGCTTGCTCAATATTTTATCACAATGAAAAGGTTCACAACTCAGCAATAATAAGATATAACTAACTCTTGTTACTAGTGTGGCATAGATCATAAATATTATGTGGCATTCAAGAATTTCTAGAAAACAAGCAGATTTAGAGATTTGAGCTGGATGAAATACTGTTTCTATCTCTGATTGCATTAGCTTGAAACCATGGAAAATGTACTCCAGATGTACTATGCTAATAGGACTATTTTATAAAAGTGGAGACTGAATTTAGGAGCAACACTCTGATTAAGCAGCTTGCAAGTTCCGTTAGTTTTTTAATTTCCATCTGAATTAATGCTTCTTTGGTCTTACTTTAGTTTCATCCAGTTGTCATAGACCACAAGAGAGTTGTCATTTACTGGCAAGTGACCATTAGCTTTTTCAGGTTTCCAGGCCTCCTTATGCTGATTCAAAGGAAACATGATAAATGCTCTAGGTGGAATCTTGTTAGACTTAGTGAGGATTATTTGTAAGTTAGAATGTCAAAAGTGCTCAAAGCAGTTTGAGACTCCCAATTTTCACAGATGTGTACACATGTATACAAGAGGAGCATATTTTATATGTGCGTGCCTGTACAGACATAACTGTAAAGAACATGCTAATATTAAAGATTCAGAATAAAGCTGAAGAGTGTAAAGCCTGACATTTCTTGTTTATATTTCATTTTGAAGCTGATGGCTGGATGAGCATGAATTTTCCTTTTAGTTTGTATTTATCCACAAAGCATATTAAAAGAGTTTCCCTTCATTTCAACTTTGAATGTATCTGGTGCCCCCAAGTGAAACCACTGACTCATGCTCCTTCAAAAGCCTCTGGTGATCATTAATTCAGGAAACTAGATGTAAGAGCAAATACTTGGCTTTGCTGTCTTGGAGCAAGTTAATATAAAAATCCCCAGCCATAGGACTCTTTTCATACCACATTCCAAAGACTGACTTTCTTTTTTATTGATTGGCTTGTAACATATTGTAGACAAGTACATTTCCCTATGTCTACTCTGTTGAATTGCTACAAAGCTGCTATAACTTACACACTATGTCAAACACAGCTCAGAGGTGGTTGGTGTAAAGCACTTCTGCCAGGAAGCCAGACAGGCCATGTCTTCCAAATCATATTTGATCTCTTTGATTTTCATAACTTGTTTCCCAGATCTTTGCCAGAACTGAGAAACTAAAATGTGCCTTTCATATTCCAGGATTATTCTAATGAAAAAATAATTGACAGGAGATGAAAAATCATAAAATCATAGAATCATAGAATATGCTGAGTTGGAAGGGACCCATTAGGATCATCAAATCCAACTCCTGGCCCTGTGCAGGAAATCCCAAGAATCCCACCATGTGCCTGAGAGCGTTACCCAAATGCTTCTGAAAATCAGACAGGCTTGGTCCTGAGACCACTTCCCTGGGAAGTCTGTTCCAGTGTTCAATCACTCTCTGGGTAAAAAACTTGTCCTGGTATCTAACCTAAACCTCCCTCATCTCAGCTTCCTGCTGTTTCCTGCCCTACCTCTTCCCCTCACAAGAAAAGTTGCAGACTGAAATGATGTCTCCCCTCAGTCTCCTCTTCTCCAGGCTGAACAGACCAAGGGACTTTAGCCGCTTATCATACGGCTTCTCCTTGACAGACCCTTCACCGTCTTTGCTGCCCCGCTTTGAACACTTTGTAATGGCTTAATATATTTCTTGTATTGTGGTGCCCAAACCTGCCCACAATATTCAAGGTGAGGCCACCCCAGTACAGAGCAGAGTGGGACAATGCCCATCCTTTGCCTGATGCCCTCCAGGACATGGTTGGCCCTCCTGGCTGCCAGGACACTGCTGACCCATACTCAAATACAATTAAAATATTTTATTAACTTCCTAGTTTTTATATGAGTTGTAATAGCATGGCGGTTTATGTGTTGCAGTGGCTCTCATAGTGTCCTGTGGTTTTCAGTTTGTCCTGTCCTCCTGTACATGAGAAAAAGAGATTAACAAGGAACATCCAAGAATTATCCTTCAAGGTTGTTGCCCACTATTTTCAGCGCTAAAAACCAGGATTAGAAGAAGCATAAATTCTACATAATCTCCTACATAAATTCTACACAACCTCTTACTTACTTGTAGCAGAAACACCTTGTCCTTCCTTGCTTAGGCCAGTATATAGAAATGGAAATTCAGAATTCCCCTCCTAAATCTGAAATGCCCAGAATATCCCATCCTATGTATTATCTCATGCAAGTTTGTTAAAAAACCAAAATAACTTGGATTAAATAAAAAGTTTTAAAATATTCTTTCTTCTTTTTGTTTGCTTGCTTGTTTGTTTGTTTGTGATTTGTTATTTGGGGTTGGTTGGTTGGTTGATTGGTTGGTTGGTTGGTTGGTTGGTTGGCTGGTTGGTTGGTTGGTTGGTTGGTTTGTTACTTGGGGGTTTTTGTTTTGTTTTTTTGTTTGGTTCTTTTTTTTCTGTGTGTATTTCTGATCTTCAGTATCTGGACACTTGTGCACAGGTGGACTGATGTTTCAGGGAGAGCTGGTAGAAAAGAGTATTTTAGCTCATTATTTTTAATTTGATTAATAGAAACCAGATACCAGGCTTCAATTATCCCTTTTGCCTTTCATCATGAAGACAAGTGTCTAAAACAGAAATAGACCATTATATATTCTCTATGCATAGCCTAGAATATCTAAAAATACCTTCAATAGAGAATCATCATTGGAAAGCCTTATTTCTTTCAGGGTATGTTTGTTGGATAACAACACTCTCTCTAGAGCAGCTTACTGGAATAAAATATACACATTCCATGAGCTCTAAAACAAGACCAATAAAAATGAACCACTGCTGGCTGTCAGCTCATAGATGCAGCAGTATGTAACCCATGCCTCCAAAACCTACACCTTAAATTGTTGAGAGACACAGGATTTCAGAGAGTGTAAGTAGAATAATCAGCATGGTCATAGTAACTATGCTAATTTCAAAACTGTTCATGCACTTACAACTTTTACTCAAATAATAGTCTGGGTTTCCTTCCTTTATTCCCTTCCTCATGATCGAACCCTAAGAAAATCTAAGGGTTTGTCTTAAAACATTGTGTGAGTGGGACTTCTGTTGCCTGACTTCAGATACTGATAATCAAGACTGTGGACGGCTGACCTTCTCAACTCAGCTCCTTCATGCTCCAGTTAGAGAAAAAGTCACATTTTAGGGAGCTATTCATTAGCCTATTTTAAGCATTTGCTTTAGGGCAGGTGAATCAAACATTCACATGGGTGGTAGTTTTTCTCCAGAGGGAAACTGAATCAGTAACTGTGATGGGAATGCCCATCCTGACATTTCTCTCTGTTGGCATCTGCTGCTGTGAAAATCCCCAGTCTTGGGTAGGGCACTCTTTGGTCTGATCCAGAAGGGTTATTCCTATCTTTTGAGTGGCTCCTGGGCAGGGAGCTCAAGCATGGACTTGTGACAGAGACACAGCATATGCTACCTGACCATTTTCTGCTAAACAGAAAAATGGTTTGGGTGGAGAGGGCATTAGCTAAAATGAGAGGCAGGGGAGGTGGTGAGTGGAATAGTGGAAGACAAATAAGCTACCAGTGTCTACTTTATGTGTTTCCCTAGAAATTCAGACTGTCATGTTCATCTGCCTAGGCTACCTTGACTATTGGGGAAAAGATTACAAAAAAATAACAGAACAACTGGAACTATTCATGAAACAGCTGCAATGACAACAGTGGGCTACTTCCCAAGGGCTGCTTGGGAAATGCAAAGGAAAACCTTGAACTGCACTGCCAAATCTATGAGAAACTTCTGCAAGACTGAAGCCATGACAGCTCAGCTCAGCCTGGTCACAGAAACCATTCCCGTCACTTATTCTTATTACACAAGTGGTATGGATTTGATTATTCTGTCAGCAAATATCCTATATCCTTGAAATGGATGAATATGACATATTTGGAAATATGGAGGAGGCCAATAGGTTAAACATAATTCACATAAAGCTAATAAAAAGAACAAAAATAATTTACATATTAATCACAGAGTTTTAATCTGCCAGAAGGCAGCAGGAAAATTGATCTCTCACAAGTATAGACTGAGTAAGTAGGTTGAAGAGGGAATTAAGAGTAAAGACAGGATGTGGCATGACTTTCATCACATGCAGCCTGAATTTAAAAGCTACCAATTTGGTAGGGAGAAATCCATTATCCACAGTACATCAGCCCTTGCTGGGTACATGGGGATTCCATAACTGCTCTGAAGAAACACACACTGACTGGGACAAAGAGCTGCTTATACCCTGGTAAGCATGAGAAATCCCAAATAACCTTAGTGAGACAGACACACACTATAGTAATTTTAAAAATTACTAGAATAAATTACAGAGTGAGAAGTTAAAGAGCACCACAGAAATACTAGTTCATCTTGTTCCTGAACTTAATGGTTATTGTATCCTTTATTAGAAATGCTCTCAAAACAGTTCTCAACTCAGACACACAGTTCTGGCAGCTGAACATTGTGTTTGCGTATGTGTGTATGCATGTGTGTACGTACACTGGAAAAGAGATGAGTTGGAATTACTAACTTTGCTTCTGGAATTAAGACTCCCATTGAGGCTAATTACAGCAAACCATTGCCAGTAAGAATGTATAACACATGGAAGTATACACAGAAGTGTAGTTAATACACCAACACAAACTGTTATGTGCAGTGCACAACTCTGCAGATTATTTAGGCTTAATTGTGAAGAGATTCAGTCTATCAATACAATATTAATTGTTCCATTATTGCAAGGCAAAGAGAAATCCTTCACAAAAGACTGGAAGCTGGCCTTGGAATCTGTCCCCCACTAGCCTTCCTAATGCTTGCAGTGTCCAGAATGCATATTCTGAAATCTTAATTATTTCATCAGTTTCTTCCCTGAAAAGTCATTACTGTAGCATTAAATCATGTACTCTTACTAGGTTATGAACCTCACTTGAGTTTTTAGCTGAAGTTTTTCAGATAGCTTTGGCATCTCAAACCACACAGCCACTTGTTGTGAAACCTCTGCTGACAACTGTCTGGCTGTTTTTGAGAGAGGTAGTTACAACAGGAACCTTTGCTTATTTCAGAGGGGAAGAAAAAAGGTTAGGATGAATTTTTTATAGTGGTCCCATGCTTTGTAGGAGACTATGAAATTTAGCAAGCTGACACTTCCTCCCCAGTTTTAAGAACATATAAATTTAAAAGTTAGGGGGTTTGTATAATTGGCTCTACAAGTTTTGTTTGCTTTTGGTTTTTTTGACAGAAGTATGATTCCAGCTCATCTTTGAAATGAAAATATCTACACAAAATAAGGCAACAGTCAGGCAAGGAAAAATGAGTCTACCTTTGTTTTCCTTTGCCTAAGCATGCACTGCACAACCCAGTGCTCTCCAGGTAGACAGTGCACCAGGAAGCAAAGACAATGTTGACAAGAGGCAAACTCTACAACACATCCAATACCCTCAGCATTAATACATAGATACTCTGGTACAAGCAATGACAAAGATAGAAATTGAAGCTTTTCTTTTTATTGACTAATACAATCTGTCATTTTTTATGCATCTCAGAAACTTGAGATGCCCAGAGAGCTGGCCTTCCATCTGAAGGCCAGCTATTCACAATCACAACCTGCCATACAAGCAATACACATTTTAATTTAAAGCAGACTTTTGAGGCATATCTAGCATTGTCCCAGGTCCAGTCATAGTAACAAACAGGCATTTTAAAACAATTTTAAAATACAATCCTGATGATTCTTTCCTGATATATCTTCCCCTGATCAAAGAATAAGGAAGGGGAGAAGGCAGTCTGGAAGGCTGACTTTCCATCACATGAAGGAGTGGGCTGGAACCCCACACATAATGGAAGTGGTGTTTACAAGGTTACAAACTTTGACACACACAGATGGAGGTTAGAAAATAACATGTATTTCTTTTGTTGCCTGCACAATGCATAAGTAAGTACACGTATCAGCAGAGGACAAAGGAGACTACTTCAGATGCACTTGCTCTGTGATGGGATGTAGTTCACAGAAAGGAGCTCAATTAAAGATCTCTAGGTTTATTAAGGTTTCTTTGTGCTGAAGAATATCACACTCTCAAGGTTTCTCCTGCCTCCTTGCGTGGTCTGTAATTTGGACCTATAATACGAGATAGGCCATGGTACTTCTGTAGTTACCATATTGAGAATAGGTGTTGCTTCAGGCACTGCTGACAGAGGTAACTATGGGATAGCATGTGCTTTATTTAGTCAAATTAGGTCTGCCTGATGCTGCATAAAATCCCATTGAGACAGTTTATTCTGCATAAGCCCTGTCAGTGAGATGCGTAAGAAGGTAACAGCAGAAAAGAGCAAAGCGCATCAAACCCGGAGGTTATATCCAAGATTGGTCATTTGTGAATATTTAGAAAAGAGTTAAAAACTCAGCTTGGCCAGGGTGAGCCTTTTCCTAAAATATCTTTCAGCCTAAGCAGTCAGCCACTTCCTGAGCCAATATGAAGTTTAAAACCGGAGAACCAAAGTTTGCAATGTTGCACTGCATTTGAGACCTCTGAGAGATCGGTGTTACTCTGAAAAGGTGGGCACAATTCTGCAGCTATGAAAATATCTACATTTCACTGCAATTTACTCAACTCACTTCAAGGTTGGAGCTATCATAGGATTTTACACTACTCCCAGATTAAGTCCCTGAAGCAGATTCTGTTAGCATTTAGATCAATTAAAAATGCTCATTCAAATACTTCCAAAATCTACAGTCTCAGTCTCTCAGAAGACCTGAGGGTGGGAAGAATTATTGCTGAGTCCAGGAAATATTTTATCTCTCAAAAATGTAGACAAACAGCTTGTGCCAATGCTGGTGCAGCCTAGAAAGGGTTGTGGACAGTCTTCTTTTGCCCATGGATAGCAGAAAAAGTGGAGAATGAGGCTAATTATCATAAAGGGGGCTGATGGTCCAGCTCTTCAGGAGATCACTTGATCTCCAAGTCTAGGCATTGCAAACTGGGTCCTCTGTTGGTGCAGCTGGCCAGTGAAAACCTACTATACCTCTCACTGGGTCTCTGAACCTCCCTGGGGAATGGGGACGTTGTTCCAAAGGAAGAAAACTCCATATGTTTGTGTCACTCAGTGGGACTGAGTGGGATCTAGTTACTCAGCACTAGCAGTATCACCTGGTGTTGAGTCTGGAAGAGCTCATGGTGAGAAGGCAGGAAGATGAATGGACACACTTGATATGCCTCTTGAAAGGGCTGAAGTAGAAAGAAGAGACTTATATCTGCATCTTATCAGAAATAATCCTGTAGATTTTTATGCCAACTCTCTTACCATTTGTCTTATAAACCAATGCAGCCCTCAGCAAGGGTCACCCAAGGCAGGTTCTGCTTCTGGAAATGGGAAATGAATGCTCTGCCTCTCCAAAGACTTCTCTACAGCTGTCACTCATGGTGGATGAAAGGAGCCAAGTTGCACCAGGCAGTTCAGATTTTTTTAATAGGTTTTTTACTGTCAACAGCTGGTGGTTTCTGTTCACAGTTAGTAGGCTGCCAGAGCTGGTCTATTTTGGGTCTGTGTTTGCCTTAGTCTGACTCTGGCGGACTCTCAAGCAATGGTTCAGTTCTGCCCACAGGTCTTTGAAGTCAGGAGAAACCTGTTTTCAAACCAACCAGGAAATGAAGCAAGTAATCAAGCAGAATAAACTTCCCTATGTGCACCTCTCTTCCCTGAAAACTACCACGTGGTGCTTCCTCAGGGACATCCACTTCTGAGCCCTGTCTTGTTTTCAGGACCTGTACTTGGGGCTTGTCTGTCCCTACCTGCAAAGCTCAGTAGAATTTAAGTCTTCTAAATTTCACTTCAGTGCATAAAACAAAAACAAAATGTTTGAATGGCCTTCCACTTCCTTTCCACCCTAGTCTGGAGGTGAAGGTTACTCCCTCCCTGTGATTCCATGTTGGCTTTAGCTGCAGTAATGACACTGAACAAACTCAAAGAAAAGATGCAGATGGAGTAGCACTGTAGCATACCCTGTATTATAAAATGACAAGATTTTGTATTAAGGTCACTTTGTCCATGGGAGAAGTTTGAAAACCCTTCCTCCAGCCTCCCACAGTAATTTAACTATGTTACCTTCTCAAGAACAAGAGACTTTCCTGGTTTGGGCACCCAGAGACACCCACCAGACAGAAAAGGCATGTCCCACTACTGCCCCACATGCTGCCACACTATGGGGAAGCAGGGTTGACTCTCAATTATGCAAAAACAAGAACTATTCAGACATTTCTGAAGAAGACAAAGCACCTTTCAGAGTAATTTTAAACTTCTTTAATTGGACACCTGTCCATTTGAAATCTGGTTTTCTCCCTTCACCTCTGCATGTCCCAGACTCTTGCATCTTTCACAAGCCCTTGTACAGGCAGGAATGACACCCAAGTCCATGGTTTGCATGGAATAACACAGCAGACAGCTGCAGCTTTCTTTAGCTTTATGAGTGCCTTAAAATCTGAGAGGGGAACATGAAGTCTCAGGCAGCATATGCAATTCTTCCAGTCTAAACTTGGATGATTCATTTCCATGCAGAGATGAATAGGTTTGATTTAATTTGACAAGGTTCTTTTCAATACCAGTGGCTTTATATTGCTAAATTTAACAGATTAGGACTGACAGTGGCTTTATATTGCTAAACTTAACAGATTAAGACAAGACAGCCTGAACTAGAGTTTTCTGAGAACATCTGGGTCTTTATTTCTATATCTTCCTTGCTGAACAAGAAGCTTTGCTCTATAAGTAAATACAAGAGCTCCAGCCAAGACAATACCAGTCAGAGTGCTAAAGCCTCAGCCCAGCCTCGTGGAGCTGCAGAGAAGTCAGATTTTGGCTCTAGCCAGCCAGCTGGAAATCTCCTGACATCCCACGTGCCAGGAGCATCCAGGGCTGAGGAGGATGAGGGGCCCTGCAGGACACAGCTCCTATTCCTCTCTCCTCGGCTGCCATTGGGCCCACAGGCAATACAGACCATGGCCACACTGGGGGCACAGACTCTCAGGTGATTCTTCCTCTTCTGTTCTGAGCAGGACTCGGCCACAGGCAGATACTGGGCTTTGGCCCCAGGGACTGGCATGT
The DNA here is from genome assembly GCF_047495875.1 of Pithys albifrons albifrons. Taxonomy (NCBI): domain Eukaryota; kingdom Metazoa; phylum Chordata; class Aves; order Passeriformes; family Thamnophilidae; genus Pithys; species Pithys albifrons. The sequence goes on from NC_092460.1 coordinate 66,479,995, forward strand.
GTGCTATAGTATCAATTACATGTAAAATGTTTTAAGAAAGGCAGTTCCCTGTAGGAAGCTTTTCACCTAGGGCAGGAATACTTCTGATTCTATGTCCATTTAGTCCATACCATGACTCCTACAGATTGCACAGAGTAAAAGACTATGGTGCATGTTTCCCATCTGCTTTCTACTCCTGAGTCTAACAGCTTTCTCCCTGACCCTCACATCTCAAGCTGTAGTGACCAAGTTCCTCCCCCAAAGATGACAACAGATGGGACAGAAACATGCAGGCAAGGGTTTAGGAAGCTGATAAAATGGGTGATCTCTGCCTGCTCTGTTAGCCTTTTTCTATCTCCCTTTTGCTTGAACAACTTAGATGGCATTTTTTGTTACTCCATAATTTTCCTGGCTATCTCTACCAAAGAACTGATCCATGTCATGCTCTGCTAGGACTTCTGGGGAATGACACTTCAGATGGGACTTTAAGAAATGCAGGTGGGCATTAGAGTTTCCTAATTCACTCCTGCATGACAATATTTATTACACTACAAAGGCATTGAGACAATTCTCTCTTTGTGATCCCAGAAGCCCTGCCAGGCAGGGATGCAGCAGAGGCAAGAAACTCCAACCCCAGACCAGCATCTGCCAGGAAGGAGGTGTCTGAGGAACTGGAAATGGGATCATCTTTTTTTGGTAGCCCATGAGGCCCAAGAAGTGAGTTCAGCTTTTACCTTCTGTTGAGAAGAGGTATAAGAAACTGCTGGCCCTTCTCCACCTGACCTAAGCCAGACCCTTGTGCTAGAGCTGGTAGATTTTAAAAACAAATTGTTCTGATCAAGGACATAGTTATACAATAAAGTGTGCAAGGTCTGGCAACATTGTCTGCATGTTTATTATAAAACTCAAAATCACTGAGAGAATTTCAGTGTATCATTGGAAAAACCTGTCTGAGTCCCCTCTGGTACTTCAAAACAGCATTTCACAGGAGCTCCTCTCCTGACGGCATCCCACCTTGGGGCAGAAGGCAGAGCAGCACCATTTGCCATGTCCTCTGCACAAGGCAGTGGTGCAGACAGGCAGACATCCACTTCCTCACTTGTTGCTAAGGGAACATGGGGAAACAGACTATAATTATACCAATAAAGTGTGAAAGACAGCCAGAGAGAGAGAGAGAGATGTGGAATGGGCATTTGTGGCAGTTTCTTCTTTAGTTTTATTTCATTTATTGCTTTGGAAATCACCAGCAGAAGGCACTCGAAACATTTCATGTGTCAGCAGATGACTGAAATCTAAGTGGGGACTTCTGATCAGAATTGTCAGCATCTTCCTAAACACAATGGGATGAGCAAAAGTGCTAAACTGCAAAATTTATCCCAGTCACAAGTACGTCCCCAACTGAAACTCACAGAATCAGAGCATTTAAGAAAAAAGGGGTAAAAGTAGAGAAAGTTCATGGAATATGACATTATTTAAGGCTAGGTTGCACTCTGAGGAAGGGAAGTCCCCTACTCTGAATGTCAGCTGGTGTAGCTTTGCTGAGGGAATCACACTATTTCAGCCAAGGGTTTCCAAGGGAGGAAACCTCTCAGAATAGCAAAACAGCCTGGAGGTACTATTGCACTTTCCACCCCTCTGAGAGAGTCCATCATTTGGTGCAGGCATCCTGTACTACCCTGGCTTTGGAAGCCTGGGACAGTCTCACACCATGGCCCTGGTTGGTGTTCAGGCTTTAGGGGAAAGAGAGCAATCGGAGGCTTTAGGGGAAAGACAGCAATCACATCAGACCACAGTGCCTTGGTCCGTTGGCAGGGAATCTAGCACAGTCTTACACTTCACTGAATAAACAATTAATTTCCCAATGCTTTTAAACACTATTCAACAGTCTTTATGACAACATGGTTATACTTTGACCTAAAACACACACTTTCTAGAAGAATACAGTCTGTTATTGTAAGCCTTACTCTTCTGAACTACTTCATGCAAATTACAGGGAGATGCTCAGTCCAGGGCAAACTGAGCCACTCCCATGTGGGTAGGTGCCTGGATTAGCAGGGCAGCAGCAAAGACTGTGCTAAAGAAAGAGAGGGGAAACAAGAGAGGAAGAGGTTGGAAGATAATTACAGATATTAACAATTAGCGAGTTCAGTAGAAGCCGCTGACTCAGAAGGCACCGCACCTCACTGAAGTGATGGTGAGATCTGCACCTCGCTAGGGACAAAGAAGCACTTCCAGCATTTGAAAGCCATGCACAATCCCCTGCTGTATTTGCAACTGCAAGGAAGGGAACAGATCATTATAATATTTATTCCTTGTGTCCAGAAGTGGGATAATTGCCAGGTAATGCCATTCATATGGCCTGAGCTCTACTCCAGCCCTGACTGTATTCAGGGCAAGTTGGAACAGTCTCCTCTGTGCAGCAAAGGGCAATGCCCACAGGGGCCATATGCCTGGCATATACTTTTTGCATACACTTCTTTTTCCTAAAGTCTTCTTCCTTTGCATTGGTGTCCTAGTTCAGCAGGAGGGACCAGCTAACCCTGTGTGGGGGTGATCAAACCTGTGTATTCCACCCCCTCTATTCATTCCCCAAGGACAATGGGCCATTAGCAGCAGCTGCCCAGAGAGCCATTATCACTTTCACACCCAGCCTGAGGGGGGCGGAGCTGCTAATGGGCCATCAACAGCTCAACACCCCCTGGCTCCCAGAGTTAATCACCCATTGTGTGAGTCCCCGCCCAGGGGGAGGGACTGAGAGCTCCCTGAGGGTACATAAGGGGTGGGTAAGAAGACCTCGGGAACCTCTCGTCGGATCCAGAGCAGCAGCAGGACCTCGACAGCAGGAGATCCCCGCTCTTGCCCAGACCACAGCCCTCGCCTGCACCAACAGGTTTTTCTTTTCCTTTTGCTCTGGACTTGGGGGAACCACAGGGGTCTCAGCACAAGGGCAAACAAACCCCCTTGGGTTTGTGCCCCAGGACACTGGGTTATACTGCTGGGGTTTTGTGAGTTGAAAGCAATCTCCCTTGTGTGTCAGTGTTGTTATTGTAATATTATTATTAAATTTTAGGTCTGACTTATAATCTCTCTCGTGGTGAGTTCATTTCCCCTGCTGGTTCACCTTTAAACCAGCACAATTGGAAAAACAGGTATATTTTATAAATACCATTCTGATATTGCTTGGGAGGGGCAATATGAAGGCAGTTTGGAAAAATAAAAAATATACACACACACACACACACACCCATGTTAATATGAAACTTGTATTGGATATTTGTCCAGATCAAATCTCAGATCAACAGACAAGGCTTTGCTAATTTTTCCCAAACTGTAGATGGCTGTGCAATGTTGCAGAATGGCTATGTGCTCAGTATAAGCATATACATCTGCCATTGCTACAGGAAACAAAAAAGGGCAGCTCTGCTCTAACTCTGCCAAAACAGACAGCACTGCAGTGAGGAATATAAGCCTACATGGCTACACACCACTGGGAGCCAGGGTGCTTGCTACTGTCCACTTCTCTTACAGTCAAACACATGTATTAGTGCACACACATTACTTAATTACTGACCTTAATGTAACATGTCAGTACAACGCAGTTCTCTCACATTCCTTTTAACTTAACCATGCTGAATGCTTGAGGTGAAGCTATTCTAAACAGTTTGCATAATTTCATATGTGCCATTCCCAAGAAACCCTACGCATTTCAAACAACATCAACTAGGCCAGAGCAGTAATGAAGTTAAATGAGGCTGGCAAATGATAGTGAACTGAACATGATTTATCAAATATATCCTGAAAGGACAATATTTATGAGGGCAAAAATCTAGCTGTGTGTGCTGTGGGGAAGCTTTCTGCAAACAGATGACTGTGGTTCCCAAGATTTCAGCTATTAGTTATGCCTCTCAAAAAAAGACCTTTCCCCCTGAACGATCCCTTTACACTTTCAATACTAACTTTTCCTTCTCAACATGCAGTGAATTGTAAATCTTTGTGAAAACTAATGCAAACTCCACAGGAAACAACAAATTTTTTAGCCTTATTTCTCATCTCTGAGACTGAACAGTTCACATTCACTTAAGTACACATGAAATCACCTCTTTTCCCTGGTAAATCCTGCTTCTATCCCACTTGTCCCCAACCTCCATGTTTTTTACAGATCTCAAAGCCCTTAATTCTGGTACGGAGCCGATTCCACCTTAGTACTCACCAGTTTGAATTTTCCTCACCAATCTGACTTTTCAACATGTTGCTGCTCATAGAAAGACAAGCAGCCTGTGGCTGAAGCACATGAAACTCCAGCCTGGAGCCTGACCAAGTTCCAGGCGAGGCAGTTTTTTGCTGCAATTGGAGAAAACTTTCACTGCGGTGGTTTTGTGAGCCTGTGTCACTCTGCACATCCTGTGTTCAGCAAGGGGGCAGTGGGGATTATCAGTCTCAAGGAAAGCCCATGGGATGCTATCAAAGAGATTATTTAACTTGACAGAAGACAAACATAGAAGAGTTATTGAATGTTTATCACCTTTCTACATTCAAGACCTGTGAACAAGATTAGTTTAAATGCAGTAGGGGAAACAACAGAGGAGTAGGCTGCCTAATGAGATGTCTGTGGATCCTGGAACAGCTGGAATATAACTGCAAGAAAAGAAGACTCTGTCGGGGTGCCAAGGCATGGGTAAATGCCAGGAGCAATGCCAATCCAAACATGAGAAAGACTGATACACAGGGGGCCTAAGGTGAGGATATCCCTCCCTGCCACCTTAAGGAAGGATGATTGCTTAGGAACAGAAAACCCCACACAGGAAAACACATAAAAATGTGTTTAGTGTTTTGTCAAGAGCTACAGACTTTTTGTGCCTGCCAGAACAGCTGGGTTTGTTTGCTTTACTCTTCAGACTCTCTGGGACTGATAGAGGCATCATTCATCACTGAAACAAGGGATGATAAACCTTGAGTGCCCTCTTAGCTGGTGATGGAAGGTGTGTTTACAGGATTATCATATCTTTCTCCTCAGATCAGTTCTGAACATAGAGGGGGAAAAGCCCCATGGTTTTCAGTATGACACTTAGAACTATATCTGAAGACCACTGGAAATAATAACTTTCCCTTGATATCACAGTTTTTCTAAATTAAATGGCCAAGAATAATATCTCAAAGGCTTCTATTTTCTCACAAAAATATTTCCATTATCTATCTTCTCAATCACAAGTACAGTACAATGTACTAGATGAAGACTGGCTTTAAGGATTCTGAGCCATTTTGGGCAAAGTAAGACTAACAATGATTGAGAATACTCATAGAGGAGAACCATTCTCTCACAGCTAATAAGCATTCCTGCCTGAACTCGAAGTGAGCATTGCCTAGGATGGCCCTTGCCAGCTGTTCTTCTGGTTGCAGTCATCAGATAAAGGAAGGAATTGTAGATTTATTTTCTTGGGAGAGAAAAGCTCATTTACCTGCAGGGATAATATCGACAGAAGTGATACAGGAACCCAGAGAGGTATAGACAGATATCAGAAGCACAGCAAAAGCCTCTGAACAGTGCAATTCCTGATCTTTTGAGTCAATACTCCAAGTAAAAGGACAGCTGAACAATGACAAAGGAAGGAAATATTTCTAGCCTCTCTGAAACATCCCTCATTAATTTCTCTTTCATGTCCCACTGATCAAGATCTCTGAACTAGTAAATCACCCTGTGCCATGTTAAGGGTTTTCTTGCTCAGGAAATTGTTATGTCTCTGCTCAGTCAGGTAGATCAACACAGTTGTTTTGAAAGTCAGCTTAATGTGAATGTTAGACTGTTCAGACTGCTAGAAAGTGTTCATCATTCCATCAGTCTGGGTTTCCAGTTACAGCCAATCAACAGATACAGACCACCAACTGGCTTTGAGCTAAGCAGGGTGACCATGTCACAGGAAAACAGAAAGATGCTTAGTAGTGATCTCTTACACAAAGTGATTTGCTACTTGCTTGTAGGTTATTTTAAGCATTCGCACTCACAGTGCATAACAACTGCATTCAGACATTGTTCTCAAAATCAGCTGCAGTACAGAGGAGGTGAAGAGATGGGGCTGCACCTATATATCTGCCTTTCATGGCTCTGAATATAGCTGCACTACTCCTCTATGAGGCACTGTGCTCTGTCAGAGAGGGCTCACCCAGGGCCCATGCATCTCACAGGTTCATAGGCTTCACAGAATATTCTGAGTTGGAAGGGACCCACAAGGATCATGAAGTTCAACACGTCAGCAAATGGCCCATACGGGGATCAAACCCACAACCTTGGTGTTATTAGCTCTAGCCATGCTCTAACTGAGCTATGAAGTACAATGAGGCATCTCCCCATATCTGGTGACATAAAAGGGTGAGCCCCTACTGGGGTGAGGTGGCTCTTGAATAGTGGTGACCCCGTCACAGAGTGTGCAAGTGCATCTCTGTGATTCACACCCATGGGCGAGAGCTGCTAATTCTTTCTAGACCTCAAAGACCCAGGCTATAAGCTGTTGGCATGATTAACTATCTGTGTCCACCCACCTCCTACCCCTGCCATACATTCATTCTAGAGGTCTGGCTGTTAACAACTGTATTTGACACTTGTTAAACTACCCTAAGCTAAAGCTTGAACACCTGCTTCCCTACCACGATGCACATGTTGAAGACTGTGGAAGGAGAGGGCAGCATTTACTGAGTGCTTCAGTGTATCACAGCTTCCATTTTGAAGCAGGGCAGTCCAGACCTCCCAGATTTCCCACATCAGTCAATGCTCTTCTAGTTCCAGACAGAGACATGCTCAGTTGGCAGCAGTAGGAAAAATTTGGTATATACCGCATATTTGCAAACTGTACTGATGATTGTTTGTCTATGCACACAAGATGCATCCAGTTATTCACAGAGTGCTGTGTGATTTGGAAAAAACCCTAATTAATGGAACAAAGCATACTTTTCTTTGCTGTTTTCCCCAGAAGGAGTTCAGACAGAGAGTGGACAATGGTTCTCATACGGAAAATGAAACATTAATGAAACTCCTTAGAGACTGACTTATGCCAAGTCAAAGCCCAACAATTGAGATAACACTTTTTGAAGCTGTGGTGCCTCCTCATTGCTTTGCTGTATCTACCTTCATGTTTTCAGAAAAACTCCATGTGGATATAACAGCAGGATGCACATGAAATGTTGGGCAAATAATGGAGGAAACAAGAGAAAGGAATTTACTTAAGAAAAAACAGTTTTCTATCATAAAGCTGTAGCATTGTAATAACCAGAGAGAGAGCAAGAGAGCGCAAATCGAAAAGCAGGAACTTCTTCTGTGGTGTTTCTGGACCTGAGAGTTAATTATTGGACTTACAAGAGTGGATGGGAAGTACCATCATTTCCAGTCATTTCCAAATTACTGTAATTGTGTATGCCTCAGGAGGAGGCAGGTTTTCATGTGTTACCTAACCTGGGCTATACATTGTTGCCTGCAGGAGGCTGAGCAGGAGTGCTTCCTGTCATTCTAGGCCTGGGTCACAACGTCATCATGGAAATACTGCTAGGATAATATTGTTCTCAAACCATATGCCAATTAAGGGGTATTTTTTGTTACTGAAGAATGAAGAAAACACAAAACCAGGAAAATCTTACCAAAAAGCACTAGTGGCTTTAAAGCAAGTACATATGTGAATGTGTGTGTATACCTTCAAGATATATATACATACAAACCTCTATGTGTCCATTAGGTGTACCTTGTATGCCTGGAGCAGTTGGATAGCACTAGACAAATGCTAAGCAAAGGTAGACAGTCTTTTTTGAAGAAAAAATATTCAGTCATTTTCACATATAGAGCAAAGCTAACCAGCCTCAGAAAGGAAATGAGTATTTGCCTTGAGCTGCGTCAGGTTTTCCAGCCTCTGCCATGCTCTCTGCCTACAGGGCCAGAGGGTGAAGCTATGGCAGGATGGGTATAACACTGCAGTGCTACAGAGAGGCAGGGCAATGAGTTCAGGCATTCAAAACCCACAGCAGGATCACAGAGCTCTCCAGACCCTCCTTTTTATCTTGTGCAAAAAAAAAAAAGTCCCCCTGCCTTCCAAAAAAAAACATCAATCGTCCATGAGTCCTTAGTGCCAAACTTCTATCTTTCTCTAGATGTACTGAGGAAAGAAATCTCTGCAAGGGGATTTAACTGAATTTCCCACCTCAGCCTTCCTGATGGTGATTTGGCCCCACATGCTTTTCCTAGAGATAATGTAGATGAGTGATTCGTAGATGAGTGGGAACTAGGGGAATCCTGTGTAGCTATTGACTCAGTACCAGACTGCAGGGGAGTCACTTGACCTGCACTTAGTCTAGGTGGAAAATGGAAAGAAAACCACAAAACACTGCTCTTGCTGCAAATGAGGAAACCTGCTTTTCTGGATGAAGCATAGTTGTATATTTCTGTTAAAGTGTAGTTCATCAGATGCATCTGACTGCTACCACACTAAATCCTTTATGAATTTAATAATTTAGGAGGCTGTCTCTTGTTTTATGGTCATTAAATGTAAGGGGTTTTGTTTGTTTATAGAGAGGAATGTAAGCGTGCTAATTGCAAATGAAAATCCTCCTGCTCCTAACAGTACTTTCTCACTTTCCTATTTGGGCATTTCAATCACAAGGTGCATCTTTTGCTGATCCTCAAGTAACATTAAATGAAAATTAAAAAAAAAAAAGAAAAAATAACCACCACAAATAAGTTGTTCACATTATAATGGCTGCCATAATTGCATTTAAATGCACTGCACTTTCGCTTTTGATTAGTTTGCATGCAACTGAAACAAGAGGGTAAATAAACACTTAACAAGGGCTTTATTTTGCTCTGTAGTAATTGCTGTTCATCAGAACTATTGTGGTGGAGGTATACAACAGCTGAATTGCTTTTCTTTTTATTGAAAAAACCAGAGAAATGTAATTTATTTCTGTACAAGACCCTCTAAAGATAGTACAATCTGAGACTTTCCACCAAGAGTCAAGTGGATTCAAACACATTTCAGCATTCCAGCAGCCCCCTCCCACATTTAAGCTGCTATTCCCATGTGCTTGTTACTAAATATAGCAGCAGCTTTTCAGATTGACAAGCGAGTTCCTGATCCAGGCTCCTGGGCTTTGCTCCATACATTCCTAATATGGTAGAGCACCACAGCCAAGCGAATGCTTGGGAAGGACTCAAGAGGGTAAACTGGGACCACGGGATCATCTTCTCCCCATGCCATGGGAAACTGAGCAGCAGCAGCCACAGAGAAGCAGTGACTTAACTTTTTGGTGTCTTGGCTCCAGATCAGCTGTCAGTGAAGCTGAGTGGCTTCTCACGAAAGTGCACGGCTGTGCAATAACGAGTGAGGCCAACCTCCAGTGGACACCAGCACTGAGAATTCCCACTTGGCCCCTCATCTCTCACAGCAGCAAACCGGGTCACAGAAGCATCTGGCTAAAGCAAGGAGGGAAAAAATGCTAACAGTGGTTGTTGTGAAAATGTTTTAGACTCATAAATGGACATGGAAAGCAACACGAGGGTCTTTTCAGTCACACTCCCCACCCTAGTTTTATGAGCAAGACAAAGCTTGTATGCAGTGCTGGCATGCACATCTCTGCAGGGTCTTGCACAGTAGAGGCCATGGAGATAGAGCCTGGGAGATTATTACAGACAGCAAGAGTTGATTTCATCCACAACTATTTGCCAACATTGGTATTGCTAATTTTAAAATCTTTCCTGCGTGAGTGAATGAGTTTAGCAGGAGTCCCTGAAACCACAGATCTTGGAAATCAATCAATAGAGCTATACAGAAGAAATTTGCCTCTTTGCAGAGTGTCAGCAGATTTGCATGGAAAAAAAGCTACAAATATCGCATAAGCTTTTTTCTGCTCCTCATCCTCACAATGAGTATTGTTGCTCCAAAGTCCCAAGCATCTCTATCTTATCAAACATCTCTGTTTCTTTCACTATCATTCTGTAAACACCAGGATGCTCTGTGAATACACCTTTTGGGACTTCCAGCCACAGGCTGTCATTTCCCAAGCCATAAGAGCATCCTCTGGGCATGCAACAGCAGTGCTCATTTACACATCTCCAGCTCTCTGGAGGTTTATAAGGAAATATACTTTATCAGTTGGTGCTGCACAAAGGCCAGATGAAACAGAATTCATGATGGAAAAGGCATGGTGAAGGAAACTTTCAAGCAGCAGCAGAGTGTAGCCACTTACCAGTACAAAAATGGGGAGAAGAAGGAAAAACTTTGTTGGCACAAAATGTACTATTTAGAAACATATAATTTATAGCACATTGCATTCATTCTTAAATTATTGTGAAAACTGCTCCTTGTTTTTATTGATGGGGGAGAGGAAACAATGCCCAGAAAATCAGAACAGTTTATTCAGATTTCAAGGTAGGAGACCAAACATCCCAAATTCTAAAATCTCTGGATAAAGGGCATCTCTAGCAGGGTCTAACGCTCAGGGAAGCTTTTACATTTCAAAAACATTTCTTTGTGGCTGCTGTGGATGGATAAGCTCCTGTAACCTCAGTAGGTAAAGGCAGATGGGAAATCTCTGCAGGAACTTCTTGCAATATGTTAAAGCTCCACTGAAGCTTATGGCAGAGTTTTCATCTTATTTTTCTGTGTTTCATTTCCACTACCAGTGATGTGTGAAGGAAGCTAAAATTGCAAATAAATAGAGGTTCCTATTGCTCAGGTTCCCTCAGTACTGAAAGTGACAACTATATGTTATTTATAGTCAGAACAAGCCAGTAGCTACAGAGTGTGTTTCTACCACTACAAATTGAATAACAGACTGCCCTACACCACCTTCTGAGGGCTCAATGCAGCAAGCTCGTCTTTATACATTGATCTCACCTACCAGCTAGTGTTCATCAACGATAAACTAAAAGTGTGATCTAAAATACCTGTCTTTGTCGGGTAAACTGAAGTGGGCCACCAGAAAAAAGGTACAGATTGGAGGTATTACTCTGAAATGAAACACTCTACAAGTGGCTCTTTGAAATGCTCACTGAGGGAAAATAATCACCTCATCTCCTTCAAGGTACTTTAGGTATGCATTTATGCAATTCAGAGCATCTAAGCTAGATAGTATGAACACCCCATCACGCTGGAAGTGTTTGTTAATCACTGTCTCAGCTGTGTATCATTCATCTTTTCATTCAAATGCCTCAGGATTTACTCAGGATTACTAGCAGGTCAGAAAAGACTAACTTTGTATATCTATCAAAACTGTATATATAAATAGATAATTTCATATCAAAAGCAACAGTTTATTGGGTTTTGAAGGTTAACTTCTTCAGATAAGTTCTCCAGAAACATGAAAATCAATTCAACCTGCTTTTGGAATGTTTAAGCAGAAACTCTTGAGTTTTCAAGAATTTCATTGCTTCTTCCCCAAAACAAAAGTTAGGCAATTAAATTATATTAAAAAAAAAAACCAGTGTGGGAGCAGGAAGCAAAAAAAAACTCAAATCCAAACAAACAAAAACTATGAAATCAGGTGATGGTGCCAAATCCTCCCTTTCCATTGGAAAAGTAGAAAGTCTGTTATTGTTGTTTCCATGTCCCAGACTTAGAGTGGTGAGTGCTTCAATTTGTTACTGGGAGCTGCCCAAATGCCATGGCAAAGTTGATGAGGCAGACTAGGTAGAAGAGATTCCAGAAGCAGATAAAAATAAGTGAGATATTGCTGATGCCCTTGGCATAGCCATGCGGCCCCTGGATTATCTCCTAGAGGAAGCAGGCTTGTCACAGACAGCTAACAAGGCAGCACCTTGCAGTACTCTAACCTGAAAGTGAGACCAAGAAAAAATAGGGGTCCTTCCTGTTGCTTGAGGTGTTGTGTATGAAGATACTGCCTGGAGAGTTCATTAGCTTGGAATCCAAAAGCCAGCAGATTCTGGGAAATACTAAAAAATGGACAAAATCATTGGCAAGATGGGCTGTGACAGTGCAGTGACCACTTGCAATCACATTTTGGGTTGTTCATCTTGCCCAACTCCTCGCACCTTGCACCTTGCACCTTACACCTCCTCTGGCCACGTTGTCTGCCAGCTGATTCTCATCTAGCCATCTGTCTTGGCCAGATTCAGGGAAAAAAGGGAAATTATACCATCTGGATCTGCTGAAAAAAATTCACAGAGCAGAATGTCACCAGCACACTGATAGCACAGCAGCCAAACCACAGCTGTCATGTGAACACTCAGCAGAAGCTGTGACAGAGCAGGTCTGGTGGGATGCACCTCTAAGTTTACTGACAAGGAAAAACTGAGCTAATGATCCAGTTCTTGCCAGATGCTGTCAGTAGAGGGAGGGACTGGGACTCTGATCAGCTTCATTCAAAGTTGTTGGCAGATGAAGCAAAGTTAGCATTTTTTTTACTTAATCCATCATTTGTAGCAAGAAGATCTGCTCAGAGAATAGTGATACCTCTGAGTCCTTAATGTGATTGCAGGAGGACAGAAGCAGCAGCTGAGCCTGCAGCAGTGCTGCTGTAGCTTCACACCCTCTCTCAAGCAGGAAGCCTTGTGCTGAGGCAAAAGAGCAATTAGAGACTGATCAAGACATTTTAGGTAGAGTCCAAGATGGCGATTGCTTAACCATACTTCTATAGACATCTACAGTTCTAATCCACAGCAGACCAAGGTGTTCACAGTCCTCTCTTTCTTCTTAATGTATGCACCTTGCAGCCTCCAGTTGTCCTCACACCTCCATAAGCAAAATAAAGCAGATCCCTGGTACCAGCATAGCCAGAGAGGGACACAGCTTGGCTCAAGCTAAGTACATGATGTTTTACCCACCTTCCCAAAAACGAGGCTGATGTGGAAAGGTCTCCACGAGGCCATCGCAAGAACGACAAGCACTGGGCTGTTGTTCATGAAACTGGTAAATATTTTGACCTTTTAATTCCATTTCTTCCCTACATTGGTGACATAAAAGGCATCGGGTGGAGGAGGTGAATTGAAGAATTGAATATACAGACTCCTACATTCATGCATTTGCATGTACTGGCTGGCTTTTCCCATGCCAGAGACAGGCTGTCCTTGAAAATTAAGGTGATTCATCTCAATTCAATCTATACTAAGCCATTTTAAACCCACTCATTTGCCCTGCATCATATAGACACAATACAAGAACATTGTTATTCTTCAAAACATCCAGTGCTCATTGGTTCTTACTGGCCTCCTGGCTGAACTCCTAGAAGTTCTATGTTCTCTAGTATTAGATTAATAATGCATTTGGACCACTTTTCTTTCAAATCCTAACCCTTCAATTACAACAATACAACCTAAATCAAAAAAAGTATTTGTATGGACTTTCTTACAATGACACAAAAAGCACTCCTTGGTCAGTATCAGATATAAGAAACGGTCCTGTTATATGGATGTGGAGTTTGGCAGGAAACTTTACACATCAGGAACTTTCAGAGGGTGTAAGGGCAAATGAGCTGTATTACATGTAAAGTCATCTCTCTGGTTCCAGACAAGAAGGATTTAACCATTATCAATAGGTATAATCTCCCAAAGATAAAAGTTCAGGATGTCTTAGTCCCTCAGTTATTCTGAGTCTGGAAGATTTTTAAAGAAAATGCTTTTTCTACTCCTTTACATGAACTGAGACTTCTTACAATGACAAAAAGCATGTCAATACTGGGATAAAAGTCCTCAGCCCATCTATAAGGCTGGATACTGCGATCCCTGTCACCTCAGGTCTGCCCTTTGCAGAGGTCCATGAAGCACAAAGAAGGCCATGGAACTTGCTCAAGGAGGCGGCCAAGCTTTTTATGCAGCAGTTCTTGCAGGATGCTCCCCCCTCAGGGCATGAGGCACATCCTGCCAGTCGTGATGAGACCCCACACCAGTTCTGGCAACACTGTGGAGAAGGATGGGTGCATGGGGGTCACAGGGAAGGTGGCACTAAGGCCCTCCAGTAAGACCCAGGCTTTGCTGCTCTCACAAGGAAAATGTTTTCTATTAGGCTGAGAGGACATCTTGTTCTCTCTAGAGTTACCTCCCAAGATTTGCCTTCCTGAAATATAAAGGTTGGGCATATTTTTTAACAAACTGGGCAATTATATGGACTAAAGGAAATGCAAGTGCTGCCTGGCAGCTCAAACATTGTGCAAACAAAGAGCAGAGCTTCTCAATGCATTATTTATAACCTGCAGGCTGTAATGAGAGGCTGTCAGGCTGGCCAGTGAAAGGTATGGCGAAATCCAGTAAGTCATGAACAAATTAGCTCAGGTGAAAATTCATGAGGCAGCAAGAGAAGAAAAAGGAGAACACACGGTGGCTAAGGAAGCTTTAAGGTTGCAGGTTTAGTTAAGTGATGGCTGAGAGAGGAAAGTAAGTGCTTTAACAAGTTCTCTGCATTATTCCAACAGAGGTTCTACTTCCTTCCTCAAAACTATTTGAACGAAAATGAACTTTCTATTAACTACATCTCTCGCTCCTTCCACTCTCAGATCCCTGAAGTTCATTGACAGCCATGACTATCACTTTCATTACACCTCCATTTCTGAGCCATGAATATGTGTGTTGTAGTGACTTTAGCTGCTCCCCCATGTCTCTGCCTTCACTGCAGTAGTTGGTTTCACATCCTGCACAAGCAGGTCATGTTCCTCTGTTTTGTTTCCTAGGTGCCTGGTGTTTATGTGTGCAAACATTTCCATAGTTTCCTTGTGATCACAGCTGAACTTGGGCAACAAAAACTCAGTTGACATGGAAAACTGTTAATTTAGTTTGCAAGTATGAGATGTGATTAATAAGGTTAGATAATCCTGCTAGTAAAAAAAAAGGTGCCAGTTTGTCTTGTTACTATCTTAGGGATAAGCAGTTTCCTACACTTAGAGCTGGTAGTTGGCAGTCTTGCTTCTGGAACTCACAAATACAGAGAAATCCAATGTATTTACTGCAAGGCTCAGCGGGGGGAGGCTGGGCTGACAAGCACATAACCTTATATCCAATTACACCAATTTCAGGCTTCAGGGCCGTGAACAGAGTAGCTCGAGGAGTTATATTTAAAGTACACACATGGGGAACTGATCTGTGAGCGCATGTCTATGTCCAGTGCTGTATCACCGTTCTGTTACAAGTTACACACCTTTCAGAGGTTGAAGTCTGCCAATATACACTTGGCTAAACAGAAAAGGCAGCGTAAGCAGGTCCATTCTGGTCTATTTCTTTCTCGTCTCAAGGGATAGAAACAAACCAAAACTGTTCTCTTTTTTGTATCCAACTCTACAATCATCAGGCTGCTTTTTCTGCTTGTACTCATTTTACAGCTGTGTGACGTTTTTGTGAGAGGCCTCAAAGACATCTACACCTTGATCCAGAGTAGGGAAAGAATGGCACCAAGCAGTGCACATTTTATTTCCCATGCCTGACAACAGGCTTCATTTTTGTAACAGAAAAACCAGCTGTGGATACCAGGAAGCAACAACCTGCCTTGCTCAGACTTTCACCCTCTGGACTCCAGCCCATACTGTCCTTACTCAGCTGTGGCAGGTCCCCTTCCCCCACACCCACAGTGCCATCCATTCAAACCCTTCCTGGTATGAAAACCTATTACAGCAGCTGGATGAGGCACCTTCCCCCCTGGAGTGACTCTGTAACATTATTTTGGAACAAAAAGCAGCAGATCAGGTTTGTTTCATTCATGGACTTTGAAGCACTGTCCTAGTTCAGCAGGAGGGACCAGTTAACACCGTGTGTGGGGTGATCAAAGCTGTGTATTCTACCCCCTCTAGTCATTCCCCAAGGACAATGGACCATTAGCAGCAGCTGCCCAGGGAGCCATTATCACCTTCACACCCAGCCTGGGGGGGCGTGGCTGCTAATGGGCCATCAACGGTTCAACAATACCCCATGACTCCCAGAGTTAATCACCCATTGTGTGAGTCCCCGTCCTGAAGGAGGGACTGGGTGCTCCCTGAGGGTACATAAGTCATGGGTAAGAAGACCTCAGGAACTTCTTGTTGGATCTAGAGGAGCAGCAGGACCTTGACAGGAGGAGATCACTGCTCTTGACCAGACTACGACTGCCACTCTTGACCAGACTATGGCCCTCGCCTGCACCAACAGGTTTTTCACTTCCTTTTGCTTTGGACTTGGGGGAACCACACGGGTCTCAGCACAAGGGCAAACAAACCACTTTGGGTTTGTGACCCAGGACACTGGGTTATACTGCTGGGTTTTGTGAGTTGAAAGCAATTTCCCTTTGTGTCAGTCTATTTATTGTAATATTATTATTAAATTTTAGCTCTGACTTATAATCTCTCTCGTGGTGAGTTCATTTCCCCTGCTGGTTCGCCTTTAAACCAGCACAAGCACACTGTCTTCAAATGGACCCTGCTTTTTTATTAAAAGGAGTGCATAACTATATGGTTTTTGCTATAAGAACTTATTTTTGCATTCCTGGTTAGAGGGAACACAGGGTAGCAGCTGTTACATATGGCTGATTTGTTGCACTGTTATTTGTATAAAGAGCTGAGGCTCAGGGAATTTACTTACTCTTTGTTTGAAGATAGGAAAGGTGATTTAAAATTATTCCCCCACTGCAACCAAGCCAGTCACCTTTGACATAAAAAATTATAACAGGAGCTTGCTGCAAGAGTTTGGATTTACATATATACATGACTTAAATTTAATCCCAGTGAAAACCTGTCATCTTGGTATATTACACATGAACGTAAAGACTCATAAGCAAACAGTCCCTCCCTCTCAGCAGGCTTAATACGTTCTTTGTAACCAAGATATCAAAGGCCTCTTCCAGCAGAGCCCACCTGGGCCAGCCCTGACAGGGGAATGGGGATGTTCCTCTTGGTTCAGAGGCTGGGGAGCAGGATGTAGCCTGAGCCCTCACAGCCCAGCACTATCTGTGCAAATGGCTCTCTGATTTGTTCTGAAAAACTAAGGCCTGTTCCTCAAATCCAATATCAAACACATGCAAAGCCTTATGCAAACAGCACTTGAAGGGCAGTTACTTCCATAATTAAGGGCTGGCTTGGAAACAGTGCAAGGACAAGCTGGCCTGGTCTCAGCTGATGCCTGGAGCTGTAAAGTAGTGTGGCTCCACTGCCTCTTGGCACAGGCAAACACTCCAGGAAACCAGAACAGGATGGTGCTCCTGCAGAGGCTGATGGAAAAGAAAGGAAACCGCTGTCCTTGGGAGTGCTGGGAAAACCTGGAAATGGGCACCCTGGAGACTCACAGTGGACAACAACCCTACTTTTAATAAAACTCCTCCTGTCATCTGTAGAGTATTGCTGTTTTGTATTGGTAACAGTGCTGCAGAGTCAAAAAAGAGTTGGAAGAGGAAAAAAAGAGAGGCTAGAAAGATCTTTCCAACAAAGAAAATCCCAAAGTCAAATGTTTTTCTTACTTATGGCAAGCTTTTTTGTGTGAAATTTAATTTTCAGACGTTTTTTAACCTCATTCAAAAGTAAACCTGAGATAATTGTTGATTTATGTAAAAAGTGAACCATTTTTGCTTTTGCTCTCAGACCTATACAACTTTCGTGACCATCACAACTAACTTGCTGCAGAAGGAGAGTAAACAAAACAACCAACAGTTATTAGAGTGAGCTTGAAAGTGGCTTTAATAGAAGTGACTTTGAGATAAGCTTAAGGCATTGGTATAAATACCCATGATGCACATGACTGAAAAGTAAAGCAATATGGGATTTTTTGCTTATTTTATTTTTCTCCCCAAAAAGAACTGTATGAATACAGAGCTCTGCTATACCAAGCTACAGATACAATATTTATCAGATGTAATAATCGTTCCCACTTACCATATGTAAAAATACCAAGACAAGTGAGGCTCTAAGGACAAGAATATTATTTTTAACCTGTGTTTTAGTAGATGAATCAGTATAACTATATGGCAGCAAAGGTAAATTGTTGCTTTAACCAGAAGTTTTAGCTTTATTTGGTTCAGTTTTAAAAGCATATTCTTGTGTGCTTTTCACAAACCTATTTAAACTGTTTTCCACAGACCACAGTTTGTTAGGCACAAACTTGTTCAAGTTGATTTCTAGAGATTACACAAGCTGTTCATTTCACACAAAAAATTGGGCAAAAGCAACTTAAATTGGTGCTATAGCCACTAGCTACCAGAACAAAAAGAAATTGAGTAATACATTGAAGATTGGCTCAGGAAGTGACAAGCAGAGTAGAAAAACTGTAATCCAGACTAGGAGGCATTTTCTAGATGGCAAAAGAACAAACTTAAATTAAAATTTAGTTAAACATAAGCCAGAGCCCAGCATCAAACAGGAACAGAAAAAGGAGAGTATTGGTCTAGGAGATTCTTACTATATTTTAGCCAGGCCAAGATGATGTGACGGTGAAAATCCAATGACTGGTTGAGGAGATGGATGACTATGAATATGAGATCAGAACAAAACCAGGTACACCCAATGAAGGATAAAAATATTCAAATATCCTTTCGTGTGTCACACAGTCCAGCTGCAACACGCATGTCAGTCCCAGACTTCATGTGAACATGAAGCACCTTGAGCCAGTGAGCCACACAGGTCTTCATGAAAGGGGGATATGGACTCATGTGTACAGAAAAGACTCCTCTATAGTAAAATTCTCTTCCAGATTTCGCAAATAGCATCTCAGCTGCTGCTAGAAGTTGCTGAGGCCCCAGGAAAGCAAGTACATGGACACAGTGCCTTGAAACCCCTGCTTCTTTCTTTGCACCATATATGTTATTAAGTGCTGTATTGGACCAGTCCTTGACTTCTTGGAAACCTGATTTCCCTAAAATAATGCAGAGAAATAACCCTTTTCTCTTCTCTTTTGCAGGGTTATCCTTTCAACGGAGGGGTTTGGGACACAAGATTTCAGGTATAGCAGCATGTATTGGAGACACACACACACACCAGCACTTTGAACTACTTTCAGTAGTAAAAACTAGCACAAGGGTAGAAAGCTCTAGGGGAAAAAAGCCAAACAATCCCATTTTTAATGTTACTATAGAACAAATTGAACACTCAGCAATTTTGAAGTGCTATTCTCTTTGTAAGAATGAACTCTAACACGTAGAGTCTTGTGCAGAGAGCCCTTTAAACTTTTTGGGTATTTAGATGCTTTTGCATTAGGATAAAAGGAAAACCTTGAGGAAAAGCCTCTGAACACCTGCAGAAAGCTTAATGGCATAGTCACTTGGAGACAGGTTGCTCCTAGCTGAGTCCCTCCATGCACCAAGCATTGCCAAGAGTGCTAATGTATTTTACCTACAGGGTTGTACGTGGCAATTAAAATGAGCTCTCCTCAAACAGTCTGGAAACCTTCTTGCTTGGCAGAGCTGTTATGTCCACAACCATCTTCTCCCAGTGCCTCCCCACAACCTCCTGCCACAGAAGGGCAGATAAATTTGGTGCATGAAAAGTGGGTCACCGAGCAGGGAGGCGAAGGCGTGCTCCTGAGCACAGTAATACCACAGTCTGCCTGTGGCACAGCCTGCACTATGGAGAGCCCACACAGCAAAAGTCAGGTCACCAACAGTGCTTAGGGCATGGATTCTCATCACTTTATTTTTTAAATTGTAGGGCAAAACTAGTGATTCCTGTCCCTTGCTAATGAATACATTGCTATGGAATACAGTATTCTGCTTTCTTGCTTCTTTGCATCATACTGCCATTACCTATGTGGATAGAAAACATGGTCCTCTTCACCATAAACAAAGCAGATTTAAAACGATAAGGAGATCACAGTTAAAAAAATAAGAAAGAACTCATCTGTTCCTCTATACAGACTGGGTTAGTATCACTGAAAGGATATCTCAACACAGGTCTAGGAATCTTTTTAGTAGAAATACTTTCTAAGATGTTGTAAGATCCCAGGCTTCAAGCTATAAGCTCATTGAAGGGCTTTTACTTGAAAAATATAGAAGGCTCCAAAAATTCACCGACTGATTTTTTTAAAAGGGCCTTTAGCTCTTTTAGTGCCTTGAGACAGCGCAAGGGAGAAGACACTACATACATTTTCTTAGGAGGTACTTTTATGGGTTAACTTAAGAAAACAAGGGAACATTGCAAAACTTTACAAGGGAACATTCAACCAAAATAAAGCATCCCACAAAGCATTGACTTAGCACATGCTAACACATGCAATGTAGCAAAATCCAACCAATCCAGCTTGAAGTTACCAAAAATATTAATAAAGAAGATTAGGAAAAGAAGAAGCAGTAAAGGAAGAGAGAGGAAAAGAGAGAATTATAGCTACCACCCCTAGATCCAGTGTAAATTCAGCTACCAGGAGTCCAGGAGATGGCAGGAGCTGAAGGCATGGACACCACATGTCTCTGCTTATATCCGCTCTGGTCCCCTGTGGCCGCCCCCTCAATGACCTGGCATGACTTCCAGTGTTCCAGCCATTCTGGGGCTGGGTTAGGGGCTGCAGGGCATGTGGTGAGGGCAGCACTCCTGGTGTACAGTGACTGACAGCTGCTCTGGGGCTGCCCAAGGAGGCTCCAAGGGGCTGGATTGCAGCAGGGCGCCACTTCACCTGCATGAAATTCGACCTGTCCCTTCCCCTGGCACACTCACTTGAGCTGGTCTGAGCCACTCGTTCATATAATAATCCAGTGTCTCACAGGCATTAAAAAAGGACGGCCCCAAATGGCAAGTGTTTGGTGAGGCTTGTTTTGTGTTTTCCAAAGAGCTCCACTTAAAAAATAAAACAGTTTTGAAAGAAAATCTGCAATTCCCTTACTCAGCCTTTCAATTCTGATCAGCATTGTCACATACAACACAACTACTTTTTGTTGTTCCTGTTCAGTAATTTTGGCTAATAGATGTTGGCTGTAAAGTGAAGAAAGCTCAGACCAAGCTACCTGCAGACAGCACAATCCTGTCTTCAGTGATCTCGACCTTGACATGGATTTTCAGGCTTAAATAGTCATTTCACCATTTACTTCACTCAGCTTTTAGCAAGGTGCACTTTTTAGCTGGTGTAGTACTTACTTTCCAAAGCACACAGCTGTAAAAGCCTAAGTACAATTGAGCTGATAGTTTGTGCTTCCTGGAAACTG